>NC_133424.1:35426666-35735000 GCF_049350105.2 Macaca mulatta
GAACACTCAGCAGTTTCTCAGAAAGCTTCTTTCCAGATTTCATCTGAGGATATTTCCTTTTCCAGCAGAGCCCTCTATGGGCTTCCAAATATCACTTTGCCAATTCCACAAGTACTGTCTTAGCGAAAGGCTTCTTGAGGGGAAAGCTGTAACTCTGTGAGATGATTTCACAGAACACAAAGAAGTTTCTCAGAAAGCTTCTTTCTCTTTGTTATCGGAGATTATTTCCTTTGGCCCTATAGTCTTCAAAGGGATCCGAAATATCTGTTCTCAGATTCCACAGAAATAAGGCTAGCAAAGAGATCCACGAAATACAGATGTAACTCTGTGAGATGAATTAACAGAACACTCAGCAGTTTCTCAGAAAGCTTCTTTCCAGATTTCATCTGAGGATATTTCCTTTTTCACCATAGCCCTCCATGGGCTTCCAAATATCACTTTGCCAATTCCACAAGAACTGTCTTAGCGAAAGGCTTCTTGAGGGGTAAGCTGTAACTCTGTGAGATGATTTCACAGAACACAAAGAAGTTTCTCAGAAAGCTTCTTTCTCTTTGTTATCGGAGGATATTTCCTTTGGCCCTATAGTCTTCAAAGGGATCCGAAATATCTGTTCTCAGATTCCACAGAAATAAGGCTAGCAAACAGATCCACGAAATACAGATGTAACTCTGTGAGATGAATTAACAGAACACTCAGCAGTTTCTCAGAAAGCTTCTTTCCAGATTTCATCTGAGGATATTTCCTTTTTCACCATAGCCCTCTATGGGCTTCCAAATATCACTTTGCCAATTCCACAAGAACTGTCTTAGCGAAAGGCTTCTTGAGGGGAAAGCTGTAACTCTGTGAGATGATTTCACAGAACACAAAGAAGTTTCTCAGAAAGCTTCTTTCTCTTTGTTATCGGAGGATATTTCCTTTGGCCCTATAGTCTTCAATGGGATACGAAATATCTGTTCTCAGATTCCAAAGAAATAAGGCTAGCAAAGAGATCCACGAAATACAGATGTAACTCTGTGAGATGAATTAACAGAACACTAAGCAGTTTAACAGAAAGCTTCTTTCCAGATTTCATCTGAGGATATTTCCTTTTTCACCATAGCCCTCTATGGGCTTCCAAATATCACTTTGCCAATTCCACAAGAACTGTCTGAGCGAAAGGCTTCTTGAGGGGAAAGCTGTAACTCTGTGAGAATATTTCACAGAACACAAAGAAGTTTCTCAGAAAGCTTCTTTCTCTTTGTTATCGGAGGATATTTCCTTTGGCCCTATAGTCTTCAATGGGATCCGAAATATCTGTTCTCAGATTCCAAAGAAATAAGGCTAGCAAAGAGATCCACGAAAAACAGATGTAACTCTGTGAGATGAATTAACAGAACACTAAGCAGTTTCTCAGAAAGCTTCCTTCCAGATTTCATCTGAGGATATTTCCTTTTTCACCATAGCCCTCTATGGGCTTCCAAATATCGCTTTGCCAATTCCACAAGAACTGTCTTAGCGAAAGGCTTCTTGAGGGGAAAGCTGTAACTCTGTGAGATGATTTCACAGAACACAAAGAAGTTTCTCAGAAAGCTTCTTTCTCTTTGTTATGGGAGGACATTTCCTTTGGCCCTATAGTCTTCAATGGGATACAAAATATCTGTTCTCAGATTCAAAAGAAATAAGGCTAGCAAAGAGATCCACGAAATACAGATGTAACTCTGTGAGATGAATTAACAGAACACTAAGCAGTTTAACAGAAAGCTTCTTTCCAGATTTCATCTGAGGATATTTCCTTTTTCACCATAGCCCTCTAAGGGCTTCCATATATCGCTTTGCCAATTCCGCAAGAACTGTCTTAGCGAAAGGCTTCTTGAGGGGAAAGGTGTAACTCTGTGAGATGATTTCACAGAACACAAAGAAGTTTCTCAGAAAGCTTCTTTCTCATTGTTATCAGAGGATATTTACCTTTGGCCCTATTGTCTTCAAAGGGATCCGAAATATCTGTTCTCAGATTCCACAGAAATAAGGCTAGCAAAGAGATCCACGAAATACAGATGTAACTCTGTGAGATGAATTAACAGAACACTAAGCAGTTTCTCAGAAAGCTTCTTTCCAGATTTCATCTGAGGATATTTCCTTTTTCACCATAGCCCTCTATGGGCTTCCAAATATCACTTTGCCAATTCCACAAGAACTGTCTTAGCGAAAGACTTCTTGAGGGGAAAGCTGTAACTCTGTGAGATGATTTCACAGAACACAAAGAAGTTTCTCAGAAAGCTTCTTTCTCTTTGTTATCGGAGGATATTGCCTTTGGCCCGATAGTCTTCAATGGGATCCGAAATATCTGTTCTCAGATTCCACAGAAATAAGGCTAGCAAAGAGATCCACGAAATACAGATGTAACTCTGTGAGATGAATTAACAGAACACTCAGCAGTTTCTCAGAAAGCTTCTTTCCAGATTTCATCTGAGGATATTTCCTTTTTCACCATAGCCCTCTATGGGCTTCCAAATATCACTTTGCCAATTCCACAAGAACTGTCTTAGCGAAAGGCTTCTTGAGGGGAAAGCTGTAACTCTGTGAGATGATTTCATAGAACACAAAGAAGTTTCTCAGAAAGCTTCTTTCTCTTTGTTATCGGAGGATATTTCCTTTGGCCCTATAGTCTTCAATGGGATACTAAATATCTGTTCTCAGATTCAAAAGAAATAAGGCTAGCAAAGAGATCCACGAAATACAGATGTAACTCTGTGAGATGAATTAACGGAACACTAAGCAGTTTAACAGAAAGCTTCTTTCCAGATTTCATCTGAGGATATTTCCTTTTTCACCATAGCCCTCTATGGGCTTCCAAATATCACTTTGCCAATTCCACAAGAACTGTCTTAGCGAAAGGCTTCTTGAGGGGAAAGCTGTAACTCTGTGAGATGATTTCACAGAACACAAAGAAGTTTCTCAGAAAGCTTCTTTCTCTTTGTTATCGGAGGACATTTCCTTTGGCCCTATAGTCTTCAATGGGATCCGAAATATCTGTTCTCAGATTCCACAGAAATAAGGCTAGCAAAGAGATCCACGAAATACAGATGTAACTCTGTGAGATGAATTAACAGAACACTCAGCAGTTTCTCAGAAAGCTTCTTTCCAGATTTCATCTGAGGATATTTCCTTTTTCACCATAGCCCTCTATGGGCTTCCAAATATCACTTTGCCAATTCCACAAGAACTGTCTTAGCGAAAGGCTTCTTGAGGGTAAAGCTGTAACTCTGTGAGATGATTTCACAGAACACAAAGAAGTTTCTCAGAAAGCTTCTTTCTCTTTGTTATCGGAGGATATTTCCTTTGTCCCTATAGTCTTCAAAGGGATCCGAAATATCTGTTCTCAGATTCCACAGAAATAAGGCTAGCAAAGAGATCCACGATATAGAGATGTAACTCTGTGAGATGAATTAACAGAACACTCAGCAGTTTCTCAGAAAGCTTCTTTCCAGATTTCATCTGAGGATATTTCCTTTTTCACCATAGCCCTCTATAGGCTTCCAAATATCACTTTGCCAATTCCACAAGAACTGTCTTAGCGAAAGGCTTCTTGAGGGGTAAGCTGTAACTCTGTGAGATGATTTCACAGAACACAAAGAAGTTTCTCAGAAAGCTTCTTTCTCTTTGTTATCGGAGATTATTTCCTTTGGCCCTATAGTCTTCAAAGGGATCCGAAATATCTGTTCTCAGATTCCAAAGAAATAAGGCTAGCAAAGAGATCCACGAAATACAGATGTAACTCTGTCAGATGAATTAACAGAAGACTAAGCAGTTTCTCAGAAAGCTTCTTTGCAGATTTCATCTGAGGATATTTCCTTTTTCACCATAGCCCTCTAAGGGCTTCCAAATATCACTTTGCCAATTCCACAAGAACTGTCTTAGCGAAAGGCTTCTTGAGGGGAAAGCTGTAACTCTGTGAGATGATTTCACAGAACACAAAGAAGTTTCTCAGAAAGCTTCTTTCTCTTTGTTATCGGAGGATATTGCCTTTGGCCCTATAGTCTTCAATGGGATCCGAAATATCTGTTCTCAGATTCCACAGAAATAAGGCTAGCAAAGAGATCCACGAAAGGCTTCTTGAGGGGAAAGCTGTAACTCTGTGAGATGATTTCACAGAACACAAAGAAGTTTCTCAGAAAGCTTCTTTCTCTTTGTTATCGGAAGGTATTTCCTTTGGCCCTATAGTCTTCAATGGGATCCGAAATATCTGTTCTCAGATTCCACAGAAATAAGGCTAGCAAAGGGATCCACGAAATACAGATGTAACTCTGTGAGATGAATTAACAGAACACTCAGCAGTTTCTCAGAAAGCTTCCTTCCAGATTTCATCTGAGGATATTTCCTTTTTCACCATAGCCCTCTATGGGCTTCCAAATATCGCTTTGCCAATTCCACAAAAACTGTCTTAGCGAAAGGCTTCTTGAGGGGAAAGCTGTAACTCTGTGAGATAATTTCACAGAACACAAAGAAGTTTCTCAGAAAGCTTCTTTCTCTTTGTTATCGCAGGATATTTCCTTTGGCCCTATAGTCTTCAATGGGATCCGAAATATCTGTTCTCAGATTCCACAGAAATAAGGCTAGCAAAGAGATCCACGAAATACAGATGTAACTCTGTGAGATGAATTAACAGAACACTCAGCAGTTTCTCAGAAAGCTTCCTTCCAGATTTCATCTGAGGATATTTTCTTTTTCACCATAGCCCTCTATGGGCTTCCAAATATCACTTTGCCAATTCCACAAGAACTGTCTTAGCGAAAGGCTTCTTGAAGGGAAAGCTGTAACTCTGTGAGATGATTTCACAGAACACAAAGAAGTTTCTCAGAAAGCTTCTTTCTCTTTGTTATGGGAGGACGTTTCCTTTGGCCCTGTAGTCTTCAATGGGATCCGAAATATCTGTTCTCAGATTCCACAGAAATAAGGCTAGCAAAGAGATCCATGATATACAGATGTAACTCTGTGAGATGAATTAACAGAACACTCAGCAGTTTCTCAGAAAGCTTCCTTTCAGATTTCATCTGAGGATATTTCCTTTTTCACCATAGCCCTCTATGGGCTTCCAAATATCGCTTTGCCAATTCCACAAGAACTGTCTTAGCGAAAGGCTTCTTGAGGGGAAAGCTGTAACTCTGTGAGATGATTTCACAGAACACAAAGAAGTTTCTCAGAAAGCTTCTTTCTCTTTGTTATCGGAGATTATTTCCTTTGGCCCTATAGTCTTCAAAGGGATCCGAAATATCTGTTCTCAGATTCCACAGAAATAAGGCTAGCAAAGAGATCCACGAAATACAGATGTAACTCTGTGAGATGAATTAACAGAACACTAAGCAGTTTCTCAGAAAGCTTCTTTCCAGATTTCATCTGAGGATATTTCCTTTTTCACCATAGCCCTCTATGGGCTTCCAAATATCACTTTGCCAATTCCACAAGAACTGTCTTAGCGAAAGGCTTCTTGAGGGGAAAGCTGTAACTCTGTGAGATGATTTCACAGAACACAAAGAAGTTTCTCAGAAAGCTTCTTTCTCTTTGTTATCGGAGGATATTGCCTTTGGCCCTATAGTCTACAATGGGATCCGAAATATCTGTTCTCAGATTCCACAGAAATAAGGCTAGCAAAGAGATCCACGAAATACAGATGTAACTCTCTGAGATGAATTAACAGAACACTCAGCAGTTTCTCAGAAAGCTTCCTTCCAGATTTCATCTGAGGATATTTCCTTTTTCACCATAGCCCTCTATGGGCTTCCAAATATCGCTTTGCCAATTCCACGAGAACTGTCTTAGCGAAAGGCTTCTTGAGGGGAAAGCTGTAACTCTGTGAGATGATTTCCCAGAACACAAAGAAGTTTCTCAGAAAGCTTCTTTCTCTTTGTTATCGGAGGATATTTCCTTTGGCCCTATAGTCTTCAATGGGATACGAAATATCTGTTCTCAGATTCCAAAGAAATAAGGCGAGCAAAGAGATCCACGAAATACAGATGTAACTCTGTGAGATGAATTAACAGAACACTAAGCAGTTTCACAGAAAGCTTCTTTCCAGATTTCATCTGAGGATATTTCCTTTTTCACCATACCCCTCTATGGGCTTCCAAATATCACTTTGCCAATTCCACAAGAACTGTCTTAGCGAAACGCTTCTTGAGGGGAAAGCTGTAACTCTGTGAGATGATTTCGCAGAACACAAAGAAGTTTCTCAGAAAGCTTCTTTCTCTTTTTTATCGGAGGATATTTCCTTTGGCCCTATAGTCTTCAATGGGATCCGAAATATCTGTTCTCAGATTCCACAGAAATAAGGCTAGCAAAGAGATCCACGAAATACAGATGTAACTCTGTGAGATGAATTAACAGAACACTCAGCAGTTTCTCAGAAAGCTTCCTTCCAGATTTCATCTGAGGATATTTCCTTTTTCACCATAGCCCTCTAGGGGCTTCCAAATATCACTTTGCCAATTCCACAAGAACTGTCTTAGCGAAAGGCTTCTTGAGGGGAAAGCTGTAACTCTGTGAGATGATTTCACAGAACACAAAGAAGTTTCTCAGAAAGCTTCTTTCTCTTTGTTATCGGAGGATATTTCCTTTGGCCCTATAGTCTTCAATGGGATACTAAATATCTGTTCTCAGATTAAAAAGAAATAAGGCTAGCAAAGAGATCCACGAAATACAGATGTAACTCTGTGAGATGAATTAACAGAACACTAAGCAGTTTAACAGAAAGCTTCTTTCCAGATTTCATCTGAGGATATTTCCTTTTTCACCATAGCCCTCTATGGGCTTCCAAATATCACTTTGCCAATTCCACAAGAACTGTCTTAGCGAAAGGCTTCTTGAGGGGAAAGCTGTAACTCTGTGAGTTGATTTCACAGAACACAAAGAAGTTTCTCAGAAAGCTTCTTTCTCTTTGTTATCGGAGGACATTTCCTTTGGCCCTATAGTCTTCAATGGGATCCGAAATATCTGTTCTCAGATTCCACAGAAATAAGGCTAGCAAAGAGATCCACGAAATACAGATGTAACTCTGTGAGATGAATTAACAGAACACTCAGCAGTTTCTCAGAAAGCTTCTTTCCAGATTTCATCTGAGGATATTTCCTTTTTCACCATAGCCCTCTATGGGCTTCCAAATATCACTTTGCCAATTCCACAAGAACTGTCTTAGCGAAAGGCTTCTTGAGGGGAAAGCTGTAACTCTGTGAGATGATTTCACAGAACACAAAGAAGTTTCTCAGAAAGCTTCTTTCTCTTTGTTATCGGAGGATATTTCCTTTGTCCCTATAGTCTTCAAAGGGATCCGCAATATCTGTTCTCAGATTCCACAGAAATAAGGCTAGCAAAGAGATCCACGATATAGAGATGTAACTCTGTGAGATGAATTAACAGAACACTCAGCAGTTTCTCAGAAAGCTTCTTTCCAGATTTCATCTGAGGATATTTCCTTTTTCACCATAGCCCTCTATAGGCTTCCAAATATCACTTTGCCAATTCCACAAGAACTGTCTTAGCGAAAGGCTTCTTGAGGGGTAAGCTGTAACTCTGTGAGATGATTTCACAGAACACAAAGAAGTTTCTCAGAAAGCTTCTTTCTCTTTGTTATCGGAGATTATTTCCTTTGGCCCTATAGTCTTCAAAGGGATCCGAAATATCTGTTCTCAGATTCCAAAGAAATAAGGCTAGCAAAGAGATCCACGAAATACAGATGTAACTCTGTCAGATGAATTAACAGAAGACTAAGCAGTTTCTCAGAAAGCTTCTTTGCAGATTTCATCTGAGGATATTTCCTTTTTCACCATAGCCCTCTAAGGGCTTCCAAATATCACTTTGCCAATTCCACAAGAACTGTCTTAGCGAAAGGCTTCTTGAGGGGAAAGCTGTAACTCTGTGAGATGATTTCACAGAACACAAAGAAGTTTCTCAGAAAGCTTCTTTCTCTTTGTTATCGGAGGATATTGCCTTTGGACCTATAGTCTTCAATGGGATCCGAAATATCTGTTCTCAGATTCCACAGAAATAAGGCTAGCAAAGAGATCCAAGAAAGGCTTCTTGAGGGGAAAGCTGTAACTCTGTGAGATGATTTCACAGAACACAAAGAAGTTTCTCAGAAAGCTTCTTTCTCTTTGTTATCGGAGGATATTTCCTTTGGCCCTATAGTCTTCAATGGGATCCGAAATATCTGTTCTCAGATTCCACAGAAATAAGGCTAGCAAAGGGATCCACGAAATACAGATGTAACTCTGTGAGATGAATTAACAGAACACTCAGCAGTTTCTCAGAAAGCTTCCTTCCAGATTTCATCTGAGGATATTTCCTTTTTCACCATAGCCCTCTATGGGCTTCCAAATATCGCTTTGCCAATTCCACAAAAACTGTCTTAGCGAAAGGCTTCTTGAGGGGAAAGCTGTAACTCTGTGAGATAATTTCACAGAACACAAGGAAGTTTCTCAGAAAGCTTCTTTCTCTTTGTTATCGGAGGATATTTCCTTTGGCCCTATAGTCTTCAAAGGGATCCGAAATATCTGTTCTCAGATTCCACAGAAATAAGGCTAGCAAAGAGATCCACGAAATACAGATGTAACTCTGTGAGATGAATTAAAAGAACACTAAGCAGTTTCGCAGAAAGCTTCTTTCCAGATTTCATCTGAGGATATTTCCTTTTTCACCATAGCCATCTATGGGCTTCCAAATATCCCTTTGCCAATTCCACAAGAACTGTCTTAGCGAAAGGCTTCTTGAGGGGAAAGCTGTAACTCTGTGAGATGATTTCACAGAACACAAAGAAGTTTCTCAGAAAGCTTCTTTCTCTTTGTTATCGGAGGATATTGCCTTTGGCCCTATAGTCTTCAATGGGATCCGAAATATCTGTTCTCAGATTCCACAGAAATAAGGCTAGCAAACAGATCCACGATATACAGATGTAACTCTGTGAGATGAATTAACAGAACACTCAGCAGTTTCTCAGAAAGCTTCTTTCCAGATTTCATCTGAGGATATTTCCTTTTTCACCATAGCCCTCTATGGGCTTCCAATTATCACTTTGCCAATTCCACAAGAACTGTCTTAGCGAAAGGCTTCTTGAGGGGTAAGCTGTAACTCTGTGAGATGATTTCACAGAACACAAAGAAGTTTCTCAGAAAGCTTCTTTCTCTTTGTTATCGGAGATTATTTCCTTTGGCCCTATAGTCTTCAAAGGGATCCGAAATATCTGTTCTCAGATTCCACAGAAATAAGGCTAGCAAAGAGATCCACGAAATACAGATGTAACTCTGTGAGATGAATTAACAGAACACTAAGCAGTTTCTCAGAAAGCTTCTTTCCAGATTTCATCTGAGGATATTTCCTTTTTCACCATAGCCCTCTATGGGCTTCCAAATATCACTTTGCCAATTCCACAAGAACTGTCTTAGCGAAAGGCTTCTTGAGGGGAAAGCTGTAACTCTGTGAGATGATTTCACAGAACACAAAGAAGTTTCTCAGAAAGCTTCTTTCTCTTTGTTATCGGAGGATATTGCCTTTGGCCCTATAGTCTTCAATGGGATCCGAAATATCTGTTCTCAGATTCCACAGAAATAAGGCTAGCAAAGAGATCCACGAAATACAGATGTAACTCTGTGAGATGAATTAACAGAACACTCAGCAGTTTCTCAGAAAGCTTCCTTCCAGATTTCATCTGAGGATATTTCCTTTTTCACCATAGCCCTCTATGGGCTTCCAAATATCACTTTGCCAATTCCACAAGAACTGTCTTAGCGAAAGGCTTCTTGAGGGGAAAGCTGTAACTCTGTGAGATGATTTCACAGAACACAAAGAAGTTTCTCAGAAAGCTTCTTTCTCTTTGTTATCGGAGGATATTTCCTTTGGCCCTATAGTCTTCAAAGGGATACGAAATATCTGTTCTCAGATTCCACAGAAATAAGGCTAGCAAAGAGATCCACGAAATACAGATGTAACTCTGTGAGATGAATTAAGAGAACACTAAGCAGTTTCTCAGAAAGCTTCTTTCCAGATTTCATCTGAGGTTATTTCCTTTTTCACCATAGCCCTCTATGGGCTTCCAAATATCACTTTGCCAATTCCACAAGAACTGTCTTAGCGAAAGGCTTCTTGAGGGGAAAGCTGTAACTCTGTGAGATGATTTCACAGAACACAAAGAAGTTTCTCAGAAAGCTTCTTTCTCTTTGTTATCGGAGGATATTTCCTTTGGCCCTATAGTCTTCAAAGGGATACGAAATATCTGTTCTCAGATTCCACAGAAATAAGGCTAGCAAACAGATCCACGAAATACAGATGTAACTCTGTGAGATGAATTAAGAGAACACTAAGCAGTTTCTCAGAAAGCTTCTTTCCAGATTTCATCTGAGGTTATTTCCTTTTTCACCATAGCCCTCTATGGGCTTCCAAATATCACTTTGCCAATTCCACAAGAACTGTCTGAGCGAAAGGCTTCTTGAGGGGAAAGCTGTAACTCTGTGAGATGATTTCACAGAACACAAAGAACTTTCTCAGAAAGCTTCTTTCTCTTTGTTATCGGAGGATATTTCCTTTGGCCCTATAGTCTTCAATGGGATCCGAAATATCTGTTCTCAGATTCCAAAGAAATAAGGCTGGCAAAGAGATCCACGAAACACAGATGTAACTCTGTGAGATGAATTAACAGAACACTAAGCAGTTTCTCAGAAAGCTTCTTTCCAGATTTCATCTGAGGATATTTCCTTTTTCACCATAGCCCTCTAGGGGCTTCCAAATATCGCTTGGCCAATTCCACAAGAACTGTCTTAGCGAAAGGCTTCTTGAGGGGAAAGCTGTAACTCTGTGAGATGATTTCACAGAACACAAAGAAGTTTCTCAGAAAGCTTCTTTCTCTTTGTTATCGGAGGATATTTCCTTTGGCCCTATAGTCTTCAATGGGATCCGAAATATCTGTTCTCAGATTCCAAAGAAATAAGGCTAGCAAAGAGATCCACGAAATACAGATGTAACTCTGTGAGATGAATTAACAGAACACTCAGCAGTTTCTCAGAAAGCTTCCTTCCAGATTTCATCTGAGTATATTTCCTTTTTCACCATAGCCCTCTATGGGCTTCCAAATATCACTTTGCCAATTCCACAAGAACTGTCTTAGCGAAAGGCTTCTTGAGGGGAAAGCTGTAACTCTGTGAGATGATTTCACAGAACACAAAGAAGTTTCTCGGAAAGCTTCTTTCTCTTTGTTATCAGAGGACATTTCCTTTGGCCCTATAGTCTTCAAAGGGATCCGAAATATCTGTTCTCAGATTCCAAAGAAATAAGGCTAGCAAAGAGATCCATGAAATACAGATGTAACTCTGTGAGATGAATTAACAGAACACTAAGCAGTTTCACAGAAAGCTTCTTTCCAGATTTCATCTGAGGATATTTCCTTTTTCACCATAGCCCTCTATGGGCTGCCAAATATCACTTTGCCAATTCCACAAGAACTGTCTTAGCGAAAGGCTTCTTGAGGGGAAAGCTGTAACTCTGTGAGATGATTTCACAGAACACAAAGAAGTTTCTCAGAAAGCTTCTTTCTCTCTGTTATCGGAGGATATTTCCTTTGGCCCTATAGTCTTCAATGGGATCCGAAATATCTGCTCTCAGATTCCAAAGAAATAAGGCTAGCAAAGAGATCCACGAAATACAGATGTAACTCTGTGAGATGAATTAACAGAACACTCAGCAGTTTCTCAGAAATCTTCTTTCCAGATTTCATCTGAGGATATTTCCTTTTTCACCCTAGCCCTCTATGGGCTTCCAAATATCACTTTGCCAATTCCACAGGAACTGTCTTAGCGAAAGGCTTCTTGAGGGGAAAGCTGTAACTCTGTGAGATGATTTCACAGAACACAAAGAAGTTTCTCAGAAAGCTTCTTTCTCTTTGTTATCGGAGGATATTTTCTTTGGCCCTATAGTCTTCAAAGGGATCCGAAATATCTGTTCTCAGATTCCACAGAAATAAGTCTAGCAAAGAGATCCACGAAATACAGATGTAACTCTGTGAGATGAATTGACAGAACACTCAGCAGTTTCTCAGAAAGCTTCTTTCCAGATTTCATCTGAGGATATTTCCTTTTTCACCATAGCCCTCTATGGGCTTCCAAATATCACTTTGCCAATTCCACAAGAACTGTCTTAGCGAAAGGCTTCTTGAGGGGAAAGCTGTAACTCTGTGAGATGATTTCACAGAACACAAAGAAGTTTCTCAGAAAGCTTCTTTCTCTTTGTTATCGGAGGATATTTCCTTTGTCCCTATTGTCTTCAATGGGATCCGAAATATCTGTTCTCAGATTCCACAGAAATAAGGCTAGCAAAGAGATCCACGAAATACAGATGTAACTCTGTGAGATGAATTAACAGAACACTCAGCAGTTTCTCAGAAAGCTTCCTTCCAGATTTCATCTGAGGATATTTCCTTTTTCACCATAGCCCTCTAAGGGCTTCCAAATATCACTTTGCCAATTCCACAAGAACTGTCTTTGCGAAAGGCTTCTTGAAGGGAAAGCTGTAACTCTGTGAGATGATTTCACAGAACACAAAGAAGTTTCTCAGAAAGCTTCTTTCTCTTTGCTATCGGAGGATATTTCCTTTGGCCGTATAGTCTTCAAAGGGATCCGAAATATCTGTTCTCAGAATCCACAGAAATAAGTCTAGCAAAGAGATCCACGAAATACATATGTAACTCTGTGAGATGAATTAAAGGAACACTAAGCAGTTTCTCAGAAAGCTTCTTTCCAGATTTCATCTGAGGATATTTCCTTTTTCACCATAGCCCTCTATGGGCTTCCAAATATCACTTTGCCAATTCCACAAGAACTGTCTTAGCGAAAGGCTTCTTGAGGGGAAAGCTGTAACTCTGTGAGATGATTTCACAGAACACAAAGAAGTTTCTCAGAAAGCTTCTTTCTCTTTGTTATCGGAGGATATTTCCTTTGGCCCTATAGTCTTCAAAGGGATACGAAATATCTGTTCTCAGATTCCAAAGAAATAAGGCTAGCAAAGAGATCCACGAAATACAGATGTAACTCTGTGAGATGAATTAACAGAACACTAAGCAGTTTCTCAGAAAGCTTCTTTCCAGATTTCATCTGAGGTATTTCCTTTTTCACCATAGACCTCTATGGGCTTCCAAATATCACTTTGCCAATTCCACAAGAACTGTCTTAGCGAAAGGCTTCTTGAGGGGAAAGCTGTAACTCTGTGAGATGATTTCACAGAACACAAAGAGGTTTCTCAGAAAGCTTCTTTCTCTTTGTTATCGGAGGATATTTCCTTTGGCCCTATAGTCTTCAATGGGATCCGAAATATCTGTTCTCAGATTCCACAGAAATAAGTCTAGCAAAGAGATCCATGAAATACAGATGTAACTCTGTGAGATGAATTAACAGAACACTCAGGAGTTTCTCAGAATGCTTCCTTCCAGATTTCATCTGAGGATATTTCCTTTTTCACCAGAGCCCTCTATGAGCTTCCAAATATCACTTTGCCAATTCCACAAGAACTGTCTTAGCGGAAGGCTTCTTTAGGGGAAAGCTGTAACTCTGTGAGATGATGTCACAGAACACCAAGAAGTTTCTCAGAAAGCTTCTTTCTCTTTGTTATCGGAGTTTATTTCCTTTGGCCCTGTAGTCTTCAAAGGGATCCGAAATATCTGTTCTCAGATTCCACAGAAATAAGGCTAGCAAAGAGATCCACGAAACACAGATGTAACTCTGTGAGATGAATTAACAGGACACTAAGCAGTTTCTCAGAAAGCTTCTTTGCAGATTTCATCTGAGGATATTTCCTTTTTCACCATAGCCCTCTAAGGTCTTCCAAATATCGCTTTGCCAATTCCACAAGAACTGTCTTAGAGAAAGGCTTCTTGAGGGGAAAGCTGTAACTCTGTGAGATGATTTCACGGAACACAAAGAAGTTTCTCAGAAAGCTTCTTTCTCTTTGTTATCGGAGGATATTTCCTTTGGCCCTATAGTCTTCAAAGGGATCCGAAATATCTGTTCTCAGATTCCACAGAAATAAGGCTAGCAAAGAGATCCATGAAATACAGATGTAACTCTGTGAGATGAATTAACAGAACACTAAGCAGTTTCTCAGAAAGCTTCTTTCCAGATTTCATCTGAGGATATTTCCTTTTTCACCATAGCCCTCTATGGGCTTCCAAATATCACTTTGCCAATTCCACAAGAACTGTCTTAGCGAAAGGCTTCTTGAGGGGATAGCTGTAACTCTGTGAGATGATTTCACAGAACACAAAGAAGTTTCTCAGAAAGCTTCTTTCTCTTTGTTATCGGAGGATATTTCCTTTGGCCCTATAGTCTTCAAAGGGATACGAAATATCTGTTCTCAGATTCCAAAGAAATAAGGCTAGCAAAGAGATCCACGAAATACAGATGTAACTCTGTGAGATGAATTAAGAGAACACTAAGCAGTTTAACAGAAAGCTTCTTTCCAGATTTCATCTGAGGATATTTCCTTTTTCACCATAGCCCTGTATGGGCTTCCAAATATCACTTTGCCAATTCCACAAGAACTGTCTGAGCGAAAGGCTTCTTGAGGGGCAAGCTGTAACTCTGTGAGATGATTTCACAGAACACAAAGAAGTTTCTCAGAAAGCTTCTTTCTCTTTGTTATCGGAGGATATTTCCTTTGGCCCTATAGTCTTCAATGGGATCCGAAATATCTGTTCTCAGATTCCAAAGAAATAAGGCTGGCAAAGAGATCCACGAAACACAGATGTAACTCTGTGAGATGAATTAACAGAACAATCAGCAGTTTCTCAGAAAGCTTCTTTCCAGATTTCATCTGAGGATATTTCCTTTTTCACCATAGCCCTCTATGGGCTTCCAAATATCGCTTGGCCAATTCCACAAGAACTGTCTTAGCGAAAGGCTTCTTGAGGGGAAAGCTGTAACTCTGTGAGATGATTTCACAGAACACAAAGAAGTTTCTCAGAAAGCTTCTTTCTCTTTGTTATCGGAGGATATTTCCTTTGGCCCTAAAGTCTTCAATGGGATCCGAAATATCTGTTCTCAGATTCCACAGAAATAAGGCTAGAAAAGAGATCCACGAAATACAGATGTAATTCTGTGAGATGAATTAACAGAACACTCAGCAGTTTCTCAGAAAGCTTCCTTCCTGATTTCATCTGAGTATATTTCCTTTTTCACCATAGCCCTCTATGGGCTTCCAAATATCACTTTGCCAATTCCACAAGAACTGTCTTAGCGAAAGGCTTCTTGAGGGGAAAGCTGTAACTCTGTGAGATGATTTCACAGAACACAAAGAAGTTTCTCAGAAAGCTTCCTTCTCTTTGTTATCGGAGGACATTTCCTTTGGCCCTATAGTCTTCAATGGGATCCGAAATATCTGTTCTCAGAATCCACAGAAATAAGGCTAGCAAAGAGATCCACGAAATACAGATGTAACTCTGTGAGATGAATTAACAGAACACTAAGCAGTTTCTCAGAAAGCTTCTTTCCAGATTTCATCTGAGGATATTTCCTTTTTCACCATAGCCCTCTATGGGCTTCCAAATATAACTTTGCCAATTCCACAAGAACTGTCTTAGCGAAAGGCTTCTTGAGGGGAAAGCTGTAACTCTGTGAGATGATTTCACAGAACACAAAGAGGTTTCTCAGAAAGCTTCTTTCTCTTTGTTATCGGAGGATATTTCCTTTGGCCCTATAGTCTTCAATGGGATCCGAAATATCTGTTCTCAGATTCCACAGAAATAAGTCTAGCAAAGAGATCCACGAAATACAGATGTAACTCTGTGAGATGAATTAACAGAACACTCAGCAGTTTCTCAGAAAGCTTCCTTCCAGATTTCATCTGAGGATATTTCCTTTTTCACCAGAGCCCTCTATAAGCTTCCAAATATCACTTTGCCAATTCCACAAGAACTGTCTTAGCGGAAGGCTTCTTTAGGGGAAAGCTGTAACTCTGTGAGATGATTTCACAGAACACCAAGAAGTTTCTCAGAAAGCTTCTTTCTCTTTGTTATCGGAGTTTATTTCCTTTGGCCCTGTAGTCTTCAAAGGGATCCGAAATATCTGTTCTCAGATTCCACAGAAATAAGGCTAGCAAAGAGATCCAAGAAACACAGATGTAACTCTGTGAGATGAATTAACAGGACACTAAGCAGTTTCTCAGAAAGCTTCTTTGCAGATTTCATCTGAGGATATTTCCTTTTTCACCATAGCCCTCTAAGGTCTTCCAAATATCGCTTTGCCAATTCCACAAGAACTGTCTTAGCGAAAGGCTTCTTGAGGGGAAAGCTGTAACTCTGTGAGATGATTTCACAGAACACAAAGAAGTTTCTCAGAAAGCTTCTTTCTCTTTGTTATCGGAGGATATTTCCTTTGGCCCTATAGTCTTCAAAGGGATCCGAAATATCTGTTCTCAGATTCCACAGAAATAAGGCTAGCAAAGAGATCCATGAAATACAGATGTAACTCTGTGAGATGAATTAACAGAACACTAAGCAGTTTCTCAGAAAGCTTCTTTCCAGATTTCATCTGAGGATATTTCCTTTTTCACCATAGCCCTCTATGGGCTTCCAAATATCACTTTGCCAATTCCACAAGAACTGTCTTAGCGAAAGGCTTCTTGAGGGGAAAGCTGTAACTCTGTGAGATGATTTCACAGAACACAAAGAAGTTTCTCAGAAAGCTTCTTTCTCTTTGTTATGGGAGGACATTTCCTTTGGCCCTATAGTCTTCAATGGGATCCGAAATTTCTGTTCTCAGATTCCACAGAAATAAGGCTAGCAAAGAGATCCACGAAATACAGATGTAACTCTGTGAGATGAATTAACAGAACACTAAGCAGTTTCTCAGAAAGCTTCTTTCCAGATTTCATCTGAGGATATTTCCTTTTTCACCCTAGCCCTCTATGGGCTTCCAAATATCACTTTGCCAATTCCAAAGGAACTGTCTTAGCGAAAGGCTTCTTGAGGGGAAAGCTGTAACTCTGTGAGATGATTTCACAGAACACAAAGAAGTTTCTCAGAAAGCTTCTTTCTCTTTGTTATCGGAGGATATTTTCTTTGGCCCTATAGTCTTCAAAGGGATCCGAAATATCTGTTCTCAGATTCCACAGAAATAAGTCTAGCAAAGAGATCCACGAAATACAGATGTAACTCTGTGAGATGAATTGACAGAACACTCAGCAGTTTCTCAGAAAGCTTCTTACCAGATTTCATCTGAGGATATTTCCTTTTTCACCATAGCCCTCTATGGGCTTCCAAATATCACTTTGCCAATTCCACAAGAACTGTCTTAGCGAAGGGCTTCTTGAGGGGAAAGCTGTAACTCTGTGAGATGATTTCACAGAACACAAAGAAGTTTCTCAGAAAGCTTCTTTCTCTTTGTTATCGGAGGATATTTCCTTTGGCCCTATAGTCTTCAATGGGATCCGAAATATCTGTTCTCAGATTCCACAGAAATAAGGCTAGCAAAGAGATCCACGAAATACAGATGTAACTCTGTGAGATGAAATAACAGAACACTCAGCAGTTTCTCAGAAAGCTTCCTTCCAGATTTCATCTGAGGATATTTCCTTTTTCACCATAGCCCTCTAAGGGCTTCCAAATATCACTTTGCCAATTCCACAAGAACTGTCTTTGCGAAAGGCTTCTTGAGGGGAAAGCTGTAACTCTGTGAGATGATTTCACAGAACACAAAGAAGTTTCTCAGAAAGCTTCTTTCTCTTTGTTATCGGAGGATATTTCCTTTGGCCGTATAGTCTTCAAAGGGATCCGAAATATCTGTTCTCAGATTCCACAGAAATAAGTCTAGCAAAGAGATCCACGAAATACATATGTAACTCTGTGAGATGAATTAAAGGAACACTAAGCAGTTTCTCAGAAAGCTTCTTTCCAGATTTCATCTGAGGATATTTCCTTTTTCACCATAGCCCTATATGGGCTTCCAAATATCACTTTGCCAATTCCACAAGAGCTGTCTTAGCGAAAGGCTTCTTGAGGGGTAAGCTGTAACTCTGTGAGATGATTTCACAGAACACAAAGAAGTTTCTCAGAAAGCTTCTTTCTCTTTGTTATCAGAGGACATTTCCTTTGGCCCTATAGTCTTCAATGGGATCCGAAATATCTGTTCTCAGATTCCACAGAAATAAGGCTAGCAAACAGACCCACGAAATACAGATGTAACTCTGTGAGATGAATTAACAGAACACTAAGCAGTTTCTCAGAAAGCTTCTTTCCAGATTTCATCTGAGGATATTTCCTTTTTCACCATAGCCCTTTATGGGCTTCCAAATATCACTTTGCCAATTCCACAAGAACTGTCTTAGCGAAAGGCTTCTTGAGGGGAAAGCTGTAACTCTGTGAGATGATTTCACAGAACACAAAGAAGTTTCTCAGAAAGCTTCTTTCTCTTTGTTATCGGAGAATATTTCCTTTGGCCCTATAGACTTCAATGGGATCCGAAATATCTGTTCTCAGATTCCACAGAAATAAGGCTAGCAAAGAGATCCACGAAATACAGATGTAACTCTGTGAGATGAATTAACAGAACACTCAGCAGTTTCTCAGAAAGCTTCCTTCCAGATTTCATCTGAGGATATTTCCTTTTTCACCATAGCCCTCTATGGGCTTCCAAATATCACTTTGCCAATTCCACAAGAACTGTCTTAGCGAAAGGCTTCTTGAGGGGAAAGCTGTAACTCTGTGAGATGATTTCACAGAACACAAAGAAGTTTCTCAGAAAGCTTCTTTCTCTTTGTTATCGGAGGACATTTCCTTTGGCCCTATAGTCTTCAATGGGATCCGAAATATCTGTTCTCAGATTCCACAAAAATAAGGCTAGCAAAGAGATCAACGAAATACAGATGTAACTCTGTGAGTTGAATTAACAGAACACTAAGCAGTTTCTCAGAAAGCTTCTTTCCAGATTTCATCTGAGGATATTTCCTTTTTCACCGTAGCCCTCTATGGGCTTCCAAATATCACTTTGCCAATTCCACAAGAACTGTCTTAGCGAAAGGCTTCTTGAGGGGAAAGCTGTAACTCTGTGAGATGATTTCACAGAACACAAAGAAGTTTCTCAGAAAGCTTCTTTCTCTTTGTTATCGGAGGATATTTCCTTTGCCCCTATAGTCTTCAATGGGATCCGAAATATCTGTTCTCAGATTCCACAGAAATAAGGCTAGCAAAGAGATCCACGAAATACAGATGTAACTCTGTGAGATGAATTAACAGAACAATCAGCAGTTTCTCAGAAAGCTTCTTTCCAGATTTCATCTGAGGATATTTCCTTTTTCACCAGAGCCCTCTATGGGCTTCCAAATATCACTTTGCCAATTCCACAAGAACTGTCGTAGCGAAAGGCTTCATGGGGGGAAAGCTGTAACTCTGTGAGATGATTTCACAGAACACAAAGAAGTTTCTCAGAAAGCTTCTTTCTCTTTGTTATCGGAGATTATTTCCTTTGGCCCTATAGTCTTCAAAGGGATCCGAAATATCTGTTCTCAGATTCCACAGAAATAAGGCTAGCAAAGAGATCCACGATATAGAGATGTAACTCTGTGAGATAAATTAACAGAACACTCAGCAGTTTCTCAGAAAGCTTCTTTCCAGATTTCATCTGAGGATATTTCCTTTTTCACCATAGCCCTCTATAGGCTTCCAAATATCACTTTGCCAATTCCACAAGAACTGTCTTAGCGAAAGGCTTCTTGAGGGGTAAGCTGTAACTCTGTGAGATGATTTCACAGAACACAAAGAAGTTTCTCAGAAAGCTTCTTTCTCTTTGTTATCGGAGATTATTTCCTTTGGCCCTATAGTCTTCAAAGGGATCCGAAATATCTGTTCTCAGATTCCACAGAAATAAGGCTAGCAAAGAGATCCACGAAATACAGATGTAACTCTGTCAGATGAATTAACAGAAGACTAAGCAGTTTCTCAGAAAGCTTCTTTCCAGATTTCATCTGAGGATATTTCCTTTTTCACCATAGCCCTCTAAGGGCTTCCAAATATCACTTTGCCAATTCCACAAGAACTGTCTTAGCGAAAGGCTTCTTGAGGGGAAAGCTGTAACTCTGTGAGATGATTTCACAGAACACAAAGAAGTTTCTCAGAAAGCTTCTTTCTCTTTGTTATCGGAGGATATTGCCTTTGGCCCTATAGTCTTCAATGGGATCCGAAATATCTGTTCTCAGATTCCACAGAAATAAGGCTAGCAAAGAGATCCACGAAAGGCTTCTTGAGGGGAAAGCTGTAACTCTGTGAGATGATTTCACAGAACACAAAGAAGTTTCTCAGAAAGCTTCTTTCTCTTTGTTATCGGAGGATATTGCCTTTGGCCCTATAGTCTTCAATGGGATCCGAAATATCTGTTCTCAGATTCCACAGAAATAAGGCTAGCAAAGAGATCCACGAAATACAGATGTAACTCTGTGAGATGAATTAACAGAACACTAAGCAGTTTCACAGAAAGCTTCTTTCCAGATTTCATCTGAGGATATTTCCTTTTTCACCATATCCCTCTATGGGCTTCCAAATATCACTTTGCCAATTCCACAAGAACTGTCTTAGCGAAAGGCTTCTTGAGGGGAAAGCTGTAACTCTGAGAGATGATTTCACAGAACACAAAGAAGTTTCTCAGAAAGCTTCTTTCTCTTTGTTATCGGAGGATTTTTCCTTTGGCCCTATAGTCTTCAAAGGGATCCGAAATATCTGTTCTCAGATTCCACAGAAATAAGGCTAGCAAAGAGATCCACGAAATACAGATGTTACTCTGTGAGATGAATTAACAGAACACTCAGCAGTTTCTCAGAAAGCTTCCTTTCAGATTTCATCTGAGGATATTTCCTTTTTCACCATAGCCCTCTATGGGCTTCCAAATATCGCTTTGCCAATTCCACAAGAACTGTCTTAGCGAAAGGCTTCTTGAGGGGAAAGCTGTAACTCTGTGAGATGATTTCACAGAACACAAAGAAGTTTCTCAGAAAGCTTCTTTCTCTTTGTTATCGGAGGATATTTCCTTTGGCCCTATAGTCTTCTATGGGATCCGAAATATCTGTTCTCAGATTCCACAGAAATAAGGCTAGCAAAGAGATCCACGAAATACAGATGTAACTCTGTGAGATGAATTAACAGAACAATCAGCAGTTTCTCAGAAAGCTTCTTTCCAGATTTCATCTGAGGATATTTCCTTTTTCACCAGAGCCCTCTATGGGCTTCCAAATATCACTTTGCCAATTCCACAAGAACTGTCGTAGCGAAAGGCTTCATGGGGGGAAAGCTGTAACTCTGTGAGATGATTTCACAGAACACAAAGAAGTTTCTCAGAAAGCTTCTTTCTCTTTGTTATCGGAGATTATTTCCTTTGGCCCTATAGTCTTCAAAGGGATCCGAAATATCTGTTCTCAGATTCCACAGAAATAAGGCTAGCAAAGAGATCCACGATATAGAGATGTAACTCTGTGAGATAAATTAACAGAACACTCAGCAGTTTCTCAGAAAGCTTCTTTCCAGATTTCATCTGAGGATATTTCCTTTTTCACCATAGCCCTCTATAGGCTTCCAAATATCACTTTGCCAATTCCACAAGAACTGTCTTAGCGAAAGGCTTCTTGAGGGGTAAGCTGTAACTCTGTGAGATGATTTCACAGAACACAAAGAAGTTTCTCAGAAAGCTTCTTTCTCTTTGTTATCGGAGATTATTTCCTTTGGCCCTATAGTCTTCAAAGGGATCCGAAATATCTGTTCTCAGATTCCACAGAAATAAGGCTAGCAAAGAGATCCACGAAATACAGATGTAACTCTGTCAGATGAATTAACAGAAGACTAAGCAGTTTCTCAGAAAGCTTCTTTCCAGATTTCATCTGAGGATATTTCCTTTTTCACCATAGCCCTCTAAGGGCTTCCAAATATCACTTTGCCAATTCCACAAGAACTGTCTTAGCGAAAGGCTTCTTGAGGGGAAAGCTGTAACTCTGTGAGATGATTTCACAGAACACAAAGAAGTTTCTCAGAAAGCTTCTTTCTCTTTGTTATCGGAGGATATTGCCTTTGGCCCTATAGTCTTCAATGGGATCCGAAATATCTGTTCTCAGATTCCACAGAAATAAGGCTAGCAAAGAGATCCACGAAAGGCTTCTTGAGGGGAAAGCTGTAACTCTGTGAGATGATTTCACAGAACACAAAGAAGTTTCTCAGAAAGCTTCTTTCTCTTTGTTATCGGAGGATATTGCCTTTGGCCCTATAGTCTTCAATGGGATCCGAAATATCTGTTCTCAGATTCCACAGAAATAAGGCTAGCAAAGAGATCCACGAAATACAGATGTAACTCTGTGAGATGAATTAACAGAACACTAAGCAGTTTCACAGAAAGCTTCTTTCCAGATTTCATCTGAGGATATTTCCTTTTTCACCATATCCCTCTATGGGCTTCCAAATATCACTTTGCCAATTCCACAAGAACTGTCTTAGCGAAAGGCTTCTTGAGGGGAAAGCTGTAACTCTGAGAGATGATTTCACAGAACACAAAGAAGTTTCTCAGAAAGCTTCTTTCTCTTTGTTATCGGAGGATTTTTCCTTTGGCCCTATAGTCTTCAAAGGGATCCGAAATATCTGTTCTCAGATTCCAAAGAAATAAGGCTAGCAAAGAGATCCACGAAATACAGATGTTACTCTGTGAGATGAATTAACAGAACACTCAGCAGTTTCTCAGAAAGCTTCCTTTCAGATTTCATCTGAGGATATTTCCTTTTTCACCATAGCCCTCTATGGGCTTCCAAATATCGCTTTGCCAATTCCACAAGAACTGTCTTAGCGAAAGGCTTCTTGAGGGGAAAGCTGTAACTCTGTGAGATGATTTCACAGAACACAAAGAAGTTTCTCAGAAAGCTTCTTTCTCTTTGTTATCGGAGGATATTTCCTTTGGCCCTATAGTCTTCTATGGGATCCGAAATATCTGTTCTCAGATTCCACAGAAATAAGGCTAGCAAAGAGATCCACGAAATACAGATGTAACTCTGTGAGATGAATTAACAGAACACTAAGCAGTTTCTCAGAAAGCTTCTTTCCAGATTTCATCTGAGGATATTTCCTTTTTCACCATAGCCCTCTAAGGGCTTCCAAATATCACTTTGCCAATTCCACAAGAACTGTCTTTGCGAAAGGCTTCTTGAGGGGAAAGCTGTAACTCTGTGAGATGATTTCACAGAACACAAAGAAGTTCCTCAGAAAGCTTCTTTCTCTTTGTTACGGAGGATATTTCCTTTGGCCCTATAGTCTTCAATGGGATCCGAAATATCTGTTCTCAGATTCCACAGAAATAAGGCTAGCAAAGGGATCCACGAAATACAGATGTAACTCTGTGAGATGAATTAACAGAACATTCAGCAGTTTCTCAGAAGGCTTCTTTCCAGATTTCATCTGAGGATATTTCCTTTTTCACCATAGCCCTCTATGGGCTTCCAAATATCACTTTGCCAATTCCACAAGAACTGTCTTAGCGAAAGGCTTCTTGAGGGGAAAGCTGTAACTCTGTGAGATGATTTCACAGAACACAAAGAAGTTTCTCAGAAAGCTTCTTTCTCTTTGTTATCGGAGGATATTTCCTTTGGCCCTTTAGACTTCAATGGGATCCGAAATATCTGTTCTCAGATTCCAAAGAAATAAGGCTAGCAAAGAGATCCACGAAATACAGATGTAACTCGGTGAGATGAATTAACAGAACACTAAGAAGTTTCTCAGAAAGCTTCTTTCCAGATTTCATCTGAGGATATTTCCTTTTTTACCATAGCCCTCTATGGGCTTCCAAATATCGCTTTAACAATTCCATAAGAACTGTCTTAGCGCAAGGCTTCTTGAGGGGAAAGCTGTAACTCTGTGAGATGATTTCACAGAACACAAAGAAGTTTCTCAGAAAGCTTCTTTCTCTTTGTTATCGGAGGATATTGCCTTTGGCCCTATAGTCTTCAATGGGATCCGAAATATCTGTTCTCAGATTCCACAGAAATAAGGCTAGCAAAGAGATCCACGAAAGGCTTCTTGAGGGGAAAGCTGTAACTCTGTGAGATGATTTCACAGAACACAAAGAAGTTTCTCAGAAAGCTTCTTTCTCTTTGTTATCGGAGGATATTTCCTTTGGCCCTATAGTCTTCTATGGGATCCGAAATATCTGTTCTCAGATTCCACAGAAATAAGGCTAGCAAAGAGATCCACGAAATACAGATGTAACTCTGTGAGATGAATTAACAGAACACTAAGCAGTTTCTCAGAAAGCTTCTTTCCAGATTTCATCTGAGGATATTTCCTTTTTCACCATAGCCCTCTAAGGGCTTCCAAATATCACTTTGCCAATTCCACAAGAACTGTCTTTGCGAAAGGCTTCTTGAGGGGAAAGCTGTAACTCTGTGAGATGATTTCACAGAACACAAAGAAGTTCCTCAGAAAGCTTCTTTCTCTTTGTTACGGAGGATATTTCCTTTGGCCCTATAGTCTTCAATGGGATCCGAAATATCTGTTCTCAGATTCCACAGAAATAAGGCTAGCAAAGGGATCCACGAAATACAGATGTAACTCTGTGAGATGAATTAACAGAACATTCAGCAGTTTCTCAGAAGGCTTCTTTCCAGATTTCATCTGAGGATATTTCCTTTTTCACCATAGCCCTCCATGGGCTTCCAAATATCACTTTGCCAATTCCACAAGAACTGTCTTAGCGAAAGGCTTCTTGAGGGGAAAGCTGTAACTCTGTGAGATGATTTCACAGAACACAAAGAAGTTTCTCAGAAAGCTTCTTTCTCTTTGTTATCGGAGGATATTTCCTTTGGCCCTTTAGACTTCAATGGGATCCGAAATATCTGTTCTCAGATTCCAAAGAAATAAGGCTAGCAAAGAGATCCACGAAATACAGATGTAACTCGGTGAGATGAATTAACAGAACACTAAGAAGTTTCTCAGAAAGCTTCTTTCCAGATTTCATCTGAGGATATTTCCTTTTTTACCATAGCCCTCTATGGGCTTCCAAATATCGCTTTAACAATTCCATAAGAACTGTCTTAGCGCAAGGCTTCTTGAGGGGAAAGCTGTAACTCTGTGAGATGATTTCACAGAACACAAAGAAGTTTCTCAGAAAGCTTCTTTCTCTTTGTTATCGGAGGATATTTCCTTTGGCCCTGTAGTCTTCAATGGGATCCGAAATATCTGTTCTCAGATTCCACAGAAATAAGGCTAGCAAAGAGATCCACGAAATACAGATGTAACTCTGTGAGATGAATTAACAGAACACTCAGCAGTTTCTCAGAAAGCTTCCTTTCAGATTTCATCTGAGGATATTTCCTTTTTCACCATAGCCCCCTATGGGCTTCCAAATATCACTTTGCCAATTCCACAAGAACTGTCTTAGCTAAAGGCTTCTTGAGGGGAAAGCTGTAACTCTGTGAGATGATTTCACAGAACACAAAGAAGTTTCTCGGAGAGCTTCTTTCTCTTTGTTATCGGAGGATATTTCCTTTGGCCCTATAGTCTTCAATGGGATCCGAAATATCGGTTCTCAGATTCCACAGAAATAAGGCTACCAAAGAGATCCACGAAATACAGATGTAATTCGGTGAGATGAATTAACAGAACACTAAGCAGTTTCTCAGAAAGCTTCCTTCCAGATTTCATCTGAGGATGTTTCCTTTTTCACCATAGCCCTCTATGGGCTTCCAAATATCACTTTGCCAATTTCACAAGAACTGTCTTAGCGAAAGGCTTCTTGAGGGGAAAGCTGTAACTCTGTGAGATGATTTCACAGAACCCAAAGAAGTTTCTCAGAAAGCCTCTTTCTCTTTGTTATCGGAGGATATTTCCTTTGGCCCTATAGTCTTCAATGGGATCCGAAATATCTGTTCTCAGATTCCAAAGAAATAAGGCTAGCAAAGAGATCCACGAAATACAGATGTAACTCTGTGAGATGAATTAACAGAACACTCAGCAGTTTCTCAGAAAGCTTCTTTCCAGATTTCATCTGAGGATATTTCCTTTTTCACCATAGCCCTCTAAGGGCTTCCAAATATCACTTTGCCAATTCCACAAGAACTGTCTTAGCGAAAGGCTTCTTGAGGGGAAAGCTGTAACTCTGTGAGATGATTTCACAGAACACAAAGAAGTTTCTCAGAAAGCCTCTTTCTCTTTGTTATCGGAGGATATTTCCTTTGGCCCTATAGTCTTCAAAGGGATCCGAAATATCTGTTCTCAGATTCCAAAGAAATAAGGCTAGCAAAGAGATCCACGAAATACAGATGTAACTCTGTGAGATGAATTAACAGAACACTCAGCAGTTTCTCAGAAAGCTTCTTTCCAGATTTCATCTGAGGATATTTCCTTTTTCACCATAGCCCTCTAAGGGCTTCCAAATATCACTTTGCCAATTCCACAAGAACTGTCTTAGCGAAAGGCTTCTAGAGGGGAAAGCTGTAACTCTGTGAGATGATTTCAAAGAACACAAAGAAGTTTCTCAGAAAGCTTCTTTCCTATTGTTATCGGAGGATATTTCCTTTGGCCCTATAGTCTTCAATGGGATCCGAAATATCTGTTCTCAGATTCCACAGAAATAAGGCTAGCAAAGAGATCCACGAAATACAGATGTAATTCTGTGAGATGAATTAACAGAACACTAAGCAGTTTCTCAGAAAGCTTCCTTCCAGATTTCATCTGAGGATATTTCCTTTTTCACCAAAGCCCTCTATGGGCTTCCAAATATCACTTTGCCAATTCCACAAGAACTGTCTTAGCGAAAGGCTTCTTGAGGGGAAAGCTGTAACTCTGTGAGATGATTTCACAGAACACAAAGAAGTTTCTCAGAAAGCTTCTTTCTCTTTGTTATCGGAGTATATTTCCTTTGGCCCTATAGTCTTCAATGGGATCCGAAATATCTGTTCTCAGATTCCAAAGAAATAAGGCTAGCAAAGAGATCCACGAAATACAGATGTAACTCTGTGAGATGAATTAACAGAACACTAAGCAGTTTCACAGAAAGCTTCTTTCCAGTTTTCATCTGAGGATATTTCCTTTTTCACCATAGCCCTCTAAGGGCTTCCAAATATCGCTTTGCCAATTCCACGAGAACTGTCTTAGCGAAAGGCTTCTTGAGGGGAAAGCTGTAACTCTGTGAGATGATTTCACAGAACACAAAGAAGTTTCTCAGAAAGCTTCTTTCTCTTTGTTATCGGAGGATATTTCCTTTGGCCCTATAGTCTTCAATGGGATCCGAAATATCTGTTCTCAGATTCCACAGAAATAAGGCTAGCAAAGGGATCCACGAAATACAGATGTAACTCTGTGAGATGAATTAACAGAACATTCAGCAGTTTCTCAGAAGGCTTCTTTCCAGATTTCATCTGAGGATATTTCCTTTTTCACCATAGCCCTCTATGGGCTTCCAAATATCACTTTGCCAATTCCACAAGAACTGTCTTAGCGAAAGGCTTCTTGAGGGGAAAGCTGTAACTCTGTGAGATGATTTCACAGAACACAAAGAAGTTTCTCAGAAAGCTTCTTTCTCTTTGTTATCGGAGGATATTTCCTTTGGCCCTTTAGACTTCAATGGGATCCGAAATATCTGTTCTCAGATTCCAAAGAAATAAGGCTAGCAAAGAGATCCACGAAATACAGATGTAACTCGGTGAGATGAATTAACAGACACTCAGCAGTTTCTCAGAAAGCTTCTTTCCAGATTTCATCTGAGGATATTTCCTTTTTTACCATAGCCCTCTGTGGGCTTCCAAATATCGCTTTAACAATTCCATAAGAACTGTCTTAGCGCAAGGCTTCTTGAGGGGAAAGCTGTAACTCTGTGAGATGATTTCACAGAACACAAAGAAGTTTCTCAGAAAGCTTCTTTCTCTTTGTTATCGGAGGATATTTCCTTTGGCCCTGTAGTCTTCAATGGGATCCGAAATATCTGTTCTCAGATTCCACAGAAATAAGGCTTGCAAAGAGATCCACGAAATACAGATGTAACTCTGTGAGATGAATTAACAGAACACTCAGCAGTTTCTCAGAAAGCTTCCTTTCAGATTTCATCTGAGGATATTTCCTTTTTCACCATAGCCCTCTAAGGGCTTCCAAATATCACTTTCCCAATTCCACAAGAACTGTCTTTGCGAAAGGCTTCTTGAGGGGAAAGCTGTAACTCTGTGAGATGATTTCACAGAACTCAAAGAAGTTTCTCAGAAAGCTTCTTTCCCATTGTTAACGGAAGATATTTCCTTTGGCCCTATACTCTTCAATGGGATCCGAAATATCTGTTCTCAGATTCCACAGAAATAAGGCTAGCAAGAGATCCACGAAATACAGATGTAACTCTGTGAGATGAATTAACAGAACACTCAGCAGTTTCTCAGAAAGCTTCTTTCCAGATTTCATCTGAGGATATTTCCTTTTTCACCATCGCCCTCTATGGGCTTCCAAATATCACTTTGCCAATTTCACAAGAACTGTCTTAGCGAAAGGCTTCTTGAGGGGAAAGCTGTAACTCTGTGAGATGATTTCACAGAACACAAAGAAGTTTCTCAGAAAGCTTCTTTCTCTTTGTTATCGGAGGATATTTCCTTTGGCCCTATAGTATTCAATGGGATCCGAAATATCTGTTCTCAGATTCCACAGAAATAAGGCTAGCAAAGAGATCCACGAAATACAGATGTAACTCTGTGAGATGAATTAACAGAACACTAAGCAGTTTCTCAGAAAGCTTCTTTCCAGATTTCATCTGAGGATATTTCCTTTTTCACCATAGCCCTCTAAGGGCTTCCAAATATCACTTTGCCAATTCCACAAGAACTGTCTTAGCGAAAGGCTTCTTGAGGGGAAAGCTGTAACTCTGTGAGATGATTTCACAGAACACAAAGAAGTTTCTCAGAAAGCTTCTTTCTCTTTGTTATCGGAGGATATTTCCTTTGGCCCTATAGTCTTCAATGGGATCCGAAATATCTGTTCTCAGATTCCACAGAAATAAGGCTAGCAAAGAGATCCACGAAATACAGATGTAACTCTGTGAGATGAATTAACAGAACACTCAGCAGTTTCTCAGAAAGCTTCCTTCCAGATTTCATATGAGGATATTTCCTTTTTGACCATAGCCCTCTAAGGGCTTCCAAATATCACTTTGCCAATTCCACAAGAACTGTCTTAGCGAAAGGCTTCTTGAGGGGAAAGCTGTAACTCTGTGAGATGATTTCACAGAACACAAAGAAGTATCTCAGAAAGCTTCTTTCTCTTTGCTATCGGAGGATATTTCCTTTGGCCCTATAGTCTTCAATGGGATTCGAAATATCTGTTCTCAGATTCCACAGAAATAAGTCTAGCAAAGAGATCCACGAAATACAGATGTAACTCTGTGAGATGAATTAACAGAACACTAAGCAGTTTCTCAGAAAGCTTCTTTCCAGATTTCATCTGAGGATATTTCCTTTTTGACCATAGCCCTCTAAGGGCTTCCAAATATCACTTTGCCAATTCCACAAGAGCTGTCTTAGCGAAAGGCTTCCTGAGGGGAAAGCTGTAACTCTGTGAGATGATTTCACAGAACGCAAAGAAGTTTCTCAGAAAGCTTCTTTCTCTTTGTTATCGGAGGATATTTCCTTTGGCCCTATACTCTTCAATGGGATCCGAAATATCTGTTCTCAGATTCCACAGAAATAAGGCTAGCAAAGAGATCCACGAAATACAGATGTAACTCTGTGAGATGAATTAACAGAACACTAAGCAGTTTCTCAGAAAGCTTCTTTCCAGATTTCATCTGAGGATATTTCCTTTTTCACCATAGCCCTCTATGGGCTTCCAAATATCGCTTTGCCAATTCCACAAGAACTGTCTTAGCGAAAGGCTTCTTGAGGGGAAAGCTGTAACTCTGTGAGATGATTTCACAGAACACAAAGAAGTTTCTCAGAAAGCTTCTTTCTCTTTGTTATCGGAGATTATTTCCTTTGACCCTATAGTCTTCAAAGGGATCCGAAATATCTGTTCTCAGATTCCACAGAAATAAGGCTAGCAAAGAGATCCACGAAATACAGATGTAACTCTGTGAGATGAATTAACAGAACACTAAGCAGTTTCTCAGAAATCTTCTTTGCAGATTTCATCTGAGGATATTTCCTTTTTCACCGTAGCCCTCTATGGGCTTCCAAATATCACTTTTCCAATTCCACAAGAACTGTCTTAGCCAAAGGCTTCTTGAGGGGAAAGCTGTAACTCTGTGAGATGATTTCACAGAACACAAAGAAGTTTCTCAGAAAGCTTCTTTCTCTTTGTTATCGGAGGATATTTCCTTTGGCCCTATAGTCTTCAAAGGGATCCGAAATATCTGTTCTCAGATTCCACAGAAATAAGGCTAGCAAAGAGATCCACGAAATACAGATGTAACTCTGTGAATGAATTAACAGAACACTAAGCAGTTTCTCAGAAAGCTTCTTTCCAGATTTCATCTGAGGTTATTTCCTTTTTCACCATAGCCCTCTAAGGGCTTCCAAATATCACTTTGCCAATTCCACAAGAACTGTCTTAGCGAAAGGCTTCTTGAGGGGAAAGCTGTAACTCTGTGAGATGATTTCACAGAACACAAAGAAGTCTCTCAGAAAGCTTCTTTCTCTTTGTTATCGGAGGATATTTCCTTTGGCCCTATAGTCTTCACAGGGATCCGAAATATCTGTTCTCAGATTCCACAGAAATAAGGCTAGCAAAGAGATCCACGAAATACAGATGTAACTCTGTGAGATGAATTAACAGAACACTCAGCAGTTTCTCAGAAAGCTTCCTTCCAGATTTCATCTGAGGATATTTCCTTTTTCACCATAGCCCTCTATGGGCTTCCAAATATCGCTTTGCCAATTCCACAAAAACTGTCTTAGCGAAAGGCTTCTTGAGGGGAAAGCTGTAACTCTGTGAGATAATTTCACAGAACACAAAGAAGTTTCTCAGAAAGCTTCTTTCTCTTTGTTATCGGAGGATATTTCTTTTGGCCCTATAGTCTTCAAAGGGATCCGAAATATCTGTTCTCAGATTCCACAGAAATAAGGCTAGCAAAGAGATCCACGAAATACAGATGTAACTCTGTGAGATGAATTAACAGAACACTCAGCAGTTTCTCAGAAAGCTTCCTTCCAGATTTCATCTGAGGATATTTCCTTTTTCACCATAGCCCTCTTTGGGCTTCCAAATATCACTTTGCCAATTCCACAAGAACTGTCTTAGCGAAAGGCTTCTTGAAGGGAAAGCTGTAACTCTGTGAGATGATTTCACAGAACACAAAGAAGTTTCTCAGAAAGCTTCTTTCTCTTTGTTATGGGAGGACATTTCCTTTGGCCCTATAGTCTTCAATGGGATCCGAAATATCTGTTCTCAGATTCCACAGAAATAAGGCTAGCAAAGAGATCCACGAAATACAGATGTAACTCTGTGAGATGAATTAACAGAACACTCAGCAGTTTCTCAGAAAGCTTCCTTTCAGATTTCATCTGAGGATATTTCCTTTTTCACCATAGCCCTCTATGGGCTTCCAAATATCGCTTTGCCAATTCCACAAGAACTGTCTTAGCGAAAGGCTTCTTGAGGGGAAAGCTGTAACTCTGTGAGATGATTTCACAGAACACAAAGAAGTTTCTCAGAAAGCTTCTTTCTCTTTGTTATCGGAGGATATTTCCTTTGGCCCTATAGTCTTCTATGGGATCCGAAATATCTGTTCTCAGATTCCACAGAAATAAGGCTAGCAAAGAGATCCACGAAATACAGATGTAACTCTGTGAGATGAATTAACAGAACACTAAGCAGTTTCTCAGAAAGCTTCTTTCCAGGTTTCATCTGAGGATATTTCCTTTTTCACCATAGCCCTCTAAGGGCTTCCAAATATCACTTTGCCAATTCCACAAGAACTGTCTTTGCGAAAGGCTTCTTGAGGGGAAAGCTGTAACTCTGTGAGATGATTTCACAGAACACAAAGAAGTTCCTCAGAAAGCTTCTTTCTCTTTGTTACGGAGGATATTTCCTTTGGCCCTATAGTCTTCAATGGGATCCGAAATATCTGTTCTCAGATTCCACAGAAATAAGGCTAGCAAAGGGATCCACGAAATACAGATGTAACTCTGTGAGATGAATTAACAGAACATTCAGCAGTTTCTCAGAAGGCTTCTTTCCAGATTTCATCTGAGGATATTTCCTTTTTCACCATAGCCCTCTATGGGCTTCCAAATATCACTTTGCCAATTCCACAAGAACTGTCTTAGCGAAAGGCTTCTTGAGGGGAAAGCTGTAACTCTGTGAGATGATTTCACAGAACACAAAGAAGTTTCTCAGAAAGCTTCTTTCTCTTTGTTATCGGAGGATATTTCCTTTGGCCCTTTAGACTTCAATGGGATCCGAAATATCTGTTCTCAGATTCCAAAGAAATAAGGCTAGCAAAGAGATCCACGAAATACAGATGTAACTCGGTGAGATGAATTAACAGAACACTAAGAAGTTTCTCAGAAAGCTTCTTTCCAGATTTCATCTGAGGATATTTCCTTTTTTACCATAGCCCTCTATGGGCTTCCAAATATCGCTTTAACAATTCCATAAGAACTGTCTTAGCGCAAGGCTTCTTGAGGGGAAAGCTGTAACTCTGTGAGATGATTTCACAGAACACAAAGAAGTTTCTCAGAAAGCTTCTTTCTCTTTGTTATCGGAGGATATTTCCTTTGGCCCTGTAGTCTTCAATGGGATCCGAAATATCTGTTCTCAGATTCCACAGAAATAAGGCTAGCAAAGAGATCCACGAAATACAGATGTAACTCTGTGAGATGAATTAACAGATCACTCAGCAGTTTCTCAGAAAGCTTCCTTTCAGATTTCATCTGAGGATATTTCCTTTTTCACCATAGCCCTCTATGGGCTTCCAAATATCACTTTGCCAATTCCACAAGAACTGTCTTAGCTAAAGGCTTCTTGAGGGGAAAGCTGTAACTCTTTGAGATGATTTCACAGAACACAAAGAAGTTTCTCAGAAAGCTTCTTTCTCTTTCTTATCGGAGGATATTTCCTTTGGCCCTATAGTCTTCAAAGGGATCCGAAATATCTGTTCTCAGATTCCAAAGAAATAAGGCTAGCAAAGAGATCCACGAAATACAGATGTATCTCTGTGAGATGAATTAACAGAACACTAAGCAGTTTCTCAGAAAGCTTCTTTCCAGATTTCATCTGAGGATATTTCCTTTTTGACCATAGCCCTCTAAGGGCTTCCAAATATCACTTTGCCAATTCCACAAGAACTGTCTTTGCGAAAGGCTTCTAGAGGGGAAAGCTGTAACTCTCTGAGATGATTTCACAGAACACAAAGAAGTTCCTCAGAAAGCTTCTTTCTCTTTGTTACGGAGGATATTTCCTTTGGCCCCATAGTCTTCAATGGGATCTGAAATATCTGTTCTCAGATTCCACAGAAATAAGGCTAGCAAACAGATCCACGAAATACAGATGTAACTCTGTGAGATGAATTGACAGAACACTCAGCAGTTTCTCCGAAAGCTTCTTTCCAGATTTCATCTGAGAATATTTCCTTTTTCACCAAAGCCCTCTATGGGCTTCCAAATATCACTTTGCCAATTTCACAAGAACTGTCTTAGCGAAAGGCTTCTTGAGGGGAAAGCTGTAACTCTGTGAGATGATTTCACAGAACACAAAGAAGTTTCTCGGAGAGCTTCTTTCTCTTTGTTATCGGAGAATATTTCCTTTGGCCCTATAGTCTTCAAAGGGATCCGAAATATCGGTTCTCAGATTCCACAGAAATAAGGCTACCAAAGAGATCCACGAAATACAGATGTAATTCTGTGAGATGAATTAACAGAACACTAAGCAGTTTCTCAGAAAGCTTCCTTCCAGATTTCATCTGAGGATGTTTCTTTTTTCACCATAGCCCTCTATGGGCTTCCAAATATCACTTTGCCAATTTCACAAGAACTGTCTTAGCGAAAGGCTTCTTGAGGGGAAAGCTGTAACTCTGTGAGATGATTTCACAGAACACAAAGAAGTTTCTCAGAAAGCCTCTTTCTCTTTGTTATCGGAGGATATTTCCTTTGGCCCTATAGTCTTCAATGGGATCCGAAATATCTGTTCTCAGATTCCAAAGAAATAAGGCTAGCAAAGAGATCCACGAAATACAGATGTAACTCTGTGAGATGAATTAACAGAACACTCAGCAGTTTCTCAGAAAGCTTCTTTCCAGATTTCATCTGAGGATATTTCCTTTTTCACCATAGCCCTCTAAGGGCTTCCAAATATCACTTTGCCAATTCCACAAGAACTGTCTTAGCGAAAGGCTTCTTGAGGGGAAAGCTGTAACTCTGTGAGATGATTTCACAGAACACAAAGAAGTTTCTCAGAAAGCTTCTTTCCCATTGTTATCGGAGGATATTTCCTTTGGCCCTAGAGTCTTCAATGGGATCCGAAATATCTGTTCTCAGATTCCACAGAAATAAGGCTAGCAAAGAGATCCACGAAATACAGATGTAATTCTGTGAGATGAATTAACAGAACACTAAGCAGTTTCTCAGAAAGCTTCCTTCCAGATTTCATCTGAGTATATTTCCTTTTTCACCAAAGCCCTCTATGGGCTTCCAAATATCACTTTGCCAATTCCACAAGAACTGTCTTAGCGAAAGGCTTCTTGACGGGAAAGCTGTAACTCTGTGAGATGATTTCACAGAACACAAAGAAGTTTCTCAGAAAGCTTCTTTCTCTTTGTTATCGGAGTATATTTCCTTTGGCCCTATAGTCTTCAATGGGATCCGAAATATCTGTTCTCAGATTCCAAAGAAATAAGGCTAGCAAAGAGATCCACGAAATACAGATGTAACTCTGTGAGGTGAATTAACAGAACACTAAGCAGTTTCACAGAAAGCTTCTTTCCAGTTTTCATCTGAGGATATTTCCTTTTTCACCATAGCCCTCTAAGGGCTTCCAAATATCGCTTTGCCAATTCCACGAGAACTGTCTTAGCGAAAGGCTTCTTGAGGGGAAAGCTGTAACTCTGTGAGATGATTTCACTGAACACAAAGAAGTTTCTCAGAAAGCTTCTTTCTCTTTGTTATCGGAGGATATTTCCTTTGGCCCTATAGTCTTCAATGGTATCCGAAATATCTGTTCTCAGATTCCAAAGAAATAAGGCTAGCAAAGAGATCCACGAAATACAGATGTAACTCTGTGAGATGAATTAACAGAACACTCAGCAGTTTCTCAGAAAGCTTCTTTCCAGATTTCATCTGAGGATATTTCCTTTTTCACCATAGCCCTCTAAGGGCTTCCAAATATCACTTTGCCAATTCCACAAGAACTGTCTTAGCGAAAGGCTTCTTGAGGGGAAAGCTGTAACTCTGTGAGATGATTTCACAGAACACAAAGAAGTTTCTCAGAAAGCTTCTTTCCCATTGTTATCGGAAGATATTTCCTTTGGCCCTATATTCTTCAATGTGATCCGAAATATCTGTTCTCAGATTCCACAGAAATAAGGCTAGCAAGAGATCCACGAAATACAGATATAACTCTGTGAGGTGAATTAACAGAACACTAAGCAGTTTCTCAGAAAGATTCTTTCCATTTCATCTGAGGATATTTCCTTTTTCACCATCGCCCTCTATGGGCTTCCAAATATCACTTTGCCAATTCCACAAGAACTGTCTTAGCGAAAGGCTTCTTGAGGGGAAAGCTGTAACTCTGTGAGATGATTTCACAGAACACAAAGAAGTTTCTCAGAAAGCTTCTTTCTCTTTGTTATCGGAGGATATTTCCTTTGGCCCTATAGTCTTCAATGGGATCCGAAATATCTGTTCTCAGATTCCACAGAAATAAGGCTAGCAAAGAGATCCACGAAATACAGATGTAACTCTGTGAGATGAATTAACAGAACACTAAGCAGTTTCTCAGAAAGCTTCTTTCCAGATTTCATCTGAGGATATTTCCTTTTTCACCATAGCCCTCTAAGGGCTTCCAAATATCACTTTGCCAATTCCACAAGAACTGTCTTAGCGAAAGGCTTCTTGAGGGGAAAGCTGTAACTCTGTGAGATGATTTCACAGAACACAAAGAAGTTTCTCAGAAAGCTTCTTTCCCATTGTTATCGGAGGATATTTCCTTTGGCCCTAGAGTCTTCAATGGGATCCGAAATATCTGTTCTCAGATTCCAAAGAAATAAGGCTAGCAAAGAGATCCACGAAATACAGATGTAACTCTGTGAGATGAATTAACAGAACACTCAGCAGTTTCTCAGAAAGCTTCTTTCCAGATTTCATCTGAGGATATTTCCTTTTTCACCATAGCCCTCTAAGGGCTTCCAAATATCACTTTGCCAATTCCACAAGAACTGTCTTAGCGAAAGGCTTCTTGAGGGGAAAGCTGTAACTCTGTGAGATGATTTCACAGAACACAAAGAAGTTTCTCAGAAAGCTTCTTTCCCATTGTTATCGGAGGATATTTCCTTTGGCCCTAGAGTCTTCAATGGGATCCGAAATATCTGTTCTCAGATTCCACAGAAATAAGGCTAGCAAAGAGATCCACGAAATACAGATGTAATTCTGTGAGATGAATTAACAGAACACTAAGCAGTTTCTCAGAAAGCTTCCTTCCAGATTTCATCTGAGTATATTTCCTTTTTCACCAAAGCCCTCTATGGGCTTCCAAATATCACTTTGCCAATTCCACAAGAACTGTCTTAGCGAAAGGCTTCTTGACGGGAAAGCTGTAACTCTGTGAGATGATTTCACAGAACACAAAGAAGTTTCTCAGAAAGCTTCTTTCTCTTTGTTATCGGAGTATATTTCCTTTGGCCCTATAGTCTTCAATGGGATCCGAAATATCTGTTCTCAGATTCCAAAGAAATAAGGCTAGCAAAGAGATCCACGAAATACAGATGTAACTCTGTGAGGTGAATTAACAGAACACTAAGCAGTTTCACAGAAAGCTTCTTTCCAGTTTTCATCTGAGGATATTTCCTTTTTCACCATAGCCCTCTAAGGGCTTCCAAATATCGCTTTGCCAATTCCACGAGAACTGTCTTAGCGAAAGGCTTCTTGAGGGGAAAGCTGTAACTCTGTGAGATGATTTCACTGAACACAAAGAAGTTTCTCAGAAAGCTTCTTTCTCTTTGTTATCGGAGGATATTTCCTTTGGCCCTATAGTCTTCAATGGTATCCGAAATATCTGTTCTCAGATTCCAAAGAAATAAGGCTAGCAAAGAGATCCACGAAATACAGATGTAACTCTGTGAGATGAATTAACAGAACACTCAGCAGTTTCTCAGAAAGCTTCTTTCCAGATTTCATCTGAGGATATTTCCTTTTTCACCATAGCCCTCTAAGGGCTTCCAAATATCACTTTGCCAATTCCACAAGAACTGTCTTAGCGAAAGGCTTCTTGAGGGGAAAGCTGTAACTCTGTGAGATGATTTCACAGAACACAAAGAAGTTTCTCAGAAAGCTTCTTTCCCATTGTTATCGGAAGATATTTCCTTTGGCCCTATATTCTTCAATGTGATCCGAAATATCTGTTCTCAGATTCCACAGAAATAAGGCTAGCAAGAGATCCACGAAATACAGATATAACTCTGTGAGGTGAATTAACAGAACACTAAGCAGTTTCTCAGAAAGATTCTTTCCATTTCATCTGAGGATATTTCCTTTTTCACCATCGCCCTCTATGGGCTTCCAAATATCACTTTGCCAATTCCACAAGAACTGTCTTAGCGAAAGGCTTCTTGAGGGGAAAGCTGTAACTCTGTGAGATGATTTCACAGAACACAAAGAAGTTTCTCAGAAAGCTTCTTTCTCTTTGTTATCGGAGGATATTTCCTTTGGCCCTATAGTCTTCAATGGGATCCGAAATATCTGTTCTCAGATTCCACAGAAATAAGGCTAGCAAAGAGATCCACGAAATACAGATGTAACTCTGTGAGATGAATTAACAGAACACTAAGCAGTTTCTCAGAAAGCTTCTTTCCAGATTTCATCTGAGGATATTTCCTTTTTCACCATAGCCCTCTAAGGGCTTCCAAATATCACTTTGCCAATTCCACAAGAACTGTCTTAGCGAAAGGCTTCTTGAGGGGAAAGCTGTAACTCTGTGAGATGATTTCACAGAACACAAAGAAGTTTCTCAGAAAGCTTCTTTCCCATTGTTATCGGAGGATATTTCCTTTGGCCCTAGAGTCTTCAATGGGATCCGAAATATCTGTTCTCAGATTCCACAGAAATAAGGCTAGCAAAGAGATCCACTAAATACAGATGTATTTCTGTGAGATGAATTAACAGAACACTAAGCAGTTTCTCAGAAAGCTTCTTTCCAGATTTCATCTGAGGATATTTCCTTTTTCACCAAAGCCCTCTATGGGCTTCCAAATATCACTTTGCCAATTCCACAAGAACTGTCTTAGCGAAAGGCTTCTTGACGGGAAAGCTGTAACTCTGTGAGATGATTTCACAGAACACAAAGAAGTTTCTCAGAAAGCTTCTTTCTCTTTGTTATCGGAGTATATTTCCTTTGGCCCTATAGTCTTCAATGGGATCCGAAATATCTGTTCTCAGATTCCAAAGAAATAAGGCTAGCAAAGAGATCCACGAAATACAGATGTAACTCTGTGAGATGAATTAACAGAACACTAAGCAGTTTCACAGAAAGCTTCTTTCCAGTTTTCATCTGAGGATATTTCCTTTTTCACCATAGCCCTCTAAGGGCTTCCAAATATCGCTTTGCCAATTCCACGAGAACTGTCTTAGCGAAAGGCTTCTTGAGGGGAAAGCTGTAACTCTGTGAGATGATTTCACAGAACACAAAGAAGTTTCTCAGAAAGCTTCTTTCTCTTTGCTATCGGAGGATATTTCCTTTGGCCCTATAGTCTTCAATGGGATCCGAAATATCTGTTCTCAGATTCCACAGAAATAAGGCTAGCAAAGAGATCCACGAAATACAGATGTAACTCTGTGAGATGAATTAACAGAACACTAAGCAGTTTCTCAGAAAGCTTCTTTCCAGATTTCATCTGAGGATATTTCCTTTTTCACCATAGCCCTCTATGGGCTTCCAAATATCACTTTGCCAATTCCACAAGAGCTGTCTTAGCGAAAGGCTTCTTGAGGGGAAAGCTGTAACTCTGTGAGATGATTTCACAGAACGCAAAGAAGTTTCTCAGAAAGCTTCTTTCTCTTTGTTATCGGAGGATATTTCCTTTGGCCCTATACTATTCAATGGGATCCGAAATATCTGTTCTCAGATTCCACAGAAATAAGGCTAGCAAAGAGATCCACGAAATACAGATGTAACTCTGTGAGATGAATTAACAGAACACTAAGCAGTTTCTCAGAAAGCTTCTTTCCAGATTTCATCTGAGGATATTTCCTTTTTCACCATAGCCCTCTATGGGCTTCCAAATATCGCTTTGCCAATTCCACAAGAACTGTCTTAGCGAAAGGCTTCTTGAGGGGAAAGCTGTAACTCTGTGAGATGATTTCACAGAACACAAAGAAGTTTCTCAGAAAGCTTCTTTCTCTTTGTTATCGGAGGATATTTCCTTTGGCCCTATAGTCTTCAAAGGGATCCGAAATATCTGTTCTCAGATTCCACAGAAATAAGGCTAGCAAAGAGATCCACGAAATACAGATGTAACTCTGTGAGATGAATTAACAGAACACTAAGCAGTTTCTCAGAAAGCTTCTTTGCAGATTTCATCTGAGGATATTTCCTTTTTCACCGTAGCCCTCTAAGGGCTTCCAAATATCACTTTGCCAATTCCACAAGAACTGTCTTAGCGAAAGGCTTCTTGAGGGGAAAGCTGTAAATCTGTGAGATGATTTCACAGAACACAAAGTAGTTTCTCAGAAAGCTTCTTTCTCTTTGTTATCGGAGGATATTTCCTTTGGCCCTATAGTCTTCAATGGGATCCGAAATATCTGTTCTCAGATTCCACAGAAATAAGGCTAGCAAAGAGATCCACGAAATACAGATGTAACTCTGTGAGATGAATTAACAGAACACTAAGCAGTTTCTCAGAAAGCTTCTTTCCAGATTTCATCTGAGGTTATTTCCTTTTTCACCATAGCCCTCTATGGGCTTCCAAATATCACTTTGCCAATTCCACAAGAACTGTCTTAGCGAAAGGCTTCTTGAGGGGAAAGCTGTAACTCTGTGAGATGATTTCACAGAACACAAAGAAGTTTCTCAGAAAGCTTCTTTCTCTTTGTTATCGGAGGATATTTCCTTTGGCCCTATAGTCTTCAATGGGATCCGAAATATCTGTTCTCAGATTCCACAGAAATAAGGCTAGCAAAGAGATCCACGAAATACAGATGTAACTCTGTGAGATGAATTAACAGAAAACTCAGCAGTTTCTCAGAAAGCTTCCTTCCAGATTTCATCTGAGGATATTTCCTTTTTCACCATAGCCCTCTATGGGCTTCCAAATATCACTTTGCCAATTCCACAAGAACTGTCTTAGCGAAAGGCTTCTTGAAGGGAAAGCTGTAACTCTGTGAGATGATTTCACAGAACACAAAGAAGTTTCTCAGAAAGCTTCTTTCTCTTTGTTATGGGAGGACATTTCCTTTGGCCCTATGGTCTTCAATGGGATCCGAAATATCTGTTCTCAGATTCCACAGAAATAAGGCTAGCAAAGAGATCCACGAAATACAGATGTAACTCTGTGAGATGAATTAACAGAACACTCAGCAGTTTCTCAGAAAGCTTCCTTCCAGATTTCATCTGAGGATATTTCCTTTTTCACCATAGCCCTCTATGGGCTTCCAAATATCACTTTGCCAATTCCACAAAAACTGTCTTAGCGAAAGGCTTCTTGAGGGGAAAGCTGTAACTCTGTGAGATGATTTCACAGAACACAAAGAAGTTTCTCAGAAAGCTTCTTTCTCTTTGTTATCGGAGGATATTTCCTTTGGCCCTATAGTCTTCAAAGGGATACGAAATATCTGTTCAGAGATTCCACAGAAATAAGGCTAGCAAACAGATCCACGAAATACAGATGTAACTCTGTGAGATGAATTAAGAGAACACTAAGCAGTTTCTCAGAAAGCTTCTTTCCAGATTTCATCTGAGGTTATTTCCTTTTTCACCATAGCCCTCTATGGGCTTCCAAATATCACTTTGCCAATTCCACAAGAACTGTCTGAGCGAAAGGCTTCTTGAGGGGAAAGCTGTAACTCTGTGAGATGATTTCACAGAACACAAAGAACTTTCTCAGAAAGCTTCTTTCTCTTTGTTATCGGAGGATATTTCCTTTGGCCCTATAGTCTTCAATGGGATCCGAAATATCTGTTCTCAGATTCCAAAGAAATAAGGCTGGCAAAGAGATCCACGAAACACAGATGTAACTCTGTGAGATGAATTAACAGAACACTAAGCAGTTTCTCAGAAAGCTTCTTTCCAGATTTCATCTGAGGATATTTCCTTTTTCACCATAGCCCTCTATGGGCTTCCAAATATCGCTTGGCCAATTCCACAAGAACTGTCTTAGCGAAAGGCTTCTTGAGGGGAAAGCTGTAACTCTGTGAGATGATTTCACAGAACACAAAGAAGTTTCTCAGAAAGCTTCTTTCTCTTTGTTATCGGAGGATATTTCCTTTGTCCCTATAGTCTTCAATGGGATCCGAAATATCTGTTCTCAGATTCCAAAGAAATAAGGCTAGCAAAGAGATCCACGAAATACAGATGTAACTCTGTGAGATGAATTAACAGAACACTCAGCAGTTTCTCAGAAAGCTTCCTTCCAGATTTCATCTGAGTGTATTTCCTTTTTCACCATAGCCCTCTATGGGCTTCCAAATATCACTTTGCCAATTCCACAAGAACTGTCTTAGCGAAAGGCTTCTTGAGGGGAAAGCTGTAACTCTGTGAGATGATTTCACAGAACACAAAGAAGTTTCTCGGAAAGCTTCTTTCTCTTTGTTATCAGAGGACATTTCCTTTGGCCCTATAGTCTTCAAAGGGATCCGAATTATCTGTTCTCAGATTCCAAAGAAATAAGGCTAGCAAAGAGATCCACGAAATACAGATGTAACTCTGTGAGAAGAATTAACAGAACACTAAGCAGTTTCTCAGAAAGCTTCTTTCCAGATTTCATCTGAGGATATTTCCTTTTTCACCATAGACCTCTATGGGCTTCCAAATATCACTTTGCCAATTCCACAAGAACTGTCTTAGCGAAAGGCTTCTTGAGGGGAAAGCTGTAACTCTGTGAGATGATTTCACAGAACACAAAGAGGTTTCTCAGAAAGCTTCTTTCTCTTTGTTATCGGAGGATATTTCCTTTGGCCCTATAGTCTTCAATGGGATCCGAAATATCTGTTCTCAGATTCCACAGAAATAAGTCTAGCAAAGAGATCCACGAAATACAGATGTAACTCTGTGAGATGAATTAACAGAACACTCAGCAGTTTCTCAGAAAGCTTCCTTCCAGATTTCATCTGAGGATATTTACTTTTTCACCAGAGCCCTCTATGAGCTTCCAAATATCACTTTGCCAATTCCACAAGAACTGTCTTAGCGGAAGGCTTCTTTAGGGGAAAGCTGTAACTCTGTGAGATGATTTCACAGAACACCAAGAAGTTTCTCAGAAAGCTTCTTTCTCTTTGTTATCGGAGTTTATTTCCTTTGGCCCTGTAGTTTTCAAAGGGATCCGAAATATCTGTTCTCAGATTCCACAGAAATAAGGCTAGCAAAGAGATCCACGAAACACAGATGTAACTCTGTGAGATGAATTAACAGGACACTAAGCAGTTTCTCAGAAAGCTTCTTTGCAGATTTCATCTGAGGATATTTCCTTTTTCACCATAGCCCTCTAAGGTCTTCCAAATATCGCTTTGCCAATTCCACAAGAACTGTCTTAGCGAAAGGCTTCTTGAGGGGAAAGCTGTAACTCTGTGAGATGATTTCACAGAACACAAAGAAGTTTCTCAGAGAGCTTCTTTCTCTTTGTTATCGGAGGATATTTCCTTTGGCCCTATAGTATTCAAAGGGAACCGAAATATCTGTTCTCAGATTCCACAGAAATAAGGCTAGCAAAGAGATCCATGAAATACAGATGTAACTCTGTGAGATGAATTAACAGAACACTAAGCAGTTTCTCAGAAAGCTTCTTTCCAGATTTCATCTGAGGATATTTCCTTTTTCACCATAGCCCTCTATGGGCTTCCAAATATCACTTTGCCAATTCCACAAGAACTGTCTTAGCGAAAGGCTTCTTGAGGGGAAAGCTGTAACTCTGTGAGATGATTTCACAGAACACAAAGAAGTTTCTCAGAAAGCTTCTTTCTCTTTGTTATCGGAGGATATTTCCTTTGGCCCTGTAGTCTTCAAAGGGATACGAAATATCTGTTCTCAGATTCCAAAGAAATAAGGCTAGCAAAGAGATCCACGAAATACAGATGTAACTCTGTGAGATGAATTAACAGAACACTAAGCAGTTTAACAGAAAGCTTCTTTCCAGATTTCATCTGGGGATATTTCCTTTTTCACCATAGCCCTGTATGGGCTTCCAAATATCACTTTGCCAATTCCACAAGAACTGTCTGAGCGAAAGGCTTCTTGAGGGGAAAGCTGTAACTCTGTGAGATGATTTCACAGAACACAAAGAAGTTTCTCAGAAAGCTTCTTTCTCTTTGTTATCGGAGGATATTTCCTTTGGCCCTATAGTCTTCAATGGGATCCGAAATATCTGTTCTCAGATTCCAAAGAAATAAGGCTGGCAAAGAGATCCACGAAACACAGTTGTAACTCTGTGAGATGAATTAACAGAACACTAAGCAGTTTCTCAGAAAGCTTCTTTCCAGATTTCATCTGAGGATATTTCCTTTTTCACCATAGCCCTCTATGGGCTTCCAAATATCGCTTGGCCAATTCCACAAGAACTGTCTTAGCGAAAGGCTTCTTGAGGGGAAAGCTGTAACTCTGTGAGATGATTTCACAGAACACAAAGAAGTTTCTCAGAAAGCTTCTTTCTCTTTGTTATCGGAGGATATTTCCTTTGGCCCTATAGTCTTCAATGGGATCCGAAATATCTGTTCTCAGATTCCAAAGAAATAAGGCTAGCAAAGAGATCCACGAAATACAGATGTAATTCTGTGAGATGAATTAACAGAACACTCAGCAGTTTCTCAGAAAGCTTCCTTCCAGATTTCATCTGAGTATATTTCCTTTTTCACCATAGCCCTCTATGGGCTTCCAAATATCACTTTGCCAATTCCACAAGAACTGTCTTAGCGAAAGGCTTCTTGAGGGGAAAGCTGTAACTCTGTGAGATGATTTCACAGAACACAAAGAAGTTTCTCGGAAAGCTTCTTTCTCTTTGTTATCGGAGGTCATTTCCTTTGGCCCTATAGTCTTCAATGGGATCCGAAATATCTGTTCTCAGAATCCACAGAAATAAGGCTAGCAAAGAGATCCACGAAATACAGATGTAACTCTGTGAGATGAATTAACAGAACACTAAGCAGTTTCTCAGAAAGCTTCTTTCCAGATTTCATCTGAGGATATTTCCTTTTTCACCATAGACCTCTATGGGCTTCCAAATATCACTTTGCCAATTCCACAAGAACTGTCTTAGCGAAAGGCTTCTTGAGGGGAAAGCTGTAACTCTGTGAGATGATTTCACAGAACACAAAGAGGTTTCTCAGAAAGCTTCTTTCTCTTTGTTATCGGAGGATATTTCCTTTGCCCCTAGAGTCTTTAGTGGGATCGGAAATATCTGTTCTCAGATTCCAAAGAAATAAGGCTAGCAAAGAGATCCACGAAATACAGATGTAACTCTGTGAGATGAATTAACAGAACACTAAGCAGTTTCACAGAAAGCTTCTTTCCAGATTTCATCTGAGGATATTTCCTTTTTCACCATAGCCCTCTGTGGGCTACCAAATATCACTTTGCCAATTCCACAAGAACTGTCTTAGCGAAAGGCTTCCTGAGGGGAAAGCTGTAACTCTGTGAGATGATTTCACAGAACACAAAGAAGTTTCTCAGAAAGCTTCTTTCTCTTTGTTATCGGAGGATATTTCCTTTGGCCCTATAGTCTTCAATCGGATCCGAAATATCTGTTCTCAGATTCCAAAGAAATAAGGCTAGCAAAGAGATCCACGAAATACAGATGTAACTCTGTGAGATGAATTAACAGAACACTCAGCAGTTTCTCAGAAATCTTCTTTCCAGATTTCATCTGAGGATATTTCCTTTTTCACCCTAGCCCTCTATGGGCTTCCAAATATCACTTTGCCAATTCCAAAGGAACTGTCTTAGCGAAAGGCTTCTTGAGGGGAAAGCTGTAACTCTGTGAGATGATTTCACAGAACACAAAGAAGTTTCTCAGAAAGCTTCTTTCTCTTTGTTATCGGAGGATATTTTCTTTGGCCCTATAGTCTTCAAAGGGATCCGAAATATCTGTTCTCAGATTCCACAGAAATAAGTCTAGCAAAGAGATCCACGAAATACAGATGTAACTCTGTGAGATGAATTGACAGAACACTCAGCAGTTTCTCAGAAAGCTTCTTTCCAGATTTCATCTGAGGATATTTCCTTTTTCACCATAGCCCTCTATGGGCTTCCAAATATCACTTTGCCAATTCCACAAGAACTGTCTTAGCGAAAGGCTTCTTGAGGGGAAAGCTGTAACTCTGTGAGATGATTTCACAGAACACAAAGAAGTTTCTCAGAAAGCTTCTTTCTCTTTGTTATCGGAGGACATTTCCTTTGGCCCTATAGTCTTCAATGGGATCCGAAATATCTGTTCTCAGATTCCACAAAAATAAGGCTAGCAAAGAGATCCACGAAATACAGATGTAACTCTGTGAGTTGAATTAACAGAACACTAAGCAGTTTCTCAGAAAGCTTCTTTCCAGATTTCATCTGAGGATATTTCCTTTTTCACCGTAGCCCTCTATGGGCTTCCAAATATCACTTTGCCAATTCCACAAGAACTGTCTTAGCGAAAGGCTTCTTGAGGGGAAAGCTGTAACTCTGTGAGATGATTTCACAGAACACAAAGAAGTTTCTCAGAAAGCTTCTTTCTCTTTGTTATCGGAGGATATTTCCTTTGGCCCTATAGTCTTCAAAGGGATCCGAAATATCTGTTCTCAGATTCCACAGAAATAAGGCTAGCAAAGAGATCCACGAAATACAGATGTAACTCTGTGAGATGAATTAACAGAACACTAAGCAGTTTCTCAGAAAGCTTCTTTCCAGATATCATCTGAGGATATTTCCTTTTTCACCATAGCCCTCTATGGGCTTCCAAATATCACTCTGCCAGTTCCACAAGAACTGTCTGAGCGAACGGCTTCTTGAGGGGAAAGCTGTAACTCTGTGAGATGATTTCACAGAACACAAAGAAGTTTCTCAGAAAGCTTCTTTCTCTTTGTTATCGGAGGATATTTCCTTTGGCCCTATTGTCTTCAATGGGATCCGAAATATCTGTTCTCAGATTCCAAAGAAATAAGGCTAGCAAAGAGATCCAGGAAATACAGATGTAACTCTGTGAGATGAATTAACAGAACACTCAGCAGTTTCTCAGAAAGCTTCTTTCCAGATTTCATCTCAGGATATTTCCTTTTTCACCATAGCCCTCTATGGGCTTCCAAATATCGCTTTCCCAATTCCACAAGAACTGTCTTAGTGGAAGGCTTCTTTAGGGGAAAGCTGTAACTCTGTGAGATGATTTCACAGAACACAAAGAAGTTTCTCAGAAAGCTTCTTTCTCTTTGTTATCGGAGATTATTTCCTTTGGCCCTATAGTCTTCAAAGGGATCCGAAATATCTGTTCTCAGATTCCACAGAAATAAGGCTAGCAAAGAGATCCACGAAACACAGATGTAACTCTCTGAGATGAAGTAACAGGACACTAAGCAGTTTCTCAGAAAGCTTCTTTGCAGATTTCATCTGAGGATATTTCCTTTTTCACCATAGCCCTCTATGGGCTTCCAAATATCACTTTGCCAATTCCACAAGAACTGTCTTAGCGAAAGGCTTCTTGAGGGGAAAGCTGTAACTCTGTGAGATGATTTCACAGAACACAAAGAAGTTTCTCAGAAAGCTTCTTTCTCTTTGTTATCGGAGGATATTTCCTTTGGCCCTATAGTCTTCAATGGGATCCGAAATATCTGTTCTCAGATTCCACAGAAATAAGGCTAGCAAAGAGATCCACGAAATACAGATGTAACTCTGCGAGATGAATTAACAGAACACTCAGCAGTTTCTCAGAAAGCTTCTTTCCAGATTTCATCTGAGGATATTTCCTTTTTCACCATAGCCCTCTATGGGCTTCCAAATATCACTTTGCCAATTCCACAAGAACTGTCTTAGCGAAAGGCTTCTTGAGGGGAAAGCTGTAACTCTGTGAGATGATTTCACAGAACACAAAGAAGTTTCTCAGAAAGCTTCTTTCTCTTTGTTATCGGAGGATATTTCCTTTGGCCCTATAGTCTTCTGTGGGATCCGAAATATCTCTGCTCAGATTCCAAAGAAATAAGGCTAGCAAAGAGATCCACGAAATACAGATGTAACTCTGTGAGATGAATTAGCAGAACACTAAGCAGTTTCACAGAAAGCTTCCTTCCAGATTTCATCTGAGGATATTTCCTTTTTCACCATAGCCCTCTATGGTCTTCCAAATATCACTTTGCCAATTCCACAAGAACTGTCTTAGCGAAAGGCTTCTTGAGGGGAAAGCTGTAACTCTGTGAGATGATTTCACAGAACACAAAGAAGTTTCTCAGAAAGCTTCTTTCTCTTTGTTATCGGAGGATATTTCCTTTGGCCCTATAGTCTTCAATGGGATCCGAAATATCTGTTCTCAGATTCCAAAGAAATAAGGCTAGCAAAGAGATCCACGAAATACAGATGTAACTCTGTGAGATGAATTAACAGAACACTAAGCAGTTTCTCAGAAAGCTTCTTTCCAGATTTCATCTGAGGATATTTCCTTTTTCACCATAGCCCTCTAAGGGCTTCCAAATATCACTTTGCCAATTCCACAAGAACTGTCTTTGCGAAAGGCTTCTTGAGGGGAAAGCTGTAACTCTGTGAGATGATTTCACAGAACACAAAGAAGTTTCTCAGAAAGCTTCTTTCTCTTTGTTATCGGAGGATATTTCCTTTGGCCCTATAGTCTTCAAAGGGATCCGAAATATCTGTTCCCAGATTCCACAGAAATAAGGCTAGCAAAGAGATCCACGAAATACAGATGTAACTCTGTGAGATGAATTAACAGAACACTAAGCAGTTTCTCAGAAAGCTTCTCTCCAGATTTCATCTGAGGATATTTCCTTTTTCACCATAGCCCTCTATGGGCTTCCAAATATCACTTTGCCAATTCCACAAGAACTGTCTTAGCGAAAGGCTTCTTGAGGGGAAAGCTGTAACTCTGTGAGATGATTTCACAGAACACAAAGAAGTTTCTCAGAAAGCTTCTTTCTCTTTGTTATGGGAGGACATTTCCTTTGGCCCTATAGTCTTCAATGGGATCCGAAATATCTGTTCTCAGATTCCACAGAAATAAGGCTAGCAAAGAGATCCACGAAATACAGATGTAACTCTGTGAGATGAATTAACAGAACACTAAGCAGTTTCTCAGAAAGCTTCGTTCCAGATTACATCTGAGGATATTTCCTTTTTCACCAGAGCCCTCTATGGGCTTCCAAATATCACTTTGCCAATTCCACAAGAACTGTCTTAGCGAAAGGCTTCTTGAGGGGAAAGCTGTAACTCTGTGAGATGATTTCACGGAACACAAAGAAGTTTCTCAGAAAGCTTCTTTCTCTTTGTTATCGGAGGATATTTCCTTTGGCCCTATAGTCTTCAGTGGGATCCGAAATATCTGTTCTCAGATTCCAAAGAAATAAGGCTAGCAAAGAGATCCACGAAATACAGATGTAACTCTGTGAGATGAATTAACAGAACACTAAGCAGTTTCACAAAAGCTTCTTTCCAGATTTCATCTGAGGATATTTCCTTTTTCACCATAGCCCTCTATGGGCTTCCAAATATCACTTTGCCAATTCCACAAGAACTCTCTTAGCGAAAGGCTTCTTGAGGGGAAAGCTGTAACTCTGTGAGATGATTTCACAGAACACAAAGAAGTTTCTCAGAAAGCTTCTTTCTCTTTGTTATCGGAGGATATTTCCTTTGGCCCTATAGTCTTCAATGAGATCCGAAATATCTGTTCTCAGATTCCAAAGAAATAAGGGTAGCAAAGAGATCCACGAAATACAGATTTAACTCTGTGAGATGAATTAACAGAACATTAAGCAGTTTCTCAGAAAGCTTCTTTCCAGATTTCATCTGAGGATATTTCCTTTTTCACCATAGCCCTCTAAGGGCTTCCAAATATCACTTTGCCAATTCCACAAGAACTGTCTTTGCGAAAGGCTTCTTGAGGGGAAAGCTATAACTCTGTGAGATGATTTCACAGAACACAAAGAAGTTTCTCAGAAAGCTTCTTTCTCTTTGTTATCGGAGGATATTTCCTTTGGCCCTATAGTCTTCAATGGGATCCGAAATATCTGTTCTCAGATTCCAAAGAAATAAGGCTAGCAAAGAGATCCACGAAATACAGATGTAACTCTGTGAGATGAATTAACAGAACACTCAGCAGTTTCTCAGAAAGCTTCCTTCCAGATTTCAACTGAGGATACTTCCTTTTTCACCGTAGCCCTCTATGGTCTTCCAAATATCACTTTGCCAATTCCACAAGAACTGTCTTAGCGAAAGGCTTCTTGAGGGGAAAGCTGTAACTCTGTGAGATGATTTCACAGAACCAAAGAAGTTTCTCAGAAAGCTTCTTTCTCTTTGTTATCGGAGGATATTTCCTTTGGCCCTATAGTCTTCAATGGGATACGAAATATCTGTTCTCAGATTCCAAAGAAATAAGGCTAGCAAAGAGATCCACGAAATACAGATGTAACTCTGTGAGATGAATTAACAGAGCACTCAGCAGTTTCTCAGAAAGCTTCTTTCCAGATTTCATCTGAGGATATTTCCTTTTTCACCATAGCCCTCTAAGGGCTTCCAAATATAACTTTGCCAATTCCACAAGAAGTGTCTTAGCGAAAGGCTTCTTGAGGGGAAAGCTGTAACTCTGTGAGATGATTTCACAGAACACAAAGAAGTTTCTCAGAAAGCTTCTTTCCCTTTGTTATCGGAGGATATTTCCTTTGGCCCAATAGTCTTCAATGGGATCCGAAATATCTGTTCTCAGATTCCAAAGAAATAAGGCTAGCAAAGAGATCCACGAAACACAGATGTAACTCTGTGAGATGAATTAACAGAACACTAAGCAGTTTCTCAGAAAGCTTCTTTCCAGATTTCATCTGAGGATATTTCCTTTTTCACCATAGCCCTCTATGGGCTTCCAAATATCGCTTTGCCAATTCCACAAGAACTGTCTTAGCGAAAGGCTTCTTGAGGGGAAAGCTGTAACTCTGTGAGATGATTTCACAGAACCCAAAGAAGTTTCTTAGAAAGCTTCCTTCTCTTTGTTATCGGAGGATATTTCCTTTGGCCCTATAGTCTTCAATGGGATCCGAAATATCTGTTCTCAGATTCCAAAGAAATAAGGCTAGCAAAGAGATCCACGAAATACAGATGTAACTCTGTGAGATGAATTAACAGAACACTCAGCAGTTTCTCAGAAAGCTTCCTTCCAGATTTCATCTGAGTATATTTCCTTTTTCACCAAAGCCCTCTATGGGCTTCCAAATATCACTTTGCCAATTCCACAAGAACTGTCTTAGCGAAAGGCTTCTTGAGGGGAAAGCTGTAACTCTGTGAGATGATTTCACAGAACACAAAGAAGTTTCTCGGAAAGCTTCTTTCTCTTTGTTATCGGAGGACATTTCCTTTAGCCCTATAGTCTTCAATGGGATCCGAAATATCTGTTCTCAGATTCCACAGAAATAAGGCTAGCAAGAGATCCACGAAATACAGATGTAACTCTGTGAGATGAATTAACAGAACACTAAGCAGTTTCTCAGAAAGCTTCTTTCCAGATTTCATCTGAGGATATTTCCTTTTTCACCAGAGCCCTCTATGGGCTTCCAAATATCACTTTGCCAATTCCACAAGAACTGTCTTAGCGAAAGGCTTCTTGAGGGGAAAGCTGTAACTCTGTGAGATGATTTCACAGAACACAAAGAAGTTTCTCAGAAAGCTTCTTTCTCTTTGTTATCGGAGGATATTTCCTTTGGCCTTATAGTCTTCAATGGGATCCGAAATATCTGTTCTCAGATTCCACAGAAATAAGGCTAGCAAAGAGATCCACGAAATACAGATGTAACTCTGTGAGATGAATTAACATAACACTCAGCAGTTTCTCAGAAAGCTTCTATCCAGATTTCATCTGAGAATATTTCCTTTTTCACCAGAGCCCTCTATGAGCTTCCAAATATCACTTTGCCAATTCCACAAGAACTGTCTTGGCGGAAGGCTTCTTTAGGGGAAAGCTGTAACTCTGTGAGATGATTTCACAGAACACAAAGAAGTTTCTCAGAAAGCTTCTTTCTCTTTGTTATCGGAGATTATTTCCTTTGCCCCTATAGTCTTCAAAGGGATCCGAAATATCTGTTCTCAGATTCCACAGAAATAAGGCTAGCAAAGAGATCCACGAAACACAGATGTAACTCTGTGAGATGAAGTAACACGACACTAAGCAGTTTCTCAGAATGCTTCTTTGCAGATTTCATCTGAGGATATTTCCTTTTTCACAATAGCCCTCTATGGGCTTCCAAATATCACTTTGCCAATTTCACAAGAACTGTCTTAGCGAAAGGCTTCTTGAGGGGAAAGCTTTAACTCTGTGAGATGATTTCACAGAACACAAAGAAGTTTCTCAGAAAGCTTCTTTCTCTTTGTTATCGGAGGATATTTCCTTTGGCCCTATAGTCTTCAGAGGGATCCGAAATATCTGTTCTCAGATTCCACAGAAATAAGGCTAGCAAAGAGATGCACGAAATACAGATGTAACTCTGTGAGATGAATTAACAGAACATTAAGCAGTTTCTCAGAAAGCTTCTTTCCAGATTTCATCTGAGGATATTTCCTTTTTCACCATAGCCCTCTATGGGCTTTCAAATATCACTTTGCCAATTCCACAAGAACTGTCTTAGCGAAAGGCTTCTTGAGGGGAAAGCTATAACTCTGTGAGATGATTTCACAGAACAGATAGAAGTTTCTCAGAAAGTTTCTTTCTCTTTGTTATGGGAGGACATTTCCTTTGGCCCTATAGTCTTCAATGGGATCCGAAATATCTGTTCTCAGATTCCACAGAAATAAGGCTAGCAAAGAGATCCACGAAATACAGATGTAACTCTGTGAGATGAATTAACAGAACACTAAGCAGTTTCTCAGAAAGCTTCTTTCCAGATTTCATCTGAGGATATTTCCTTTTTCACCATAGCCCTCTATGGGCTTCCAAATATCACTTTGCCAATTCCACAAGAACTGTCTTAGCGAAAGGCTTCTTGAGGGGAAAGCTGTAACTCTGTGATATGATTTCACAGAACACAAAGAAGTTTCTCAGAAAGCTTCTTTCTCTTTGTTATCGGAGGATATTTCCTTTGGCCCTATAGTCTTCAGGGGGATCCGAAATATCTGTTCTCAGATTCCAAAGAAATAAGGCTAGCAAAGAGATCCACGAAATACAGATGTAACTCTGTGAGATGAATTAACGGAACACTAAGCAGTTTCACAGAAAGCTTCTTTCCAGATTTCATCTGAGGATATTTCCTTTTTCACCATAGCCCTCTATGGGCTTCCAAATATCACTTTGCCAATTCCACAAGAACTCTCTTAGCGAAAGGCTTCTTGAGGGGAAAGCTGTAACTCTGTGAGATGATTTCACAGAACACAAAGAAGTTTCTCAGAAAGCTTCTTTCTCTTTGTTATCGGAGGATATTTCCTTTGGCCCTATAGTCTTCAATGGGATCCGAAATATCTGTTCTCAGATTCCAAAGAAATAAGGCTAGCAATGAGATCCACGAAATACAGATGTAACTCTGTGAGATGAATTAACAGAACGCTAAGCACTTTCTCAGAAAGCTTCTTTCCAGATTTCATCTGAGGATATTTCTTTTTTTACCATAGCCCTCTATGGGCTTCCAAATATCGCTTTACCAATACCACAAGAACTGTCTTAGCGAAAGTCTTCTTGAGGGGAAAGCTGTAACTCTGCGAGATGATTTCACAGAACACCAAGAAGTTTCTCAGAAAGCTTCTTTCTCTTTGTTATCGGAGGATATTTCCTTTGGCCCTATAGCCTTCAATGGGATCCGAAATATCTGTTCTCAGATTCCACAGAAATAAGGCTAGCAAAGAGATCCACGAAATACAGATGTAACTCTGTGAGATGAATTAACAGAACACTAAGCAGTTTCACAGAAAGCTTCTTTCCAGATTTCATCTGAGGATATTTCCTTTTTCACCATAGCCCTCTATGGGCATCCAAATCTCACTTTGCCAATTCCACAAGAACTGTCTTAGCGAAAGGCTTCTTGAGGGGAAAGCTGTAACTCTGTGAGATGATTTCACAGAACACAAAGAAGTTTCTCAGAAAGCTTCTTTCTCTTTGTTATCGGAGGATATTTCCTTTGGCCCTATAGTCTTCAATGTGATCCGAAATATCTGTTCTCATATTCCAAAGAAATAAGGCTAGCAAAGAGATCCACGAAGTACAGATGTAACTCTGTGAGATGAATTAACAGAACACTAAGCAGTTTCTCAGAAAACTTCTTTCCAGATTTCATCTGAGGATATTTCCTTTTTTACCATAGCCCTCTATGGGCTTCCAAATATCGCTTTACCAATTCCACAAGAACTGTCTTAGCGAAAGGCTTCTTGAGGGAAAAGCTGTAACTCTGTGAGATGATTTCACAGAACACAAAGAAGTTTCTCAGGAAGCTTCTTTCTCTTTGTTATCGGAGGATATTTCCTTTGGCCCTATAGTCTTCAATGGGATCCGAAATATCTGTTCTCAGATTCCACAGAAATAAGGCTAGCAAAGAGATCCACGAAATACAGATGTAACTCTGTGAGATGAATTAACAGAACACTAAGCAGTTTCTCAGAAAGCTTCTTTCCAGATATCATCTGAGGATATTTCCTTTTTCACCATAGCCCTCTATGGGCTTCCAAATATCACTCTGCCAGTTCCACAAGAACTGTCTGAGCGAACGGCTTCTTGAGGGGAAAGCTGTAACTCTGTGAGGTGATTTCACAGAACACAAAGAAGTTTCTCAGAAAGCTTCTTTCTCTTTGTTATCGGAGGATATTTCCTTTGGCCCTATTGTCTTCAATGGGATCCGAAATATCTGTTCTCAGATTCCAAAGAAATAAGGCTAGCAAAGAGATCCAGGAAATACAGATGTAACTCTGTGAGATGAATTAACAGAACACTCAGCAGTTTCTCAGAAAGCTTCTTTCCAGATTTCATCTCAGGATATTTCCTTTTTCACCATAGCCCTCTATGGGCTTCCAAATATCGCTTTCCCAATTCCACAAGAACTGTCTTAGTGGAAGGCTTCTTTAGGGGAAAGCTGTAACTCTGTGAGATGATTTCACAGAACACAAAGAAGTTTCTCAGAAAGCTTCTTTCTCTTTGTTATCGGAGATTATTTCCTTTGGCCCTATAGTCTTCAAAGGGATCCGAAATATCTGTTCTCAGATTCCACAGAAATAAGGCTAGCAAAGAGATCCACGAAACACAGATGTAACTCTCTGAGATGAAGTAACAGGACACTAAGCAGTTTCTCAGAAAGCTTCTTTGCAGATTTCATCTGAGGATATTTCCTTTTTCACCATAGCCCTCTATGGGCTTCCAAATATCACTTTGCCAATTCCACAAGAACTGTCTTAGCGAAAGGCTTCTTGAGGGGAAAGCTGTAACTCTGTGAGATGATTTCACAGAACACAAAGAAGTTTCTCAGAAAGCTTCTTTCTCTTTGTTATCGGAGGATATTTCCTTTGGCCCTATAGTCTTCAATGGGATCCGAAATATCTGTTCTCAGATTCCACAGAAATAAGGCTAGCAAAGAGATCCACGAAATACAGATGTAACTCTGCGAGATGAATTAACAGAACACTCAGCAGTTTCTCAGAAAGCTTCTTTCCAGATTTCATCTGAGGATATTTCCTTTTTCACCATAGCCCTCTATGGGCTTCCAAATATCACTTTGCCAATTCCACAAGAACTGTCTTAGCGAAAGGCTTCTTGAGGGGAAAGCTGTAACTCTGTGAGATGATTTCACAGAACACAAAGAAGTTTCTCAGAAAGCTTCTTTCTCTTTGTTATCGGAGGATATTTCCTTTGGCCCTATAGTCTTCTGTGGGATCCGAAATATCTCTGCTCAGATTCCAAAGAAATAAGGCTAGCAAAGAGATCCACGAAATACAGATGTAACTCTGTGAGATGAATTAGCAGAACACTAAGCAGTTTCACAGAAAGCTTCCTTCCAGATTTCATCTGAGGATATTTCCTTTTTCACCATAGCCCTCTATGGTCTTCCAAATATCACTTTGCCAATTCCACAAGAACTGTCTTAGCGAAAGGCTTCTTGAGGGGAAAGCTGTAACTCTGTGAGATGATTTCACAGAACACAAAGAAGTTTCTCAGAAAGCTTCTTTCTCTTTGTTATCGGAGGATATTTCCTTTGGCCCTATAGTCTTCAATGGGATCCGAAATATCTGTTCTCAGATTCCAAAGAAATAAGGCTAGCAAAGAGATCCACGAAATACAGATGTAACTCTGTGAGATGAATTAACAGAACACTAAGCAGTTTCTCAGAAAGCTTCTTTCCAGATTTCATCTGAGGATATTTCCTTTTTCACCATAGCCCTCTAAGGGCTTCCAAATATCACTTTGCCAATTCCACAAGAACTGTCTTTGCGAAAGGCTTCTTGAGGGGAAAGCTGTAACTCTGTGAGATGATTTCACAGAACACAAAGAAGTTTCTCAGAAAGCTTCTTTCTCTTTGTTATCGGAGGATATTTCCTTTGGCCCTATAGTCTTCAAAGGGATCCGAAATATCTGTTCCCAGATTCCACAGAAATAAGGCTAGCAAAGAGATCCACGAAATACAGATGTAACTCTGTGAGATGAATTAACAGAACACTAAGCAGTTTCTCAGAAAGCTTCTCTCCAGATTTCATCTGAGGATATTTCCTTTTTCACCATAGCCCTCTATGGGCTTCCAAATATCACTTTGCCAATTCCACAAGAACTGTCTTAGCGAAAGGCTTCTTGAGGGGAAAGCTGTAACTCTGTGAGATGATTTCACAGAACACAAAGAAGTTTCTCAGAAAGCTTCTTTCTCTTTGTTATGGGAGGACATTTCCTTTGGCCCTATAGTCTTCAATGGGATCCGAAATATCTGTTCTCAGATTCCACAGAAATAAGGCTAGCAAAGAGATCCACGAAATACAGATGTAACTCTGTGAGATGAATTAACAGAACACTAAGCAGTTTCTCAGAAAGCTTCGTTCCAGATTACATCTGAGGATATTTCCTTTTTCACCAGAGCCCTCTATGGGCTTCCAAATATCACTTTGCCAATTCCACAAGAACTGTCTTAGCGAAAGGCTTCTTGAGGGGAAAGCTGTAACTCTGTGAGATGATTTCACGGAACACAAAGAAGTTTCTCAGAAAGCTTCTTTCTCTTTGTTATCGGAGGATATTTCCTTTGGCCCTATAGTCTTCAGTGGGATCCGAAATATCTGTTCTCAGATTCCAAAGAAATAAGGCTAGCAAAGAGATCCACGAAATACAGATGTAACTCTGTGAGATGAATTAACAGAACACTAAGCAGTTTCACAAAAGCTTCTTTCCAGATTTCATCTCAGGATATTTCCTTTTTCACCATAGCCCTCTATGGGCTTCCAAATATCACTTTGCCAATTCCACAAGAACTCTCTTAGCGAAAGGCTTCTTGAGGGGAAAGCTGTAACTCTGTGAGATGATTTCACAGAACACAAAGAAGTTTCTCAGAAAGCTTCTTTCTCTTTGTTATCGGAGGATATTTCCTTTGGCCCTATAGTCTTCAATGAGATCCGAAATATCTGTTCTCAGATTCCAAAGAAATAAGGGTAGCAAAGAGATCCACGAAATACAGATTTAACTCTGTGAGATGAATTAACAGAACATTAAGCAGTTTCTCAGAAAGCTTCTTTCCAGATTTCATCTGAGGATATTTCCTTTTTCACCATAGCCCTCTAAGGGCTTCCAAATATCACTTTGCCAATTCCACAAGAACTGTCTTTGCGAAAGGCTTCTTGAGGGGAAAGCTATAACTCTGTGAGATGATTTCACAGAACACAAAGAAGTTTCTCAGAAAGCTTCTTTCTCTTTGTTATCGGAGGATATTTCCTTTGGCCCTATAGTCTTCAATGGGATCCGAAATATCTGTTCTCAGATTCCAAAGAAATAAGGCTAGCAAAGAGATCCACGAAATACAGATGTAACTCTGTGAGATGAATTAACAGAACACTCAGCAGTTTCTCAGAAAGCTTCCTTCCAGATTTCAACTGAGGATACTTCCTTTTTCACCGTAGCCCTCTATGGTCTTCCAAATATCACTTTGCCAATTCCACAAGAACTGTCTTAGCGAAAGGCTTCTTGAGGGGAAAGCTGTAACTCTGTGAGATGATTTCACAGAACCAAAGAAGTTTCTCAGAAAGCTTCTTTCTCTTTGTTATCGGAGGATATTTCCTTTGGCCCTATAGTCTTCAATGGGATACGAAATATCTGTTCTCAGATTCCAAAGAAATAAGGCTAGCAAAGAGATCCACGAAATACAGATGTAACTCTGTGAGATGAATTAACAGAGCACTCAGCAGTTTCTCAGAAAGCTTCTTTCCAGATTTCATCTGAGGATATTTCCTTTTTCACCATAGCCCTCTAAGGGCTTCCAAATATAACTTTGCCAATTCCACAAGAAGTGTCTTAGCGAAAGGCTTCTTGAGGGGAAAGCTGTAACTCTGTGAGATGATTTCACAGAACACAAAGAAGTTTCTCAGAAAGCTTCTTTCCCTTTGTTATCGGAGGATATTTCCTTTGGCCCAATAGTCTTCAATGGGATCCGAAATATCTGTTCTCAGATTCCAAAGAAATAAGGCTAGCAAAGAGATCCACGAAACACAGATGTAACTCTGTGAGATGAATTAACAGAACACTAAGCAGTTTCTCAGAAAGCTTCTTTCCAGATTTCATCTGAGGATATTTCCTTTTTCACCATAGCCCTCTATGGGCTTCCAAATATCGCTTTGCCAATTCCACAAGAACTGTCTTAGCGAAAGGCTTCTTGAGGGGAAAGCTGTAACTCTGTGAGATGATTTCACAGAACCCAAAGAAGTTTCTTAGAAAGCTTCCTTCTCTTTGTTATCGGAGGATATTTCCTTTGGCCCTATAGTCTTCAATGGGATCCGAAATATCTGTTCTCAGATTCCAAAGAAATAAGGCTAGCAAAGAGATCCACGAAATACAGATGTAACTCTGTGAGATGAATTAACAGAACACTCAGCAGTTTCTCAGAAAGCTTCCTTCCAGATTTCATCTGAGTATATTTCCTTTTTCACCAAAGCCCTCTATGGGCTTCCAAATATCACTTTGCCAATTCCACAAGAACTGTCTTAGCGAAAGGCTTCTTGAGGGGAAAGCTGTAACTCTGTGAGATGATTTCACAGAACACAAAGAAGTTTCTCGGAAAGCTTCTTTCTCTTTGTTATCGGAGGACATTTCCTTTAGCCCTATAGTCTTCAATGGGATCCGAAATATCTGTTCTCAGATTCCACAGAAATAAGGCTAGCAAGAGATCCACGAAATACAGATGTAACTCTGTGAGATGAATTAACAGAACACTAAGCAGTTTCTCAGAAAGCTTCTTTCCAGATTTCATCTGAGGATATTTCCTTTTTCACCAGAGCCCTCTATGGGCTTCCAAATATCACTTTGCCAATTCCACAAGAACTGTCTTAGCGAAAGGCTTCTTGAGGGGAAAGCTGTAACTCTGTGAGATGATTTCACAGAACACAAAGAAGTTTCTCAGAAAGCTTCTTTCTCTTTGTTATCGGAGGATATTTCCTTTGGCCTTATAGTCTTCAATGGGATCCGAAATATCTGTTCTCAGATTCCACAGAAATAAGGCTAGCAAAGAGATCCACGAAATACAGATGTAACTCTGTGAGATGAATTAACATAACACTCAGCAGTTTCTCAGAAAGCTTCTATCCAGATTTCATCTGAGAATATTTCCTTTTTCACCAGAGCCCTCTATGAGCTTCCAAATATCACTTTGCCAATTCCACAAGAACTGTCTTGGCGGAAGGCTTCTTTAGGGGAAAGCTGTAACTCTGTGAGATGATTTCACAGAACACAAAGAAGTTTCTCAGAAAGCTTCTTTCTCTTTGTTATCGGAGATTATTTCCTTTGCCCCTATAGTCTTCAAAGGGATCCGAAATATCTGTTCTCAGATTCCACAGAAATAAGGCTAGCAAAGAGATCCACGAAACACAGATGTAACTCTGTGAGATGAAGTAACACGACACTAAGCAGTTTCTCAGAATGCTTCTTTGCAGATTTCATCTGAGGATATTTCCTTTTTCACAATAGCCCTCTATGGGCTTCCAAATATCACTTTGCCAATTTCACAAGAACTGTCTTAGCGAAAGGCTTCTTGAGGGGAAAGCTTTAACTCTGTGAGATGATTTCACAGAACACAAAGAAGTTTCTCAGAAAGCTTCTTTCTCTTTGTTATCGGAGGATATTTCCTTTGGCCCTATAGTCTTCAATGGGATCCGAAATATCTGTTCTCAGATTCCAAAGAAATAAGGCTAGCAAAGAGATCCACGAAATACAGATGTAACTCTGTGAGATGAATTAACAGAACACTAAGCAGTTTCTCAGAAAGCTTCTTTCCAGATTTCATCTGAGGATATTTCCTTTTTCACCATAGCCCTCTAAGGGCTTCCAAATATCACTTTGCCAATTCCACAAGAACTGTCTTTGCGAAAGGCTTCTTGAGGGGAAAGCTGTAACTCTGTGAGATGATTTCACAGAACACAAAGAAGTTTCTCAGAAAGCTTCTTTCTCTTTGTTATCGGAGGATATTTCCTTTGGCCCTATAGTCTTCAAAGGGATCCGAAATATCTGTTCCCAGATTCCACAGAAATAAGGCTAGCAAAGAGATCCACGAAATACAGATGTAACTCTGTGAGATGAATTAACAGAACACTAAGCAGTTTCTCAGAAAGCTTCTCTCCAGATTTCATCTGAGGATATTTCCTTTTTCACCATAGCCCTCTATGGGCTTCCAAATATCACTTTGCCAATTCCACAAGAACTGTCTTAGCGAAAGGCTTCTTGAGGGGAAAGCTGTAACTCTGTGAGATGATTTCACAGAACACAAAGAAGTTTCTCAGAAAGCTTCTTTCTCTTTGTTATGGGAGGACATTTCCTTTGGCCCTATAGTCTTCAATGGGATCCGAAATATCTGTTCTCAGATTCCACAGAAATAAGGCTAGCAAAGAGATCCACGAAATACAGATGTAACTCTGTGAGATGAATTAACAGAACACTAAGCAGTTTCTCAGAAAGCTTCGTTCCAGATTACATCTGAGGATATTTCCTTTTTCACCAGAGCCCTCTATGGGCTTCCAAATATCACTTTGCCAATTCCACAAGAACTGTCTTAGCGAAAGGCTTCTTGAGGGGAAAGCTGTAACTCTGTGAGATGATTTCACGGAACACAAAGAAGTTTCTCAGAAAGCTTCTTTCTCTTTGTTATCGGAGGATATTTCCTTTGGCCCTATAGTCTTCAGTGGGATCCGAAATATCTGTTCTCAGATTCCAAAGAAATAAGGCTAGCAAAGAGATCCACGAAATACAGATGTAACTCTGTGAGATGAATTAACAGAACACTAAGCAGTTTCACAAAAGCTTCTTTCCAGATTTCATCTCAGGATATTTCCTTTTTCACCATAGCCCTCTATGGGCTTCCAAATATCACTTTGCCAATTCCACAAGAACTCTCTTAGCGAAAGGCTTCTTGAGGGGAAAGCTGTAACTCTGTGAGATGATTTCACAGAACACAAAGAAGTTTCTCAGAAAGCTTCTTTCTCTTTGTTATCGGAGGATATTTCCTTTGGCCCTATAGTCTTCAATGAGATCCGAAATATCTGTTCTCAGATTCCAAAGAAATAAGGGTAGCAAAGAGATCCACGAAATACAGATTTAACTCTGTGAGATGAATTAACAGAACATTAAGCAGTTTCTCAGAAAGCTTCTTTCCAGATTTCATCTGAGGATATTTCCTTTTTCACCATAGCCCTCTAAGGGCTTCCAAATATCACTTTGCCAATTCCACAAGAACTGTCTTTGCGAAAGGCTTCTTGAGGGGAAAGCTATAACTCTGTGAGATGATTTCACAGAACACAAAGAAGTTTCTCAGAAAGCTTCTTTCTCTTTGTTATCGGAGGATATTTCCTTTGGCCCTATAGTCTTCAATGGGATCCGAAATATCTGTTCTCAGATTCCAAAGAAATAAGGCTAGCAAAGAGATCCACGAAATACAGATGTAACTCTGTGAGATGAATTAACAGAACACTCAGCAGTTTCTCAGAAAGCTTCCTTCCAGATTTCAACTGAGGATACTTCCTTTTTCACCGTAGCCCTCTATGGTCTTCCAAATATCACTTTGCCAATTCCACAAGAACTGTCTTAGCGAAAGGCTTCTTGAGGGGAAAGCTGTAACTCTGTGAGATGATTTCACAGAACCAAAGAAGTTTCTCAGAAAGCTTCTTTCTCTTTGTTATCGGAGGATATTTCCTTTGGCCCTATAGTCTTCAATGGGATACGAAATATCTGTTCTCAGATTCCAAAGAAATAAGGCTAGCAAAGAGATCCACGAAATACAGATGTAACTCTGTGAGATGAATTAACAGAGCACTCAGCAGTTTCTCAGAAAGCTTCTTTCCAGATTTCATCTGAGGATATTTCCTTTTTCACCATAGCCCTCTAAGGGCTTCCAAATATAACTTTGCCAATTCCACAAGAAGTGTCTTAGCGAAAGGCTTCTTGAGGGGAAAGCTGTAACTCTGTGAGATGATTTCACAGAACACAAAGAAGTTTCTCAGAAAGCTTCTTTCCCTTTGTTATCGGAGGATATTTCCTTTGGCCCAATAGTCTTCAATGGGATCCGAAATATCTGTTCTCAGATTCCAAAGAAATAAGGCTAGCAAAGAGATCCACGAAACACAGATGTAACTCTGTGAGATGAATTAACAGAACACTAAGCAGTTTCTCAGAAAGCTTCTTTCCAGATTTCATCTGAGGATATTTCCTTTTTCACCATAGCCCTCTATGGGCTTCCAAATATCGCTTTGCCAATTCCACAAGAACTGTCTTAGCGAAAGGCTTCTTGAGGGGAAAGCTGTAACTCTGTGAGATGATTTCACAGAACCCAAAGAAGTTTCTTAGAAAGCTTCCTTCTCTTTGTTATCGGAGGATATTTCCTTTGGCCCTATAGTCTTCAATGGGATCCGAAATATCTGTTCTCAGATTCCAAAGAAATAAGGCTAGCAAAGAGATCCACGAAATACAGATGTAACTCTGTGAGATGAATTAACAGAACACTCAGCAGTTTCTCAGAAAGCTTCCTTCCAGATTTCATCTGAGTATATTTCCTTTTTCACCAAAGCCCTCTATGGGCTTCCAAATATCACTTTGCCAATTCCACAAGAACTGTCTTAGCGAAAGGCTTCTTGAGGGGAAAGCTGTAACTCTGTGAGATGATTTCACAGAACACAAAGAAGTTTCTCGGAAAGCTTCTTTCTCTTTGTTATCGGAGGACATTTCCTTTAGCCCTATAGTCTTCAATGGGATCCGAAATATCTGTTCTCAGATTCCACAGAAATAAGGCTAGCAAGAGATCCACGAAATACAGATGTAACTCTGTGAGATGAATTAACAGAACACTAAGCAGTTTCTCAGAAAGCTTCTTTCCAGATTTCATCTGAGGATATTTCCTTTTTCACCAGAGCCCTCTATGGGCTTCCAAATATCACTTTGCCAATTCCACAAGAACTGTCTTAGCGAAAGGCTTCTTGAGGGGAAAGCTGTAACTCTGTGAGATGATTTCACAGAACACAAAGAAGTTTCTCAGAAAGCTTCTTTCTCTTTGTTATCGGAGGATATTTCCTTTGGCCTTATAGTCTTCAATGGGATCCGAAATATCTGTTCTCAGATTCCACAGAAATAAGGCTAGCAAAGAGATCCACGAAATACAGATGTAACTCTGTGAGATGAATTAACATAACACTCAGCAGTTTCTCAGAAAGCTTCTATCCAGATTTCATCTGAGAATATTTCCTTTTTCACCAGAGCCCTCTATGAGCTTCCAAATATCACTTTGCCAATTCCACAAGAACTGTCTTGGCGGAAGGCTTCTTTAGGGGAAAGCTGTAACTCTGTGAGATGATTTCACAGAACACAAAGAAGTTTCTCAGAAAGCTTCTTTCTCTTTGTTATCGGAGATTATTTCCTTTGCCCCTATAGTCTTCAAAGGGATCCGAAATATCTGTTCTCAGATTCCACAGAAATAAGGCTAGCAAAGAGATCCACGAAACACAGATGTAACTCTGTGAGATGAAGTAACACGACACTAAGCAGTTTCTCAGAATGCTTCTTTGCAGATTTCATCTGAGGATATTTCCTTTTTCACAATAGCCCTCTATGGGCTTCCAAATATCACTTTGCCAATTTCACAAGAACTGTCTTAGCGAAAGGCTTCTTGAGGGGAAAGCTTTAACTCTGTGAGATGATTTCACAGAACACAAAGAAGTTTCTCAGAAAGCTTCTTTCTCTTTGTTATCGGAGGATATTTCCTTTGGCCCTATAGTCTTCAGAGGGATCCGAAATATCTGTTCTCAGATTCCACAGAAATAAGGCTAGCAAAGAGATGCACGAAATACAGATGTAACTCTGTGAGATGAATTAACAGAACATTAAGCAGTTTCTCAGAAAGCTTCTTTCCAGATTTCATCTGAGGATATTTCCTTTTTCACCATAGCCCTCTATGGGCTTTCAAATATCACTTTGCCAATTCCACAAGAACTGTCTTAGCGAAAGGCTTCTTGAGGGGAAAGCTATAACTCTGTGAGATGATTTCACAGAACAGATAGAAGTTTCTCAGAAAGTTTCTTTCTCTTTGTTATGGGAGGACATTTCCTTTGGCCCTATAGTCTTCAATGGGATCCGAAATATCTGTTCTCAGATTCCACAGAAATAAGGCTAGCAAAGAGATCCACGAAATACAGATGTAACTCTGTGAGATGAATTAACAGAACACTAAGCAGTTTCTCAGAAAGCTTCTTTCCAGATTTCATCTGAGGATATTTCCTTTTTCACCATAGCCCTCTATGGGCTTCCAAATATCACTTTGCCAATTCCACAAGAACTGTCTTAGCGAAAGGCTTCTTGAGGGGAAAGCTGTAACTCTGTGATATGATTTCACAGAACACAAAGAAGTTTCTCAGAAAGCTTCTTTCTCTTTGTTATCGGAGGATATTTCCTTTGGCCCTATAGTCTTCAGGGGGATCCGAAATATCTGTTCTCAGATTCCAAAGAAATAAGGCTAGCAAAGAGATCCACGAAATACAGATGTAACTCTGTGAGATGAATTAACAGAACACTAAGCAGTTTCACAGAAAGCTTCTTTCCAGATTTCATCTGAGGATATTTCCTTTTTCACCATAGCCCTCTATGGGCTTCCAAATATCACTTTGCCAATTCCACAAGAACTCTCTTAGCGAAAGGCTTCTTGAGGGGAAAGCTGTAACTCTGTGAGATGATTTCACAGAACACAAAGAAGTTTCTCAGAAAGCTTCTTTCTCTTTGTTATCGGAGGATATTTCCTTTGGCCCTATAGTCTTCAATGGGATCCGAAATATCTGTTCTCAGATTCCAAAGAAATAAGGCTAGCAATGAGATCCACGAAATACAGATGTAACTCTGTGAGATGAATTAACAGAACGCTAAGCACTTTCTCAGAAAGCTTCTTTCCAGATTTCATCTGAGGATATTTCTTTTTTTACCATAGCCCTCTATGGGCTTCCAAATATCGCTTTACCAATACCACAAGAACTGTCTTAGCGAAAGTCTTCTTGAGGGGAAAGCTGTAACTCTGCGAGATGATTTCACAGAACACCAAGAAGTTTCTCAGAAAGCTTCTTTCTCTTTGTTATCGGAGGATATTTCCTTTGGCCCTATAGCCTTCAATGGGATCCGAAATATCTGTTCTCAGATTCCACAGAAATAAGGCTAGCAAAGAGATCCACGAAATACAGATGTAACTCTGTGAGATGAATTAACAGAACACTAAGCAGTTTCACAGAAAGCTTCTTTCCAGATTTCATCTGAGGATATTTCCTTTTTCACCATAGCCCTCTATGGGCATCCAAATCTCACTTTGCCAATTCCACAAGAACTGTCTTAGCGAAAGGCTTCTTGAGGGGAAAGCTGTAACTCTGTGAGATGATTTCACAGAACACAAAGAAGTTTCTCAGAAAGCTTCTTTCTCTTTGTTATCGGAGGATATTTCCTTTGGCCCTATAGTCTTCAATGTGATCCGAAATATCTGTTCTCATATTCCAAAGAAATAAGGCTAGCAAAGAGATCCACGAAGTACAGATGTAACTCTGTGAGATGAATTAACAGAACACTAAGCAGTTTCTCAGAAAACTTCTTTCCAGATTTCATCTGAGGATATTTCCTTTTTTACCATAGCCCTCTATGGGCTTCCAAATATCGCTTTACCAATTCCACAAGAACTGTCTTAGCGAAAGGCTTCTTGAGGGAAAAGCTGTAACTCTGTGAGATGATTTCACAGAACACAAAGAAGTTTCTCAGGAAGCTTCTTTCTCTTTGTTATCGGAGGATATTTCCTTTGGCCCTATAGTCTTCAATGGGATCCGAAATATCTGTTCTCAGATTCCACAGAAATAAGGCTAGCAAAGAGATCCACGAAATACAGATGTAACTCTATGAGATGAATTAACAGAACACTCAGCAGTTTCTCAGAAAGCTTCCTTTCAGATTTCTTCTGAGGATATTTCCTTTTTCACCATAGCCCTCTATGGGCTTCCAAATATCACTTTGCCAATTCCACAAGAACAGTCTTAGCTAAAGGCTTCTTGAGGGGAAAGCTGTAACTCTGTGAGATGATTTCACAGAACACAAAGAAGTTTCTCAGAAAGCTTCTTTCTCTTTGTTATCAGAGGATATTTCCTTTGGCCCTATAGGCTTCAATGGGATCCGAAATATCTGTTCTCAGATTCCAAAGAAATAAGGGTAGCAAAGAGATCCATGAAATACAGATTTAACTCTGTGAGATGAATTAACAGAACATTAAGCAGTTTCTCAGAAAGCTTCTTTCCAGATTTCATCTGAGGATATTTCCTTTTTCACCATAGCCCTCTAAGGGCTTCCAAATATCACTTTGCCAATTCCACAAAAACTGTCTTTGCGAAAGGCTTCTTGAGGGGAAAGCTGTAACTCTGTGAGATGATTTCACAGAACACAAAGAAGTTTCTCAGAAAGCTTCTTTCTCTTTGTTATCGGAGGATATTTCCTTTGGCCCTATAGTCTTCAATGGGATCCGAAATATCTGTTCTCAGATTCCACAGAAATAAGGCTAGCAAAGAGATCCACGAAATACAGATGTAACTCTGTGAGATGAATTAACAGAACACTCAGCAGTTTCACAGAAAGCTTCTTTCCAGATTTCATCTGAGGATATTTCCTTTTTCACCCTAGCCCTCTATGGGCTTCCAAATATCACTTTGCCAATTCCACAAGAACTCTCTTAGCGAAAGGCTTCTTGAGGGGAAAGCTGTAACTCTGTGAGATGATTTCACAGAACACAAAGAAGTTTCTCAGAAAGCTTCTTTCCCTTTGTTATCGGAGGATATTTCCTTTGGCCCTATAGTCTTCAATGGGATCCGACATATCTGTTCTCAGATTCCACAGAAATAAGGCTAGCAAAGAGATCCACGAAATACAGATGTAACTCTGTGAGATGAATTAACAGAACACTCAGCAGTTTCTCAGAAATCTTCTTTCCAGATTTCATCTGAGGATATTTCCTTTTTCACCATTGCCCTCTGTGGGCTTCCAAATATCACTTTGCCAATTCCACAAGAACTGTCTTAGCGAAAGGCTTCTTGAGGGGAAAGCTGTAACTCTGTGAGATGATTTCACAGAACACAAAGAAGTTTCTCAGAAAGTTTCTTTCTCTTTGTTATGGGAGGACATTTCCTTTGGCCCTATAGTCTTCAATGGGATCCGAAATATCTGTTCTCAGATTCCACAGAAATAAGGCTAGCAAAGAGATCCACGAAATACAGATGTAACTCTGTGAGATGAATTAACAGAACACTAAGCAGTTTCTCAGAAAGCTTCCTTCCAGATTTCATCTGAGGATATTTCCTTTTTCACCATAGCCCTCTATGGGCTTCCAAATATCACTTTGCCAATTCCACAAGAACTGTCTTAGCGAAAGGCTTCTTGAGGGGAAAGCTGTAACTCTGTGATATGATTTCACAGAACACAAAGACGTTTCTCAAAAAGCTTCTTTCTCTTTGTTATCGGAGGATATTTCCTTTGGCCCTATAGTCTTCAGTGGGATCCGAAATATCTGTTCTCAAATTCCACAGAAATAAGGCTAGCAAAGAGATCCACGAAATACAGATGTAACTCTGTGAGATGAATTAACAGAACACTAAGCAGTTTCACAGAAAGCTTCTTTCCAGATTTCATCTGAGGATATTTCCTTTTTCACCATAGCCCTCTAAGGGCTTCCAAATATCACTTTGCCAATTCCACAAGAACTCTCTTAGCGAAAGGCTTCTTGAGGGGAAAGCTGTAACACTGTGAGATGATTTCACAGAACACAAAGAAGTGTCTCAGAAAGCTTCTTTCTCTTTGTTATCGGAGGATATTTCCTTTGGCCCTATAGTCTTCAATGGGATCCGAAATATCTGTTCTCAGATTCCAAAGAAATAAGGCTAGCAATGAGATCCACGAAATACAGATGTAACTCTGTGAGATGAATTAACAGAACGCTAAGCAGTTTCTCAGAAAGCTTCTTTCCAGATTTCATCTGAGGATATTTCCTTTTTTACCATAGCCCTCTATGGGCTTCCAAATATCGCTTTACCAATACCACAAGAACTGTCTTAGCGAAAGTCTTCTTGAGGGGAAAGCTGTAACTCTGTGAGATGATTTCACAGAACACCAAGAAGTTTCTCAGAAAGCTTCTTTCTCTTTGTTATCGGAGGATATTTCCTTTGGCCCTATAGCCTTCAATGGGATCCGAAATATCTGTTCTCAGATTCCACAGAAATAAGGCTAGCAAAGAGATCCACGAAATACAGATGTAACTCTGTGAGATGAATTAACAGAACACTAAGCAGTTTCACAGAAAGCTTCTTTCCAGATTTCATCTGAGGATATTTCCTTTTTCACCATAGCCCTCTATGGGCATCCAAATCTCACTTTGCCAATTCCACAAGAACTGTCTTAGCGAAAGGCTTCTTGAGGGGAAAGCTGTAACTCTGTGAGATGATTTCACAGAACACAAAGAAGTTTCTCAGAAAGCTTCTTTCTCTTTGTTATCGGAGGATATTTCCTTTGGCCCTATAGTCTTCAATGTGATCCGAAATATCTGTTCTCATATTCCAAAGAAATAAGGCTAGCAAAGAGATCCACGAAATACAGATGTAACTCTGTGAGATGAATTAACAGAACACTAAGCAGTTTCTCAGAAAACTTCTTTCCAGATTTCATCTGAGGATATTTCCTTTTTTACCATAGCCCTCTATGGGCTTCCAAATATCGCTTTACCAATTCCACAAGAACTGTCTTAGCGAAAGGCTTCTTGAGGGGAAAGCTGTAACTCTGTGAGATGATTTCACAGAACACAAAGAAGTTTCTCAGGAAGCTTCTTTCTCTTTGTTATCGGAGGATATTTCCTTTGGCCCTATAGTCTTCAATGGGATCCGAAATATCTGTTCTCAGATTCCACAGAAATAAGGCTAGCAAAGAGATCCACGAAATACAGATGTAACTCTATGAGATGAATTAACAGAACACTCAGCAGTTTCTCAGAAAGCTTCCTTTCAGATTTCTTCTGAGGATATTTCCTTTTTCACCATAGCCCTCTATGGGCTTCCAAATATCACTTTGCCAATTCCACAAGAACAGTCTTAGCTAAAGGCTTCTTGAGGGGAAAGCTGTAACTCTGTGAGATGATTTCACAGAACACAAAGAAGTTTCTCAGAAAGCTTCTTTCTCTTTGTTATCAGAGGATATTTCCTTTGGCCCTATAGGCTTCAATGGGATCCGAAATATCTGTTCTCAGATTCCAAAGAAATAAGGCTAGCAAAGAGATCCACGAAATCCAGATGTAACTCTATGAGATGAATTAACAGAACACTCAGCAGTTTCTCAGAAAGCTTCCTTTCAGATTTCTTCTGAGGATATTTCCTTTTTCACCATAGCCCTCTATGGGCTTCCAAATATCACTTTGCCAATTCCACAAGAACAGTCTTAGCTAAAGGCTTCTTGAGGGGAAAGCTGTAACTCTGTGAGATGATTTCACAGAACACAAAGAAGTTTCTCAGAAAGCTTCTTTCTCTTTGTTATCAGAGGATATTTCCTTTGGCCCTATAGGCTTCAATGGGATCCGAAATATCTGTTCTCAGATTCCAAAGAAATAAGGGTAGCAAAGAGATCCATGAAATACAGATTTAACTCTGTGAGATGAATTAACAGAACATTAAGCAGTTTCTCAGAGAGCTTCTTTCCAGATTTCATCTGAGGATATTTCCTTTTTCACCATAGCCCTCTATGGGCTTCCAAATATCACTTTGCCAATTCCACAAGAACTCTCTTAGCGAAAGGCTTCTTGAGGGGAAAGCTGTAACTCTGTGAGATGATTTCACAGAACACAAAGAAGTTTCTCAGAAAGCTTCTTTCCCTTTGTTATCGGAGGATATTTCCTTTGGCCCTATAGTCTTCAATGGGATCCGACATATCTGTTCTCAGATTCCACAGAAATAAGGCTAGCAAAGAGATCCACGAAATACAGATGTAACTCTGTGAGATGAATTAACAGAACACTCAGCAGTTTCTCAGAAATCTTCTTTCCAGATTTCATCTGAGGATATTTCCTTTTTCACCATAGCCCTCTATGGGCTTCCAAATATCACTTTGCCAATTCCACAAGAACTGTCTTAGCGAAAGGCTTCTTGAGGGGAAAGCTGTAACTCTGTGAGATGATTTCACAGAACACAAAGAAGTTTCTCAGAAAGCTTCTTTCTCTTTGTTATCGGAGGATATTTCCTTTGGCCCTATAGTCTTCAATGGGATCCGAAATATCTGTTCTCAGATTCCAAAGAAATAAGGCTAGCAAAGAGATCCTGGAAATACAGATGTAACTCTGTGAGATGAATTAAGAGAACACTGAGCAGTTTCTCAGAAAGCTTCTTTCCAGATTTCATCTGAGGATATTTCCTTTTTTACCATAGCCCTCTATGGGCTTCCAAATATCGCTTTACCAATTCCACAAGAACTGTCTTAGCGAAAGGCTTCTTGAGGGGAAAGCTGTAACTCTGTGAGATGATTTCACAGAACACAAAGAAGTTTCTCAGAAAGCTTCTTTCTCTTTGTTATCGGAGGATATTTCCTTTGGCCCTATAGTCTTCAATGGGATCCGAAATATCTGTTCTCAGATTCCACAGAAATAAGGCTAGCAAAGAGATCCACGAAATACAGATGTAACTCTATGAGATGAATTAACAGAACACTCAGCAGTTTCTCAGAAAGCTTCCTTTCAGATTTCATCTGAGAATATTTCGTTTTTCACCAGAGCCCTCTATGAGCTTCCAAATATCACTTTGCCAATTCCACAAGAACTGTCTTGGCGGAAGGCTTCTTTAGGGGAAAGCTGTAACTCTGTGAGATGATTTCACAGAACACAAAGAAGTTTCTCAGAAAGCTTCTTTCTCTTTGTTATCGGAGGATATTTCCTTTGGCCCTATAGTCTTCAAAGGGATCCGAAATATCTGTTCTCAGATTCCACAGAAATAAGGCTAGCAAAGAGATGCACGAAATACAGATGTAACTCTGTGAGATGAATTAACAGAACATTAAGCAGTTTCTCAGAAAGCTTCTTTCCAGATTTCATCTGAGGATATTTCCTTTTTCACCATAGCCCTCTATGGGCTTTCAAATATCACTTTGCCAATTCCACAAGAACTGTCTTAGCGAAAGGCTTCTTGAGGGGAAAGCTATAACTCTGTGAGATGATTTCACAGAACAGAAAGAAGTTTCTCAGAAAGTTTCTTTCTCTTTGTTATGGGAGGACATTTCCTTTGGCCCTATAGTCTTCAATGGGATCCGAAATATCTGTTCTCAGATTCCACAGAAATAAGGCTAGCAAAGAGATCCACGAAATACAGATGTAACTCTGTGAGATGAATTAACAGAACACTAAGCAGTTTCTCAGAAAGCTTCTTTCCAGATTTCATCTGAGGATATTTCCTTTTTCACCATAGCCCTCTATGGGCTTCCAAATATCACTTTGCCAATTTCACAAGAACTGTCTTAGCGAAAGGCTTCTTGAGGGGAAAGCTGTAACTCTGTGATATGATTTCACAGAACACAAAGAAGTTTCTCAGAAAGCTTCTTTCTCTTTGTTATCGGAGGATATTTCCTTTGGCCCTATAGTCTTCAGTGGGATCCGAAATATCTGTTCTCAGATTCCACAGAAATAAGGCTAGCAAAGAGATCCACGAAATACAGATGTAACTCTGTGAGATGAATTAACAGAACACTAAGCAGTTTCACAGAAAGCTTCGTTCCAGATTTCATCTGAGGATATTTCCTTTTTCACCATAGCCCTCTATGGGCTTACAAATCTCACTTTGCCAATTCCACAAGAACTGTCTTAGCGAAAGGCTTCTTGAGGGGAAAGCTGTAACTCTGTGAGATGATTTCACAGAACACAAAGAAGTTTCTCAGAAAGCTTCTTTCTCTTTGTTATCGGAAGATATTTCCTTTGGCCCTATAGTCTTCAATGGGATCCGAAATATCTGTTCTCAGATTCCAAAGAAATAAGGCTAGCAAAGAGATCCACGAAATACAGATTTAACTCTGTGAGATGAATTAACAGAACATTAAGCAGTTTCTCAGAAAGCTTCTTTCCAGATTTCATCTGAGGATATTTCCTTTTTCACCATAGCCCTCTAAGGGCTTCCAAATATCACTTTGCCAATTCCACAAGAACTGTCTTTGCGAAAGGCTTCTTGAGGGGAAAGCTGTAACTCTGTGAGATGATTTCACAGAACACAAAGAAGTTTCTCAGAAAGCTTCTTTCTCTTTGTTATCGGAGGATATTTCCTTTGGCCGTATAGTCTTTAAAGGGATCCGAAATATCTGTTCTCAGATTCCACAGAAATAAGGCTAGCAAAGAGATCCACGAAATACAGATGTAACTCTGTGAGATGAATTAACAGAACACTAAGCAGTTTCTCAGAAAGCTTCTTTCCAGATTTCATCTGAGGATATTTCCTTTTTCACCATAGCCCTCTATGGGCTTCCAAATATCACTTTGCCAATTCCACAAGAACTGTCTTAGCGAAAGGCTTCTTGAGGGGAAAGCTGTAACTCTGTGATATGATTTCACAGAACACAAAGAAGTTTCTCAGAAAGCTTCTTTCTCTTTGTTATCGGAGGATATTTCCTTTGGCCCTATAGTCTTCAGGGGGATCCGAAATATCTGTTCTCAGATTCCAAAGAAATAAGGCTAGCAAAGAGATCCACGAAATACAGATGTAACTCTGTGAGATGAATTAACAGAACACTAAGCAGTTTCACAGAAAGCTTCTTTCCAGATTTCATCTGAGGATATTTCCTTTTTCACCATAGCCCTCTATGGGCTTCCAAATATCACTTTGCCAATTCCACAAGAACTCTCTTAGCGAAAGGCTTCTTGAGGGGAAAGCTGTAACTCTGTGAGATGATTTCACAGAACACAAAGAAGTTTCTCAGAAAGCTTCTTTCTCTTTGTTATCGGAGGATATTTCCTTTGGCCCTATAGCCTTCAATGGGATCCGAAATATCTGTTCTCAGATTCCACAGAAATAAGGCTAGCAAAGAGATCCACGAAATACAGATGTAACTCTGTGAGATGAATTAACAGAACACTAAGCAGTTTCACAGAAAGCTTCTTTCCAGATTTCATCTGAGGATATTTCCTTTTTCACCATAGCCCTCTATGGGCATCCAAATCTCACTTTGCCAATTCCACAAGAACTGTCTTAGCGAAAGGCTTCTTGAGGGGAAAGCTGTAACTCTGTGAGATGATTTCACAGAACACAAAGAAGTTTCTCAGAAAGCTTCTTTCTCTTTGTTATCGGAGGATATTTCCTTTGGCCCTATAGTCTTCAATGTGATCCGAAATATCTGTTCTCATATTCCAAAGAAATAAGGCTAGCAAAGAGATCCACGAAATACAGATGTAACTCTGTGAGATGAATTAACAGAACACTAAGCAGTTTCTCAGAAAACTTCTTTCCAGATTTCATCTGAGGATATTTCCTTTTTTACCATAGCCCTCTATGGGCTTCCAAATATCGCTTTACCAATTCCACAAGAACTGTCTTAGCGAAAGGCTTCTTGAGGGAAAAGCTGTAACTCTGTGAGATGATTTCACAGAACACAAAGAAGTTTCTCAGGAAGCTTCTTTCTCTTTGTTATCGGAGGATATTTCCTTTGGCCCTATAGTCTTCAATGGGATCCGAAATATCTGTTCTCAGATTCCACAGAAATAAGGCTAGCAAAGAGATCCACGAAATACAGATGTAACTCTATGAGATGAATTAACAGAACACTCAGCAGTTTCTCAGAAAGCTTCCTTTCAGATTTCTTCTGACGATATTTCCTTTTTCACCATAGCCCTCTATGGGCTTCCAAATATCACTTTGCCAATTCCACAAGAACAGTCTTAGCTAAAGGCTTCTTGAGGGGAAAGCTGTAACTCTGTGAGATGATTTCACAGAACACAAAGAAGTTTCTCAGAAAGCTTCTTTCTCTTTGTTATCAGAGGATATTTCCTTTGGCCCTATAGGCTTCAATGGGATCCGAAATATCTGTTCTCAGATTCCAAAGAAATAAGGGTAGCAAAGAGATCCATGAAATACAGATTTAACTCTGTGAGATCAATTAACAGAACATTAAGCAGTTTCTCAGAAAGCTTCTTTCCAGATTTCATCTGAGGATATTTCCTTTTTCACCATAGCCCTCTAAGGGCTTCCAAATATCACTTTGCCAATTCCACAAGAACTGTCTTTGCGAAAGGCTTCTTGAGGGGAAAGCTGTAACTCTGTGAGATGATTTCACAGAACACAAAGAAGTTTCTCAGAAAGCTTCTTTCTCTTTGTTATCGGAGGATATTTCCTTTGGCCCTATAGTCTTCAATGGGATCCGAAATATCTGTTCTCAGATTCCACAGAAATAAGGCTAGCAAAGAGATCCACGAAATACAGATGTAACTCTGTGAGATGAATTAACAGAACACTCAGCAGTTTCACAGAAAGCTTCTTTCCAGATTTCATCTGAGGATATTTCCTTTTTCACCATAGCCCTCTATGGGCTTCCAAATATCACTTTGCCAATTCCACAAGAACTCTCTTAGCGAAAGGCTTCTTGAGGGGAAAGCTGTAACTCTGTGAGATGATTTCACAGAACACAAAGAAGTTTCTCAGAAAGCTTCTTTCCCTTTGTTATCGGAGGATATTTCCTTTGGCCCTATAGTCTTCAATGGGATCCGACATATCTGTTCTCAGATTCCACAGAAATAAGGCTAGCAAAGAGATCCACGAAATACAGATGTAACTCTGTGAGATGAATTAACAGAACACTCAGCAGTTTCTCAGAAATCTTCTTTCCAGATTTCATCTGAGGATATTTCCTTTTTCACCATTGCCCTCTGTGGGCTTCCAAATATCACTTTGCCAATTCCACAAGAACTGTCTTAGCGAAAGGCTTCTTGAGGGGAAAGCTGTAACTCTGTGAGATGATTTCACAGAACACAAAGAAGTTTCTCAGAAAGTTTCTTTCTCTTTGTTATGGGAGGACATTTCCTTTGGCCCTATAGTCTTCAATGGGATCCGAAATATCTGTTCTCAGATTCCACAGAAATAAGGCTAGCAAAGAGATCCACGAAATACAGATGTAACTCTGTGAGATGAATTAACAGAACACTAAGCAGTTTCTCAGAAAGCTTCTTTCCAGATTTCATCTGAGGATATTTCCTTTTTCACCATAGCCCTCTATGGGCTTCCAAATATCACTTTGCCAATTCCACAAGAACTGTCTTAGCGAAAGGCTTCTTGAGGGGAAAGCTGTAACTCTGTGATATGATTTCACAGAACACAAAGAAGTTTCTCAAAAAGCTTCTTTCTCTTTGTTATCGGAGGATATTTCCTTTGGCCCTTAGTCTTCAGGGGGATCCGAAATATCTGTTCTCAAATTCCACAGAAATAAGGCTAGCAAAGAGATCCACGAAATACAGATGTAACTCTGTGAGATGAATTAACAGAACACTAAGCAGTTTCACAGAAAGCTTCTTTCCAGATTTCATCTGAGGATATTTCCTTTTTCACCATAGCCCTCTATGGGCTTCCAAATATCACTTTGCCAATTCCACAAGAACTCTCTTAGCGAAAGGCTTCTTGAGGGGAAAGCTGTAACTCTGTGAGATGATTTCACAGAACACAAAGAAGTTTCTCAGAAAGCTTCTTTCTCTTTGTTATCGGAGGATATTTCCTTTGGCCCTATAGTCTTCAATGGGATCAGAAATATCTGTTCTCAGATTCCAAAGAAATAAGGCTAGCAATGAGATCCACGAAATACAGATGTAACTCTGTGAGATGAATTAACAGAACGCTAAGCAGTTTCTCAGAAAGCTTCTTTCCAGATTTCATCTGAGGATATTTCTTTTTTTACCATAGCCCTCTATGGGCTTCCAAATATCGCTTTACCAATACCACAAGAACTGTCTTAGCGAAAGTCTTCTTGAGGGGAAAGCTGTAACTCTGCGAGATGATTTCACAGAACACCAAGAAGTTTCTCAGAAAGCTTCTTTCTCTTTGTTATCGGAGGATATTTCCTTTGGCCCTATAGCCTTCAATGGGATCCGAAATATCTGTTCTCAGATTCCACAGAAATAAGGCTAGCAAAGAGATCCACGAAATACAGATGTAACTCTGTGAGATGAATTAACAGAACACTAAGCAGTTTCACAGAAAGCTTCTTTCCAGATTTCATCTGAGGATATTTCCTTTTTCACCATAGCCCTCTATGGGCATCCAAATCTCACTTTGCCAATTCCACAAGAACTGTCTTAGCGAAAGGCTTCTTGAGGGGAAAGCTGTAACTCTGTGAGATGATTTCACAGAACACAAAGAAGTTTCTCAGAAAGCTTCTTTCTCTTTGTTATCGGAGGATATTTCCTTTGGCCCTATAGTCTTCAATGTGATCCGAAATATCTGTTCTCATATTCCAAAGAAATAAGGCTAGCAAAGAGATCCACGAAATACAGATGTAACTCTGTGAGATGAATTAACAGAACACTAAGCAGTTTCTCAGAAAACTTCTTTCCAGATTTCATCTGAGGATATTTCCTTTTTTACCATAGCCCTCTATGGGCTTCCAAATATCGCTTTACCAATTCCACAAGAACTGTCTTAGCGAAAGGCTTCTTGAGGGAAAAGCTGTAACTCTGTGAGATGATTTCACAGAACACAAAGAAGTTTCTCAGGAAGCTTCTTTCTCTTTGTTATCGGAGGATATTTCCTTTGGCCCTATAGTCTTCAATGGGATCCGAAATATCTGTTCTCAGATTCCACAGAAATAAGGCTAGCAAAGAGATCCACGAAATACAGATGTAACTCTATGAGATGAATTAACAGAACACTCAGCAGTTTCTCAGAAAGCTTCCTTTCAGATTTCTTCTGAGGATATTTCCTTTTTCACCATAGCCCTCTATGGGCTTCCAAATATCACTTTGCCAATTCCACAAGAACAGTCTTAGCTAAAGGCTTCTTGAGGGGAAAGCTGTAACTCTGTGAGATGATTTCACAGAACACAAAGAAGTTTCTCAGAAAGCTTCTTTCTCTTTGTTATCAGAGGATATTTCCTTTGGCCCTATAGGCTTCAATGGGATCCGAAATATCTGTTCTCAGATTCCAAAGAAATAAGGGTAGCAAAGAGATCCATGAAATACAGATTTAACTCTGTGAGATGAATTAACAGAACATTAAGCAGTTTCTCAGAAAGCTTCTTTCCAGATTTCATCTGAGGATATTTCCTTTTTCACCATAGCCCTCTAAGGGCTTCCAAATATCACTTTGCCAATTCCACAAGAACTGTCTTTGCGAAAGGCTTCTTGAGGGGAAAGCTGTAACTCTGTGAGATGATTTCACAGAACACAAAGAAGTTTCTCAGAAAGCTTCTTTCTCTTTGTTATCGGAGGATATTTCCTTTGGCCCTATAGTCTTCAATGGGATCCGAAATATCTGTTCTCAGATTCCACAGAAATAAGGCTAGCAAAGAGATCCACGAAATACAGATGTAACTCTGTGAGATGAATTAACAGAACACTCAGCAGTTTCACAGAAAGCTTCTTTCCAGATTTCATCTGAGGATATTTCCTTTTTCACCATAGCCCTCTATGGGCTTCCAAATATCACTTTGCCAATTCCACAAGAACTCTCTTAGCGAAAGGCTTCTTGAGGGGAAAGCTGTAACTCTGTGAGATGATTTCACAGAACACAAAGAAGTTTCTCAGAAAGCTTCTTTCCCTTTGTTATCGGAGGATATTTCCTTTGGCCCTATAGTCTTCAATGGGATCCGACATATCTGTTCTCAGATTCCACAGAAATAAGGCTAGCAAAGAGATCCACGAAATACAGATGTAACTCTGTGAGATGAATTAACAGAACACTCAGCAGTTTCTCAGAAATCTTCTTTCCAGATTTCATCTGAGGATATTTCCTTTTTCACCATTGCCCTCTGTGGGCTTCCAAATATCACTTTGCCAATTCCACAAGAACTGTCTTAGCGAAAGGCTTCTTGAGGGGAAAGCTGTAACTCTGTGAGATGATTTCACAGAACACAAAGAAGTTTCTCAGAAAGTTTCTTTCTCTTTGTTATGGGAGGACATTTCCTTTGGCCCTATAGTCTTCAATGGGATCCGAAATATCTGTTCTCAGATTCCACAGAAATAAGGCTAGCAAAGAGATCCACGAAATACAGATGTAACTCTGTGAGATGAATTAACAGAACACTAAGCAGTTTCTCAGAAAGCTTCTTTCCAGATTTCATCTGAGGATATTTCCTTTTTCACCATAGCCCTCTATGGGCTTCCAAATATCACTTTGCCAATTCCACAAGAACTGTCTTAGCGAAAGGCTTCTTGAGGGGAAAGCTGTAACTCTGTGATATGATTTCACAGAACACAAAGAAGTTTCTCAAAAAGCTTCTTTCTCTTTGTTATCGGAGGATATTTCCTTTGGCCCTATAGTCTTCAGTGGGATCCGAAATATCTGTTCTCAAATTCCACAGAAATAAGGCTAGCAAAGAGATCCACGAAATACAGATGTAACTCTGTGAGATGAATTAACAGAACACTAAGCAGTTTCACAGAAAGCTTCTTTCCAGATTTCATCTGAGGATATTTCCTTTTTTACCATAGCCCTCTATGGGCTTCCAAATATCGCTTTACCAATACCACAAGAACTGTCTTAGCGAAAGTCTTCTTGAGGGGAAAGCTGTAACTCTGTGAGATGATTTCACAGAACACCAAGAAGTTTCTCAGAAAGCTTCTTTCTCTTTGTTATCGGAGGATATTTCCTTTGGCCCTATAGCCTTCAATGGGATCCGAAATATCTGTTCTCAGATTCCACAGAAATAAGGCTAGCAAAGAGATCCACGAAATACAGATGTAACTCTGTGAGATGAATTAACAGAACACTAAGCAGTTTCACAGAAAGCTTCTTTCCAGATTTCATCTGAGGATATTTCCTTTTTCACCATAGCCCTCTATGGGCATCCAAATCTCACTTTGCCAATTCCACAAGAACTGTCTTAGCGAAAGGCTTCTTGAGGGGAAAGCTGTAACTCTGTGAGATGATTTCACAGAACACAAAGAAGTTTCTCAGAAAGCTTCTTTCTCTTTGTTATCGGAGGATATTTCCTTTGGCCCTATAGTCTTCAATGTGATCCGAAATATCTGTTCTCATATTCCAAAGAAATAAGGCTAGCAAAGAGATCCACGAAATACAGATGTAACTCTGTGAGATGAATTAACAGAACACTAAGCAGTTTCTCAGAAAACTTCTTTCCAGATTTCATCTGAGGATATTTCCTTTTTTACCATAGCCCTCTATGGGCTTCCAAATATCGCTTTACCAATTCCACAAGAACTGTCTTAGCGAAAGGCTTCTTGAGGGGAAAGCTGTAACTCTGTGAGATGATTTCACAGAACACAAAGAAGTTTCTCAGGAAGCTTCTTTCTCTTTGTTATCGGAGGATATTTCCTTTGGCCCTATAGTCTTCAATGGGATCCGAAATATCTGTTCTCAGATTCCACAGAAATAAGGCTAGCAAAGAGATCCACGAAATACAGATGTAACTCTATGAGATGAATTAACAGAACACTCAGCAGTTTCTCAGAAAGCTTCCTTTCAGATTTCTTCTGAGGATATTTCCTTTTTCACCATAGCCCTCTATGGGCTTCCAAATATCACTTTGCCAATTCCACAAGAACAGTCTTAGCTAAAGGCTTCTTGAGGGGAAAGCTGTAACTCTGTGAGATGATTTCACAGAACACAAAGAAGTTTCTCAGAAAGCTTCTTTCTCTTTGTTATCAGAGGATATTTCCTTTGGCCCTATAGGCTTCAATGGGATCCGAAATATCTGTTCTCAGATTCCAAAGAAATAAGGGTAGCAAAGAGATCCATGAAATACAGATTTAACTCTGTGAGATGAATTAACAGAACATTAAGCAGTTTCTCAGAGAGCTTCTTTCCAGATTTCATCTGAGGATATTTCCTTTTTCACCATAGCCCTCTAAGGGCTTCCAAATATCACTTTGCCAATTCCACAAGAACTGTCTTTGCTAAAGGCTTCTTGAGGGGAAAGCTGTAACTCTGTGAGATGATTTCACAGAACACAAAGAAGTTTCTCAGAAAGCTTCTTTCTCTTTGTTATCGGAGGATATTTCCTTTGGCCCTATAGTCTTCAATGGGATCCGAAATATCTGTTCTCAGATTCCACAGAAATAAGGCTAGCAAAGAGATCCACGAAATACAGATGTAACTCTGTGAGATGAATTAACAGAACACTAAGCAGTTTCTCAGAAAGCTTCTTTCCAGATTTCATCTGAGGATATTTCCTTTTTCACCATAGCCCTCTATGGGCTTCCAAATATCACTTTGCCAATTCCACAAGAACTGTCTTAGCGAAAGGCTTCTTGAGGGGAAAGCTGTAACTCTGTGATATGATTTTACAGAACACAAAGAAGTTTCTCAGAAAGCTTCTTTCTCTTTGTTATCGGAGGATATTTCCTTTGGCCCTATAGTCTTCAGTGGGATCCAAAATATCTGTTCTCAGATTCCAAAGAAATAAGGCTAGCAAACAGATCCACGAAATACAGATGTAACTCTGTGAGATGAATTAACAGAACACTCAGCAGTTTCTCAGAAAGCTTCTTTCCAGATTTCATCTGAGGATATTTCCTTTTTCACCCTAGCCCTCTATGGGCTTCCAAATATCACTTTGCCAATTCCACAAGAACTCTCTTAGCGAAAGGCTTCTTGAGGGGAAAGCTGTAACTCTGTGAGATGATTTCACAGAACACAAAGAAGTTTCTCAGAAAGCTTCTTTCCCTTTGTTATCGGAGGATATTTCCTTTGGCCCTATAGTCTTCAATGGGATCCGACATATCTGTTCTCAGATTCCACAGAAATAAGGCTAGCAAAGAGATCCACGAAATACAGATGTAACTCTGTGAGATGAATTAACAGAACACTCAGCAGTTTCTCAGAAATCTTCTTTCCAGATTTCATCTGAGGATATTTCCTTTTTCACCATTGCCCTCTGTGGGCTTCCAAATATCACTTTGCCAATTCCACAAGAACTGTCTTAGCGAAAGGCTTCTTGAGGGGAAAGCTGTAACTCTGTGAGATGATTTCACAGAACACAAAGAAGTTTCTCAGAAAGTTTCTTTCTCTTTGTTATGAGAGGACATTTCCTTTGGCCCTATAGTCTTCAATGGGATCCGAAATATCTGTTCTCAGATTCCACAGAAATAAGGCTAGCAAAGAGATCCACGAAATACAGATGTAACTCTGTGAGATGAATTAACAGAACACTAAGCAGTTTCACAGAAAGCTTCTTTCCAGATTTCATCTGAGGATATTTCCTTTTTCACCATAGCCCTCTATGGGCTTCCAAATATCACTTTGCCAATTCCACAAGAACTGTCTTAGCGAAAGGCTTCTTGAGGGGAAAGCTGTAACTCTGTGAGATGATTTCACAGAACACAAAGAAGTTTCTCAGAAAGCTTCTTTCTCTTTGTTATCGGAGGATATTTCCTTTGGCCCTATAGTCTTCAATGGGATCCGAAATATCTGTTCTCAGATTCCAAAGAAATAAGGCTAGCAAAGAGATCCTGGAAATACAGATGTAACTCTGTGAGATGAATTAAGAGAACACTGAGCAGTTTCTCAGAAAGCTTCTTTCCAGATTTCATCTGAGGATATTTCCTTTTTTACCATAGCCCTCTATGGGCTTCCAAATATCGCTTTACCAATTCCACAAGAACTGTCTTAGCGAAAGGCTTCTTGAGGGGAAAGCTGTAACTCTGTGAGATGATTTCACAGAACACAAAGAAGTTTCTCAGAAAGCTTCTTTCTCTTTGTTATCGGAGGATATTTCCTTTGGCCCTATAGTCTTCAATGGGATCCGAAATATCTGTTCTCAGATTCCACAGAAATAAGGCTAGCAAAGAGATCCACGAAATACAGATGTAACTCTATGAGATGAATTAACAGAACACTCAGCAGTTTCTCAGAAAGCTTCCTTTCAGATTTCATCTGAGAATATTTCGTTTTTCACCAGAGCCCTCTATGAGCTTCCAAATATCACTTTGCCAATTCCACAAGAACTGTCTTGGCGGAAGGCTTCTTTAGGGGAAAGCTGTAACTCTGTGAGATGATTTCACAGAACACAAAGAAGTTTCTCAGAAAGCTTCTTTCTCTTTGTTATCGGAGGATATTTCCTTTGGCCCTATAGTCTTCAAAGGGATCCGAAATATCTGTTCTCAGATTCCACAGAAATAAGGCTAGCAAAGAGATGCACGAAATACAGATGTAACTCTGTGAGATGAATTAACAGAACATTAAGCAGTTTCTCAGAAAGCTTCTTTCCAGATTTCATCTGAGGATATTTCCTTTTTCACCATAGCCCTCTATGGGCTTTCAAATATCACTTTGCCAATTCCACAAGAACTGTCTTAGCGAAAGGCTTCTTGAGGGGAAAGCTATAACTCTGTGAGATGATTTCACAGAACAGAAAGAAGTTTCTCAGAAAGTTTCTTTCTCTTTGTTATGGGAGGACATTTCCTTTGGCCCTATAGTCTTCAATGGGATCCGAAATATCTGTTCTCAGATTCCACAGAAATAAGGCTAGCAAAGAGATCCACGAAATACAGATGTAACTCTGTGAGATGAATTAACAGAACACTAAGCAGTTTCTCAGAAAGCTTCTTTCCAGATTTCATCTGAGGATATTTCCTTTTTCACCATAGCCCTCTATGGGCTTCCAAATATCACTTTGCCAATTTCACAAGAACTGTCTTAGCGAAAGGCTTCTTGAGGGGAAAGCTGTAACTCTGTGATATGATTTCACAGAACACAAAGAAGTTTCTCAGAAAGCTTCTTTCTCTTTGTTATCGGAGGATATTTCCTTTGGCCCTATAGTCTTCAGTGGGATCCGAAATATCTGTTCTCAGATTCCACAGAAATAAGGCTAGCAAAGAGATCCACGAAATACAGATGTAACTCTGTGAGATGAATTAACAGAACACTAAGCAGTTTCACAGAAAGCTTCGTTCCAGATTTCATCTGAGGATATTTCCTTTTTCACCATAGCCCTCTATGGGCTTCCAAATATCACTTTGCCAATTCCACAAGAACTGTCTTAGCGAAAGGCTTCTTGAGGGGAAAGCTGTAACTCTGTGAGATGATTTCACAGAACACAAAGAAGTTTCTCAGAAAGCTTCTTTCTCTTTGTTATCGGAAGATATTTCCTTTGGGCCTATAGTCTTCAATCGGATCCGAAATATCTGTTCTCAGATTCCACAGAAATAAGGCTAGCAAAGAGATCCACGAAATACAGATTTAACTCTGTGAGATGAATTAACAGAACATTAAGCAGTTTCTCAGAAAGCTTCTTTCCAGATTTCATCTGAGGATATTTCCTTTTTCACCATAGCCCTCTAAGGGCTTCCAAATATCACTTTGCCAATTCCACAAGAACTGTCTTTGCGAAAGGCTTCTTGAGGGGAAAGCTGTAACTCTGTGAGATGATTTCACAGAACACCAAGAAGTTTCTCAGAAAGCTTCTTTCTCTTTGTTATCGGAGGATATTTCCTTTGGCCCTATAGCCTTCAATGGGATCCGAAATATCTGTTCTCAGATTCCACAGAAATAAGGCTAGCAAAGAGATCCACGAAATACAGATGTAACTCTGTGAGATGAATTAACAGAACACTAAGCAGTTTCACAGAAAGCTTCTTTCCAGATTTCATCTGAGGATATTTCCTTTTTCACCATAGCCCTCTATGGGCATCCAAATCTCACTTTGCCAATTCCACAAGAACTGTCTTAGCGAAAGGCTTCTTGAGGGGAAAGCTGTAACTCTGTGAGATGATTTCACAGAACACAAAGAAGTTTCTCAGAAAGCTTCTTTCTCTTTGTTATCGGAGGATATTTCCTTTGGCCCTATAGTCTTCAATGTGATCCGAAATATCTGTTCTCATATTCCAAAGAAATAAGGCTAGCAAAGAGATCCACGAAATACAGATGTAACTCTGTGAGATGAATTAACAGAACACTAAGCAGTTTCTCAGAAAACTTCTTTCCAGATTTCATCTGAGGATATTTCCTTTTTTACCATAGCCCTCTATGGGCTTCCAAATATCGCTTTACCAATTCCACAAGAACTGTCTTAGCGAAAGGCTTCTTGAGGGGAAAGCTGTAACTCTGTGAGATGATTTCACAGAACACAAAGAAGTTTCTCAGAAAGCTTCTTTCTCTTTGTTATCGGAGGATATTTCCTTTGGCCCTATAGTCTTCAATGTGATCCGAAATATCTGTTCTCATATTCCAAAGAAATAAGGCTAGCAAAGAGATCCACGAAATACAGATGTAACTCTGTGAGATGAATTAACAGAACACTCAGCAGTTTCTCAGAAAGCTTCCTTTCAGATTTCTTCTGAGGATATTTCCTTTTTCACCATAGCCCTCTATGGGCTTCCAAATATCACTTTGCCAATTCCACAAGAACAGTCTTAGCTAAAGGCTTCTTGAGGGGAAAGCTGTAACTCTGTGAGATGATTTCACAGAACACAAAGAAGTTTCTCAGAAAGCTTCTTTCTCTTTGTTATCAGAGGATATTTCCTTTGGCCCTATAGGCTTCAATGGGATCCGAAATATCTGTTCTCAGATTCCAAAGAAATAAGGGTAGCAAAGAGATCCATGAAATACAGATTTAACTCTGTGAGATGAATTAACAGAACATTAAGCAGTTTCTCAGAAAGCTTCTTTCCAGATTTCATCTGAGGATATTTCCTTTTTCACCATAGCCCTCTAAGGGCTTCCAAATATCACTTTGCCAATTCCACAAGAACTGTCTTTGCGAAAGGCTTCTTGAGTGGAAAGCTGTAACTCTGTGAGATGATTTCACAGAACACAAAGAAGTTTCTCAGAAAGCTTCTTTCTCTTTGTTATCGGAGGATATTTCCTTTGGCCCTATAGTCTTCAATGGGATCCGAAATATCTGTTCTCAGATTCCACAGAAATAAGGCTAGCAAAGAGATCCACGAAATACAGATGTAACTCTGTGAGATGAATTAACAGAACACTAAGGAGTTTCTCAGAAAGCTTCTTTCCAGATTTCATCTGAGGATATTTCCTTTTTCACCGTAGCCCTCTATGGGCTTCCAAATATCACTTTGCCAATTCCACAAGAACTGTCTTAGCGAAAGGCTTCTTGAGGGGAAAGCTGTAACTCTGTGATATGATTTCACAGAACACAAAGAAGTTTCTCAGAAAGCTTCTTTCTCTTTGTTATCGGAGGATATTTCCTTTGGCCCTATAGTCTTCAGTGGGATCCGAAATATCTGTTCTCAGATTCCAAAGAAATAAGGCTAGCAAAGAGATCCACGAAATACAGATGTAACTCTGTGAGATGAATTAACAGAACACTCAGCAGTTTCTCAGAAATCTTCTTTCCAGATTTCATCTGAGGATATTTCCTTTTTCACCATTGCCCTCTGTGGGCTTCCAAATATCACTTTGCCAATTCCACAAGAACTGTCTTAGCGAAAGGCTACTTGAGGGGAAAGCTGTAACTCTGTGAGATGATTTCACAGAACACAAAGAAGTTTCTCAGAAAGTTTCTTTCTCTTTGTTATGGGAGGACATTTCCTTTGGCCCTATAGTCTTCAATGGGATCCGAAATATCTGTTCTCAGATTCCACAGAAATAAGGCTAGCAAAGAGATCCACGAAATACAGATGTAACTCTGTGAGATGAATTAACAGAACACTAAGCAGTTTCTCAGAAAGCTTCTTTCCAGATTTCATCTGAGGATATTTCCTTTTTCACCATAGCCCTCTATGGGCTTCCAAATATCACTTTGCCAATTCCACAAGAACTGTCTTAGCGAAAGGCTTCTTGAGGGGAAAGCTGTAACTCTGTGAGATGATTTCACAGAACACAAAGAAGTTTCTCAGAAAGCTTCTTTCTCTTTGTTATCGGAGGATATTTCCTTTGGCCCTATAGTCTTCAGTGGGATCCGAAATATCTGTTCTCAGATTCCACAGAAATAAGGCTAGCAAAGAGATCCACGAAATACAGATGTAACTCTGTGAGATGAATTAACAGAACACTAAGCAGTTTCACAGAAAGCTTCTTTCCAGATTTCATCTGAGGATATTTCCTTTTTCACCATAGCCCTCTATGGGCTTCCAAATATCACTTTGCCAATTCCACGAGAACTGTCTTAGCGAAAGGCTTCTTGAGGGGAAAGCTGTAACTCTGTGAGATGATTTCACAGAACACAAAGAAGTTTCTCAGAAAGCTTCTTTCTCTTTGTTATCGGAGGATATTTCCTTTGGCCCTATAGTCTTCAATGGGATCCGAAATATCTGTTCTCAGATTCCAAAGAAATAAGGCTAGCAAAGAGATCCTGGAAATACAGATGTAACTCTGTGAGATGAATTAACAGAACACTGAGCAGTTTCTCAGAAAGCTTCTTTCCAGATTTCATCTGAGGATATTTCCTTTTTTACCATAGCCCTCTAGGGGCTTCCAAATATCGCTTTACCAATTCCACAAGAACAGTCTTAGCGAAAGGCTTCTTGAGGGGAAAGCTGTAACTCTGTGAGATGATTTCACAGAACACAATGAAGTTTCTCAGAAAGCTTCTTTCTCTTTGTTATCGGAGGATATTTCCTTTGGCCCTATAGTCTTCAATGGGATCCGAAATATCTGTTCTCAGATTCCAAAGAAATAAGGGTAGCAAAGAGATCCACGAAATACAGATTTAACTCTGTGAGATGAATTAACAGAACATTAAGCAGTTTCTCAGAAAGCTTCTTTCCAGATTTCATCTGAGGATATTTCCTTTTTCACCATAGCCCTCTAAGGGCTTCCAAATATCACTTTGCCAATTCCACAAGAACTGTCTTTGCGAAAGGCTTCTTGAGGGGAAAGCTGTAACTCTGTGAGATGATTTCACAGAACACAAAGAAGTTTCTCAGAAAGCTTCTTTCTCTTTGTTATCGGAGGATATTTCCCTTGGCCCTATAGTCTTCTATGGGATCCGAAATATCTGTACTCAGATTCCACAGAAATAAGGCTAGCAAAGAGATCCAAGAAATACAGATGTAACTCTGTGAGATGAATTAACAGAACACTAAGCAGTTTCTCAGAAAGCTTCTTTCCAGATTTCATCTGAGGATATTTCCTTTTTGACCATAGCCCTCTATGGGCTTCCAAATATCAATTTGCCAATTCCACAAGAGCTGTCTTAGCGAAAGGCTTCTTGAGGGGAAAGCTGTAACTCTCTGAGATGATTTCACAGAACACAAAGAAGTTTCTCAGAAAGCTTCTTTCTCTTTGTTATGGGAGGACATTTCCTTTGGCCCCATAGTCTTCAAAGGGATCCGAAATATCTGTTCTCAGATTCCACAGAAATAAGGCTAGCAAAGAGATCCACGAAATACAGATGTAACTCTGTGAGATGAATTAACAGAACACTAAGCAGTTTCTCAGAAAGCTTCTTTCCAGATTTCATCTGAGGATATTTCCTTTTTCACCATAGCCCTCTATGGGCTTCCAAATATCACTTTGCCAATTCCACAAGAACTGTCTTAGCGAAAGGCTTCTTGAGGGGAAAGCTGTAACTCTGTGATATGATTTCACAGAACACAAAGAAGTTTCTCAGAAAGCTTCTTTCTCTTTGTTATCGGAGGATATTTCCTTTGGCCCTATAGTCTTCAAAGGGATCCGAAATATCTGTTCTCAGATTCCAAAGAAATAAGGCTAGCAAAGAGATCCACGAAATACAGATGTAACTCTGTGAGATGAATTAACAGAACACTAAGCAGTTTCTCAGAAAGCTTCTTTCCAGATTTCATCTGAGGATATTTCCTTTTTTACCATAGCCCTCTATGGGCTTCCAAATATCGCTTTACCAATTCCACAAGAACTGTCTTAGCGAAAGGCTTCTTGAGGGGAAAGCTGTAACTCTGTGAGATGATTTCACAGAACACAAAGAAGTTTCTCAGAAAGCTTCTTTCTCTTTGTTATCGGAGGATATTTCCTTTGGCCCTATAGCCTTCAATGGGATTCGAAATATCTGTTCTCAGATTCCACAGAAATAAGGCTAGCAAAGAGATCCACGAAATACAGATGTAACTCTGTGAGATGAATTAACAGAACACTAAGCAGTTTCACAGAAAGCTTCTTTCCAGATTTCATCTGAGGATATTTCCTTTTTCACCGTAGCCCTCTATGGGCATCCAAATCTCACTTTGCCAATTCCACAAGAACTGTCTTAGCGAAAGGCTTCTTGAGGGGAAAGCTGTAACTCTGTGAGATGATTTCACAGAACACAAAGAAGTTTCTCAGAAAGCTTCTTTCTCTTTGTTATCGGAGGATATTTCCTTTGGCCCTATAGTCTTCAATGGGATCCGAAATATCTGTTCTCATATTCCAAAGAAATAAGGCTAGCAAAGAGATCCAGGAAATACAGATGTAACTCTGTGAGATGAATTAACAGAACACTAAGCAGTTTCTCAGAAAGCTTCTTTCCAGATTTCAACTGAGGATATTTCCTTTTTTACCATAGCCCTCTATGGGCTTCCAAATATCGCTTTACCAATTCCACAAGAACTGTCTTAGCGAAAGGCTTCTTGAGGGGAAAGCTGTAACTCTGTGAGATGATTTCACAGAACACAAAGAAGTTTCTCAGAAAGCTTCTTTCTCTTTGTTATCGGAGGATATTTCCTTTGGCCCTATAGTCTTCAAAGGGATCCGAAATATCTGTTCTCAGATTCCACAGAAATAAGGCTAGCAAAGAGATCCACGAAATACAGATGTAACTCTATGAGATGAATTAACAGAACACTCAGCAGTTTCTCAGAAAGCTTCCTTTCAGATTTCATCTGAGGATATTTCCTTTTTCACCATAGCCCTCTAAGGGCTTCCAAATATCACTTTGCCAATTCCACAAGAACAGTCTTAGCTAAAGGCTTCTTGAGGGGAAAGCTGTAAGTCTGTGAGATGATTTCACAGAACACAAAGAAGTTTCTCAGAAAGCTTCTTTCTCTTTGTTATCGGAGGATATTTCCTTTGGCCCTATAGTCTTCAATGGGATCCGAAATATCTGTTCTCAGATTCCAAAGAAATAAGGGTAGCAAAGAGATCCACGAAATACAGATTTAACTCTGTGAGATGAATTAACAGAACATTAAGCAGTTTCTCAGAAAGCTTCTTTCCAGATTTCATCTGAGGATATTTCCTTTTTCACCATAGCCCTCTAAGGGCTTCCAAATATCACTTTGCCAATTCCACAAGAACTGTCTTTGCTAAAGGCTTCTTGAGGGGAAAGCTGTAACTCTGTGAGATGATTTCACAGAACACAAAGAAGTTTCTCAGAAAGCTTCTTTCTCTTTGTTATCGGAGGATATTTCCTTTGGCCCTATAGTCTTCAATGGGATCCGAAATATCTGTTCTCAGATTCCACAGAAATAAGGCTAGCAAAGAGATCCACAAAATACAGATGTAACTCTGTGAGATGAATTAACAGAACACTCAGCAGTTTCTCAGAAAGCTTCCTTCCAGATTTCATCTGAGGATATTTCCTTTTTCACCGTAGCCGTCTATGGGCTTCCAAATATCACTTTGCCAATTCCACAAGAACTGCCTTAGCGAAAGGCTTCTTGAGTGGAAAGCTGTAACTCTGTGAGATGATTTCAAAGAACACAAAGAAGTTTCTCAGAAAGCTTCTTTCTCTTTGTTATCGGAGGATATTTCCTTTGGCCCTATAGTCTTCAATGGGATCCGAAATATCTGTTCTCAGATTCCACAGAAATAAGGCTAGCAATGAGATCCACGAAATACAGATGTAACTCTGTGAGATGAATTAACAGAACACTAAGCAGTTTCTCAGAAAGCTTCTTTCCAGATTTCATCTGAGGATATTTCCTTTTTTACCATAGCCCTCTATGGGCTTCCAAATATCGCTTTACCAATTCCACAAGAACTGTCTTAGCGAAAGTCTTCTTGAGGGGAAAGCTGCAACTCTTTGAGATGATTTCACAGAACACAAAGAAGTTTCTCAGAAAGCTTCTTTCTCTTTGTTATCGGAGGATATTTCCTTTGGCCCTATAGCCTTCAATGGGATCCGAAATATCTGTTCTCAGATTCCACAGAAATAAGGCTAGCAAAGAGATCCACGAAATACAGATGTAACTCTGTGAGATGAATTAACAGAACACTAAGCAGTTTCACAGAAAGCTTCTTTCCAGATTTCATCTGAGGATATTTCCTTTTTCACCATAGCCCTCTATGGGCATCCAAATCTCACTTTGCCAATTCCAAAAGAACTGTCTTAGCGAAAGGCTTCTTGAGGGGAAAGCTGTAACTCTGTGAGATGATTTCACAGAACACAAAGAAGTTTCTCAGAAAGCTTCTTTCTCTTTGTTATCGGAGGATATTTCCTTTGGCCCTATAGTCTTCAATGGGATCCGAAATATCTGTTCTCATATTCCAAAGAAATAAGGCTAGCAAAGAGATCCACGAAATACAGATGTAACTCTGTGAGATGAATTAACAGAACACTAAGCAGTTTCTCAGAAAGCTTCTTTCCAGATTTCATCTGAGGATATTTCCTTTTTTACCATAGCCCTCTATGGGCTTCCAAATATCACTTTACCAATTCCACAAGAACTGTCTTAGCGAAAGGCTTCTTGAGGGGAAAGCTGTAACTCTGTGAGATGATTTCACAGAACACAAAGAAGTTTCTCAGAAAGCTTCTTTCTCTTTGTTATCGGAGGATATTTGCTTTGGCCCTATAGTCTTCAATGGGATCCGAAATATCTGTTCTCAGATTCCACAGAAATAAGGCTAGCAAAGAGATCCACGAAATACAGATGTAACTCTATGAGATGAATTAACAGAACACTCAGCAGTTTCTCAGAAAGCTTCCTTTCAGATTTCTTCTGAGGATATTTCCTTTTTCACCATAGCCCTCTATGGGCTTCCAAATATCACTTTGCCAATTCCACAAGAACAGTCTTAGCTAAAGGCTTCTTGAGGGGAAAGCTGTAACTCTGTGAGATGATTTCACAGAACACAAAGAAGTTTCTCAGAAAGCTTCTTTCTCTTTGTTATCGGAGGATATTTCCTTTGGCCCTATAGGCTTCAATGGGATCCGAAATATCTGTTCTCAGATTCCAAAGAAATAAGGGTAGCAAAGAGATCCACGAAATACAGATTTAACTCTGTGAGATGAATTAACAGAACACTCAGCAGTTTCTCAGAAAGCTTCCTTTCAGATTTCATCTGAGGATATTTCCTTTTTCACCATAGCCCTCTATGGGCTTCCAAATATCACTTTGCCAATTCCACAAGAACAGTCTTAGCTAAAGGCTTCTTGAGGGGAAAGCTGTAACTCTGTGAGATGATTTCACAGAACACAAAGAAGTTTCTCAGAAAGCTTCTTTCTGTTTGTTATCGGAGGATATTTCCTTTGGCCCTATAGTCTTCAATGGGATCCGAAATATCTGTTCTCAGATTCCAAAGAAATAAGGGTAGCAAAGAGATCCACGAAATACAGATTTAACTCTGTGAGATGAATTAACAGAACATTAAGCAGTTTCTCAGAAAGCTTCTTTCCAGATTTCATCTGAGGATATTTCCTTTTTCACCATAGCCCTCTATGGGCTTCCAAATATCACTTTGCCAATTCCACAAGAACTGTCGTAGCGAAAGGCTTCTTGAGGAGAAAGCTGTAACTCTGTGATATGATTTCACAGAACACAAAGAAGTTTCTCAGAAAGCTTCTTTCTCTTTGTTATCGGAGGATATTTCCTTTGGCCCTATAGTCTTCAGTGGGATCCGAAATATCTGTTCTCAGATTCCAAAGAAATAAGGCTAGCAAAGAGATCCACGAAATACAGATGTAACTCTGTGAGATGAATTAACAGAACACTAAGCAGTTTCACAGAAAGCTTCTTTCCAGATTTCATCTGAGGATATTTCCTTTTTCACCATAGCCCTCTATGGGCTTAAAATATCACTTTGCCAATTCCACAAGAACTCTCTTAGCGAAAGGCTTCTTGAGGGGAAAGCTGTAACTCTGTGAGATGATTTCACAGAACACAAAGAAGTTTCTCAGAAAGCTTCTTTCTCTTTGTTATCGGAGGATATTTCCTTTGGCCCTATAGTCTTCAATGGGATCCGAAATATCTGTTCTCAGATTCCAAAGAAAAAAGGCTAGCAATGAGATCCACGAAATACAGATGTAACTCTGTGAGATGAATTAACAGAACACTAAGCAGTTTCTCAGAAAGCTTCTTTCCAGATTTCATCTGAGGATATTTCCTTTTTTACCATAGCCCTCTATGGGCTTCCAAATATCGCTTTACCAATTCCACAAGAACTGTCTTAGCGAAAGGCTTCTTGAAGGGAAAGCTGTAACTCTGTGAGATGATTTCACAGAACACAAAGAAGTTTCTCAGAAAGGTTCTTTCTCTTTGTTATCGGAGGATATTTCCTTTGGCCCTATAGTCTTCAATGGGATCCGAAATATCTGTTCTCAGATTCCACAGAAATAAGGCTAGCAAAGAGATCCACGAAATACAGATGTAACTCTATGAGATGAATTAACAGAACACTCAGCAGTTTCGCAGAAAGCTTCCTATCAGATTTCTTCTGAGGATATTTCCTTTTTCACCATAGCCCTCTATGGGCTTCCAAATATCACTTTGCCAATTCCACAAGAACAGTCTTAGCTAAAGGCTTCTTGAGGCGAAAGCTGTAACTCTGTGAAATGATTTCACAGAACACAAAGAAGTTTCTCAGAAAGCTTCTTTCTCTTTGTTATCGGAGGATATTTCCTTTGGCCCTATAGGCTTCAATGGGATCCGAAATATCTGTTCTCAGATTCCAAAGAAATAAGGGTAGCAAAGAGATCCACGAAATACAGATTTAACTCTGTGAGATGAATTAACAGAACATTAAGCAGTTTCTCAGAAAGCTTCTTTCCAGATTTCATCTGAGGATATTTGCTTTTTCACCATAGCCCTCTAAGGGCTTCCAAATATCACTTTGCCAATTCCACAAGAACTGTCTTTGCGAAAGGCTTCTTGAGGGGAAAGCTGTAACTCTGTGAGATGATTTCACAGAACACAAAGAAGTTTCTCAGAAAGCTTCTTTCTCTTTGTTATCGGAGGATATTTCCTTTGGCCCTATAGTCTTCAATGGGATCCGAAATATCTGTTCTCAGATTCCACAAAAATAAGGCTAGCAAAGAGATCCACGACATACAGATGTAACTCTGTGAGATGAATTAACAGAACACTAAGCAGTTTCTCAGAAAGCTTCTTTCCAGATTTCATCTGAGGATATTTCCTTTTTCACCATAGCCCTCAATGGGCTTCCAAATATCACTTTTCCAATTCCACAAGAACTGTCTTAACGAAAGGCTACTTGAGGGGAAAGCTGTAACTCTGTGATATGATTTCACAGAACACAAAGAAGTTTCTCAGAAAGCTTCTTTCTCTTTGTTATCGTAGGATATTTCCTTTGGCCCTATAGTCTTCAGTGGGATCCGAAATATCTGTTCTCAGATTCCAAAGAAATAAGCTAGCAAAGAGATCCACGAAATACAGATGTAACTCTGTGAGATGAATTAACAGAACACTCAGCAGTTTCACAGAAAGCTTCTTTCCAGATTTCATCTGAGGATATTTCCTTTTTCACCATAGCCCTCTACGGGCTTCCAAATATCACTTTGCCAATTCCACAAGAACTCTCTTAGCGAAAGGCTTCTTGAGGGGAAAGCTGTAACTCTGTGAGATGACTTCACAGAACACAAAGAAGTTTCTCAGAAAGCTTCTTTCCCTTTGTTATCGGAGGATATTTCCTTTGGCCCTATAGTCTTCAATGGGATCCGACATATCTGTTCTCAGATTCCACAGAAATAAGGCTAGCAAAGAGATCCACGAAATACAGATGTAACTCTGTGAGATGAATTAACAGAACACTCAGCAGTTTCTCAGAAAGCTTCTTTCCAGATTTCATCTGAGGATATTTCCTTTTTCACCATTGCCCTCTATGGGCTTCCAAATATCACTTTGCCAATTCCACAAGAACTGTCTTAGCGAAAGGCTTCTTGAGGGGAAAGCTGTAACTCTGTGAGATGATTTCACAGAACACAAAGAAGTTTCTCAAAAGTTTCTTTCTCTTTGTTATGGGAGGACATTTCCTTTGGCCCTATAGTCTTCAATGGGATCCGAAATATCTGTTCTCAGATTCCACAGAAATAAGGCTAGCAAAGAGATCCACGAAATACAGATGTAACTCTGTGAGATGAATTAACAGAACACTAAGCAGTTTCTCAGAAAGCTTCTTTCGAGATTTCATCTGAGGATATTTCCTTTTTCACCATAGCCCTCTATGGGCTTCCAAATATCACTTTGCCAATTCCACAAGAACTGTCTTAGCGAAAGGCTTCTTGAGGGGAAAGCTGTAACTCTACGATATGATTTCACAGAACACAAAGAAGTTTCTCAGAAAGCTTCTTTCTCTTTGTTATCGGAGGATATTTCCTTTGGCCCTATAGTCTTCAGTGGGATCCGAAATATCTGTTCTCAGATTCCACAGAAATAAGGCTAGCAAAGAGATCCACGAAATACAGATGTAACTCTGTGAGATGAATTAACAGAACACTAAGCAGTTTCACAGAAAGCTTCTTTCCAGATTTCATCTGAGGATATTTCCTTTTTCACCATAGCCGTCTATGGGCTTCCAAATCTCACTTTGCCAATTCCACAAGAACTGTCTTAGCGAAAGGCTTCTTGAGGGGAAAGCTGTAGCTCTGTGAGATGATTTCACAGAACACAAAGGAGTTTCTCAGAAAGCTTCTTTCTCTTTGTTATCGGAGGATATTTCCTTTGGCCCTATAGGCTTCAATGGGATCCGAAATATCTGTTCTCAGATTCCAAAGAAATAAGGGTAGCAAAGAGATCCACGAAATACAGATTTAACTCTGTGAGATGAATTAACAGAACACTCAGCAGTTTCTCAGAAAGCTTCCTTTCAGATTTCATCTGAGGATATTTCCTTTTTCACCATAGCCCTCTATGGGCTTCCAAATATCACTTTGCCAATTCCACAAGAACAGTCTTAGCTAAAGGCTTCTTGAGGGGAAAGCTGTAACTCTGTGAGATGATTTCACAGAACACAAAGAAGTTTCTCAGAAAGCTTCTTTCTCTTTGTTATCGGAGGATATTTCCTTTGGCCCTATAGTCTTCAATGGGATCCGAAATATCTGTTCTCAGATTCCAAAGAAATAAGGGTAGCAAAGAGATCCACGAAATACAGATTTAACTCTGTGAGATGAATTAACAGAACATTAAGCAGTTTCTCAGAAAGCTTCTTTCCAGATTTCATCTGAGGATATTTCCTTTTTCACCATAGCCCTCTATGGGCTTCCAAATATCACTTTGCCAATTCCACAAGAACTGTCTTAGCGAAAGGCTTCTTGAGGAGAAAGCTGTAACTCTGTGATATGATTTCACAGAACACAAAGAAGTTTCTCAGAAAGCTTCTTTCTCTTTGTTATCGGAGGATATTTCCTTTGGCCCTATAGTCTTCAGTGGGATCCGAAATATCTGTTCTCAGATTCCAAAGAAATAAGGCTAGCAAAGAGATCCACGAAATACAGATGTAACTCTGTGAGATGAATTAACAGAACACTAAGCAGTTTCACAGAAAGCTTCTTTCCAGATTTCATCTGAGGATATTTCCTTTTTCACCATAGCCCTCTATGGGCTTCCAAATATCACTTTGCCAATTCCACAAGAACTCTCTTAGCGAAAGGCTTCTTGAGGGGAAAGCTGTAACTCTGTGAGATGATTTCACAGAACACAAAGAAGTTTCTCAGAAAGCTTCTTTCTCTTTGTTATCGGAGGATATTTCCTTTGGCCCTATAGTCTTCAATGGGATCCGAAATATCTGTTCTCAGATTCCAAAGAAAAAAGGCTAGCAATGAGATCCACGAAATACAGATGTAACTCTGTGAGATGAATTAACAGAACACTAAGCAGTTTCTCAGAAAGCTTCTTTCCAGATTTCATCTGAGGATATTTCCTTTTTTACCATAGCCCTCTATGGGCTTCCAAATATCGCTTTACCAATTCCACAAGAACTGTCTTAGCGAAAGTCTTCTTGAGGGGAAAGCTGTAACTCTGTGAGATGATTTCACAGAACACAAAGAAGTTTCTCAGAAAGCTTCTTTCTCTTTGTTATCGGAGGATATTTCCTTTGGCCCTATAGCCTTCAAAGGGATCCGAAATATCTGTTCTCAGATTCCACAGAAATAAGGCTAGCAAAGAAATCCACGAAATACAGATGTAACTCTGTGAGATGAATTAACAGAACACTAAGCAGTTTCACAGAAAGCTTCTTTCCAGATTTCATCTGAGGATATTTCCTTTTTCACCATAGCCCTCTATGGGCATCCAAATCTCACTTTGCCAATTCCACAAGAACTGTCTTAGCGTAAGTCTTCTTGAGTGGAAAGCTGTAACTCTGTGAGATGATTTCACAGAACACAAAGAAGTTTCTCAGAAAGCTTCTTTCTCTTTGTTATCGGAGGATATTTCCTTTGGCCCTATAGTCTTCAATGGGATCCGAAATATCTGTTCTCATATTCCAAAGAAATAAGGCTAGCAAAGAGATCCATGAAATACAGATGTAACTCTGTGAGATGAATTAACAGAACACTAAGCAGTTTCTCAGAAAGCTTCTTTCCAGATTTCATCTGAGGATATTTCCTTTTTTACCACAGCCCTCTATGGGCTTCCAAATATCGCTTTACCAATTCCACAAGAACTGTCTTAGCGAAAGGCTTCTTGAGGGGAAAGCTGTAACTCTGTGAGATGATTTCACAGAACACAAAGAAGTTTCTCAGAAAGGTTCTTTCTCTTTGTTATCGGAGGATATTTCCTTTGGCCCTATAGTCTTCAATGGGATCCGAAATATCTGTTCTCAGATTCCACAGAAATAAGGCTAGCAAAGAGATCCACGAAATACAGATGTAACTCTATGAGATGAATTAACAGAACACTCAGCAGTTTCGCAGAAAGCTTCCTATCAGATTTCTTCTGAGGATATTTCCTTTTTCACCATAGCCCTCTATGGGCTTCCAAATATCACTTTGCCAATTCCACAAGAACAGTCTTAGCTAAAGGCTTCTTGAGGCGAAAGCTGTAACTCTGTGAGATGATTTCACAGAACACAAAGAAGTTTCTCAGAAAGCTTCTTTCTCTTTGTTATCGGAGGATATTTCCTTTGGCCCTATAGGCTTCAATGGGATCCGAAATATCTGTTCTCAGATTCCAAAGAAATAAGGGTAGCAAAGAGATCCACGAAATACAGATTTAACTCTGTGAGATGAATTAACAGAACATTAAGCAGTTTCTCAGAAAGCTTCTTTCCAGATTTCATCTGAGGATATTTGCTTTTTCACCATAGCCCTCTAAGGGCTTCCAAATATCACTTTGCCAATTCCACAAGAACTGTCTTTGCGAAAGGCTTCTTGAGGGGAAAGCTGTAACTCTGTGAGATGATTTCACAGAACACAAAGAAGTTTCTCAGAAAGCTTCTTTCTCTTTGTTTTCGGAGGATATTTCCTTTGGCCCTATAGTCTTCAAAGGGATCCGAAATATCTGTTCTCAGATTCCACAGAAATAAGGCTAGCAAAGAGATCCACGACATACAGATGTAACTCTGTGAGATGAATTAACAGAACACTAAGCAGTTTCTCAGAAAGCTTCTTTCCAGATTTCATCTGAGGATATTTCCTTTTTCACCATAGCCCTCAATGGGCTTCCAAATATCACTTTGCCAATTCCACAAGAACTGTCTTAGCGAAAGGCTACTTGAGGGGAAAGCTGTAACTCTGTGATATGATTTCACAGAACACAAAGAAGTTTCTCAGAAAGCTTCTTTCTCTTTGTTATCGTAGGATATTTCCTTTGGCCCTATAGTCTTCAGTGGGATCCGAAATATCTGTTCTCAGATTCCAAAGAAATAAGGCTAGCAAAGAGATCCACGAAATACAGATGTAACTCTGTGAGATGAATTAACAGAACACTCAGCAGTTTCACAGAAAGCTTCTTTCCAGATTTCATCTGAGGATATTTCCTTTTTCACCATAGCCCTCTATGGGCTTCCAAATATCACTTTGCCAATTCCACAAGAACTCTCTTAGCGAAAGGCTTCTTGAGGGGAAAGCTGTAACTCTGTGAGATGACTTCACAGAACACCAAGAAGTTTCTCAGAAAGCTTCTTTCCCTTTGTTATCGGAGGATATTTCCTTTGGCCCTATAGTCTTCAATGGGATCCGACATATCTGTTCTCAGATTCCACAGAAATAAGGCTAGCAAAGAGATCCACGAAATACAGATGTAACTCTGTGAGATGAATTAACAGAACACTCAGCAGTTTCTCAGAAAGCTTCTTTCCAGATTTCATCTGAGGATATTTCCTTTTTCACCATTGCCCTCTATGGGCTTCCAAATATCACTTTGCCAATTCCACAAGAACTGTCTTAGCGAAAGGCTTCTTGAGGGGAAAGCTGTAACTCTGTGAGATGATTTCACAGAACACAAAGAAGTTTCTCAAAAGTTTCTTTCTCTTTGTTATGGGAGGACATTTCCTTTGGCCCTATAGTCTTCAATGGGATCCGAAATATCTGTTCTCAGATTCCACAGAAATAAGGCTAGCAAAGAGATCCACGAAATACAGATGTAACTCTGTGAGATGAATTAACAGAACACTAAGCAGTTTCTCAGAAAGCTTCTTTCCAGATTTCATCTGAGGATATTTCCTTTTTCACCATAGCCCTCTATGGGCTTCCAAATATCACTTTGCCAATTCCACAAGAACTGTCTTAGCGAAAGGCTTCTTGAGGGGAAAGCTGTAACTCTACGATATGATTTCACAGAACACAAAGAAGTTTCTCAGAAAGCTTCTTTCTCTTTGTTATCGGAGGATATTTCCTTTGGCCCTATAGTCTTCAGTGGGATCCGAAATATCTGTTCTCAGATTCCACAGAAATAAGGCTAGCAAAGAGTTCCACGAAATACAGATGTAACTCTGTGAGATGAATTAACAGAACACTAAGCAGTTTCACAGAAAGCTTCTTTGCAGATTTCATCTGAGGATATTTCCTTTTTCACCATAGCCGTCTATGGGCTTCCAAATCTCACTTTGCCAATTCCACAAGAACTGTCTTAGCGAAAGGCTTCTTGAGGGGAAAGCTGTAACTCTGTGAGATGATTTCACAGAACACAAAGAAGTTTCTCAGAAAGCTTCTTTCTCTTTGTTATCGGAGGATATTTCCTTTGGCCCTATAGTCTTCAATGGGATCCGAAATATCTGTTCTCAGATTCCACAGAAATAAGGCTAGCAAAGAGATCCAGGAAATACAGATGTAACTCTGTGAGATGAATTAACAGAACACTCAGCAGTTTCTCAGAAAGCTTCTTTCCAGATTTCATCTGAGGATATTTCCTTTTTTACCATAGCCCTCTATGGGCTTCCAAATATCGCTTTACCAATTCCACAAGAACTGTCTTAGCGAAAGGCTTCTTGAGGGGAAAGCTGTAACTCTGTGAGATGATTTCACAGAACACAAAGAAGTTTCTCAGAAAGCTTCTTTCTCTTTGTTATCGGAGGATATTTCCTTTGGCCCTATAGCCTTCAATGGGATCCGAAATATCTGTTCTCAGATTCCACAGAAATAAGGCTAGCAAAGAGATCCACGAAATACAGATGTAACTCTATGAGATGAATTAACAGAACACTCAGCAGTTTCTCAGAAAGCTTCCTTTCAGATTTCATCTGAGGATATTTCCTTTTTCACCATAGCCCTCTATGGGCTTCCAAATATCACTTTGCCAATTACACAAGAACAGTCTTAGCTAAAGGCTTCTTGAGGGGAAAGCTGTAACTCTGTGAGATGATTTCACAGAACACAAAGAAGTTTCTCAGAAAGCTTCTTTCTCTTTGTTATCGGAGGATATTTCCTTTGGCCCTATAGTCTTCAATGGGATCCGAAATATCTGTTCTCAGATTCCAAAGAAATAAGGGTAGCAAAGAGATCCACGAAATACAGATTTAACTCTGTGAGATGAATTAACAGAACATTAAGCAGTTTCTCAGAAAGCTTCTTTCCAGATTTCATCTGAGGATATTTCCTTTTTCACCATAGCCCTCTAAGGGCTTCCAAATATCACTTTGCCAATTCCACAAGAACTGTCTTTGCTAAAGGCTTCTTGAGGGGAAAGCTGTAACTCTGTGAGATGATTTCACAGAACACAAAGAAGTTTCTCAGAAAGCTTCTTTCTCTTTGTTATCGGAGGATATTTCCTTTGGCCCTATAGTCTTCAATGGGATCCGAAATATCTGTTCTCAGATACCACAGAAATAAGGCTAGCAAAGAGATCCACGAAATACAGATGTAACTCTGTGAGATGAATTAACAGAACACTAAGCAGTTTCTCAGAAAGCTTCTTTCCAGATTTCATCTGAGGATATTTCCTTTTTCACCATAGCCCTCTATGGGCTTCCAAATATCACTTTGCCAATTCCACAAGAACTGTCTTAGCGAAAGGCTTCTTGAGGGGAAAGCTGTAACTCTGTGATATGATTTCACAGAACACAAAGAAGTTTCTCAGAAAGCTTCTTTCTCTTTGTTATCGGAGGATATTTCCTTTGGCCCTATAGTCTTCTGTGGGATCCGAAATATCTGTTCTCAGATTCCAAAGAAATAAGGCTAGCAAAGAGATCCACGAAATACAGATGAAACTCTGTGAGATGAATTAACAGAACACTCAGCAGTTTCACAGAAAGCTTCTTTCCAGATTTCATCTGAGGATATTTCCTTTTTCACCCTAGCCCTCTATGGGCTTCCAAATATCACTTTGCCAATTCCACAAGAACTCTCTTAGCGAAAGGCTTCTTGAGGGGAAAGCTGTAACTCTGTGAGATGACTTCACAGAACACAAAGAAGTTTCTCAGAAAGCTTCTTTCCCTTTGTTATCGGAGGATATTTCCTTTGGCCCTATAGTCTTCAATGGGATCCGACATATCTGTTCTCAGATTCCACAGAAATAAGGCTAGCAAAGAGATCCACGAAATACAGATGTAACTCTGTGAGATGAATTAACAGAACACTCAGCAGTTTCTCAGAAAGCTTCTTTCCAGATTTCATCTGAGGATATTTCCTTTTTCACCATTGCCCTCTATGGGCTTCCAAATATCACTTTGCCAATTCCACAAGAACTGTCTTAGCGAAAGGCTTCTTGAGGGGAAAGCTGTAACTCTGTGAGATGATTTCACAGAACACAAAGAAGTTTCTCAGAAAGTTTCTTTCTCTTTGTTATGGGAGGACATTTCCTTTGGCCCTATAGTCTTCAATGGGATCCGAAATATCTGTTCTCAGATTCCACAGAAATAAGGCTAGCAAAGAGATCCACGAAATACAGATGTAACTCTGTGAGATGAATTAACAGAACACTAAGCAGTTTCTCAGAAAGCTTCTTTCCAGATTTCATCTGAGGATATTTCCTTTTTCACCATAGCCCTCTATGGGCTTCCAAATATCACTTTGCCAATTCCACAAGAACTGTCTTAGCGAAAGGCTTCTTGAGGGGAAAGCTGTAACTCTGTGATATGATTTCACAGAACACAAAGAAGTTTCTCAGAAAGCTTCTTTCTCTTTGTTATCGGAGGATATTTCCTTTGGCCCTATAGTCTTCAGTGGGATCCGAAATATCTGTTCTCAGATTCCACAGAAATAAGGCTAGCAAAGAGATCCACGAAATACAGATGTAACTCTGTGAGATGAATTAACAGAACACTAAGCAGTTTCACAGAAAGCTTCTTTCCAGATTTCATCTGAGGATATTTCCTTTTTCACCATAGCCCTCTATGGGCTTCCAAATCTCACTTTGCCAATTCCACAAGAACTGTCTTAGCGAAAGGCTTCTTGAGGGGAAAGCTGTAACTCTGTGAGATGATTTCACAGAACACAAAGAAGTTTCTCAGAAAGCTTCTTTCTCTTTGTTATCGGAGGATATTTCCTTTGGCCCTATAGTCTTCAATGGGATCCGAAATATCTGTTCTCAGATTCCAAAGAAATAAGGCTAGCAAAGAGAGCCAGGAAATACAGATGTAACTCTGTGAGATGAATTAACAGAACACTGAGCAGTTTCTCAGAAAGCTTCTTTCCAGATTTCATCTGAGGATATTTCCTTTTTTACCATAGCCCTCTATGGGCTTCCAAATATCGCTTTACCAATTCCACAAGAACTGTCTTAGCGAAAGGCTTCTTGAGGGGAAAGCTGTAACTCTGTGAGATGATTTCACAGAACACAAAGAAGTTTCTCAGAAAGCTTCTTTCTCTTTGTTATCGGAGGATATTTCCTTTGGCCCTATAGCCTTCAATGGGATCCGAAATATCTGTTCTCAGATTCCACAGAAATAAGGGTAGCAAAGAGATCCACGAAATACAGATGTAACTCTATGAGATGAATTAACAGAACACTCAGCAGTTTCTCAGAAAGCTTCCTTTCAGATTTCATCTGAGGATATTTCCTTTTTCACCATAGCCCTCTATGGGCTTCCAAATATCACTTTGCCAATTACACAAGAACAGTCTTAGCTAAAGGCTTCTTGAGGGGAAAGCTGTAAGTCTGTGAGATGATTTCACAGAACACAAAGAAGTTTCTCAGAAAGCTTCTTTCTCTTTGTTATCGGAGGATATTTCCTTTGGCCCTATAGTCTTCAATGGGATCCGAAATATCTGTTCTCAGATTCCAAAGAAATAAGGGTAGCAAAGAGATCCACGAAATACAGATTTAACTCTGTGAGATGAATTAACAGAACATTAAGCAGTTTCTCAGAAAGCTTCTTTCCAGATTTCATCTGAGGATATTTCCTTTTTCACCATAGCCCTCTAAGGGCTTCCAAATATCACTTTGCCAATTCCACAAGAACTGTCTTTGCTAAAGGCTTCTTGAGGGGAAAGCTGTAACTCTGTGAGATGATTTCACAGAACACAAAGAAGTTTCTCAGAAAGCTTCTTTCTCTTTGTTATCGGAGGATATTTCCTTTGGCCCTATAGTCTTCAATGGGATCCGAAATATCTGTTCTCAGATACCACAGAAATAAGGCTAGCAAAGAGATCCACGAAATACAGATGTAACTCTGTGAGATGAATTAACAGAACACTAAGCAGTTTCTCAGAAAGCTTCTTTCCAGATTTCATCTGAGGATATTTCCTTTTTCACCATAGCCCTCTATGGGCTTCCAAATATCACTTTGCCAATTCCACAAGAACTGTCTTAGCGAAAGGCTTCTTGAGGGGAAAGCTGTAACTCTGTGAGATGATTTCACAGAACACAAAGAAGTTACTCAGAAAGCTTCTTTCTCTTTGTTATCGGAGGATATTTCCTTTGGCCCTATAGTCTTCAGTGGGATCCGAAATATCTGTTCTCAGATTCCAAAGAAATAAGGCTAGCAAAGAGATCCACGAAATACAGATGTAACTCTGTGAGATGAATTAACAGAACACTAAGCACTTTCACAGAAAGCTTCTTTCCAGATTTCATCTGAGGATATTTCCTTTTTCACCCTAGCCCTCTATGGGCTTCCAAATATCACTTTGCCAATTCCACAAGAACTCTCTTAGCGAAAGGTTTCTTGAGGGGAAAGCTGTAACTCTGTGAGATGATTTCACAGAACACAAAGAAGTTTCTCAGAAAGCTTCTTTCTCTTTGTTATCGGAGGATATTTCCTTTGGCCCTATAGTCTTCAATGGGATCCGAAATATCTGTTCTCAGATTCCAAAGAAATAAGGCTAGCAATGAGATCCACGAAATACAGATGTAACTCTGTGAGATGAATTAACAGAACACTAAGCAGTTTCTCAGAAAGCTTCTTTCCAGATTTCATCTGAGGATATTTCCTTTTTTACCATAGCCCTCTATGGGCTTCCAAATATCGCTTTACCAATTCCACAAGAACTGTCTTAGCGAAAGTCTTCTTGAGGGGAAAGCTGTAACTCTGTGAGATGATTTCACAGAACACAAAGAAGTTTCTCAGAAAGCTTCTTTCTCTTTGTTATCGGAGGATATTTCCTTTGGCCCTATAGCCTTCAATGGGATCCGAAATATCTGTTCTCAGATTCCACAGAAATAAGGCTAGCAAAGAGATCTACGAAATACAGATGTAACTCTGTGAGATGAATTAACAGAACACTCAGCAGTTTCGCAGAAAGCTTCCTTTCAGATTTCATCTGAGGATATTTCCTTTTTCACCATAGCCCTCTATGGCCTTCCAAATATCACTTTGCCAATTCCACAAGAACAGTCTTAGCTAAAGGCTTCTTGAGTGGAAAGCTGTAACTCTGTGAGATGATTTCACAGAACACAAAGAAGTTTCTCAGAAAGCTACTTTCTCTTTGTTATCGGAGGATATTTCCTTGGCCCTAAGGTCTTCAAAGGGATCCGAAATATCTGTTCTCAGATTCCAAAGAAATAAGGGTAGCAAAGAGATCCACGAAATACAGATTTAACTCTGTGAGATGAATTAACAGAACATTAAGCAGTTTCTCAGAAAGCTTCTTCCAAGATTTCATCTGAGGATATTTCCTTTTTCACCATAGCCCTCTAGGGGCATCCAAATCTCACTTTGCCAATTCCACAAGAACTGTCTTAGCGTAAGTCTTCTTGAGGGGAAAGCTGTAACTCTGTGAGATGATTTCACAGAACACAAAGAAGTTTCTCAGAAAGCTTCTTTCTCTTTGTTATCGGAGGATATTTCCTTTGGCCCTATAGTCTTCAATGGGATCCGAAATATCTGTTCTCATATTCCAAAGAAATAAGGCTAGCAAAGAGATCCACGAAATACAGATGTAACTCTGTGAGATGAATTAACAGAACACTAAGCAGTTTCTCAGAAAGCTTCTTTCCAGATTTCATCTGAGGATATTTCCTTTTTCACCATAGCCCTCTATGGGCTTCCAAATATCGCTTTACCAATTCCACAAGAACTGTCTTAGCGAAAGGCTTCTTGAGGGGAAAGCTGTAACTCTGTGAGATGATTTCACAGAACACAAAGAAGTTTCTCAGAAAGGTTCTTTCTCTTTGTTATCGGAGGATATTTCCTTTGGCCCTATAGTCTTCAATGGGATCCGAAATATCTGTTCTCAGATTCCACAGAAATAAGGCTAGCAAAGAGATCCACGAAATACAGATGTAACTCTATGAGATGAATTAACAGAACACTCAGCAGTTTCTCAGAAAGCTTCCTATCAGATTTCTTCTGAGGATATTTCCTTTTTCACCATAGCCCTCTATGGGCTTCCAAATATCACTTTGCCAATTCCACAAGAACAGTCTTAGCTAAAGGCTTCTTGAGGGGAAAGCTGTAACTCTGTGAGATGATTTCACAGAACACAAAGAAGTTTCTCAGAAAGCTTCTTTCTCTTTGTTATCGGAGGATATTTCCTTTGGCCCTATAGGCTTCAATGGGATCCGAAATATCTGTTCTCAGATTCCAAAGAAATAAGGGTAGCAAAGAGATCCACGAAATACAGATTTAACTCTGTGAGATGAATTAACAGAACATTAAGCAGTTTCTCAGAAAGCTTCTTTCCAGATTTCATCTGAGGATATTTGCTTTTTCACCATAGCCCTCTAAGGGCTTCCAAATATCACTTTGCCAATTCCACAAGAACTGTCTTTGCGAAAGGCTTCTTGAGGGGAAAGCTGTAACTCTGTGAGATGATTTCACAGAACACAAAGAAGTTTCTCAGAAAGCTTCTTTCTCTTTGTTATCGGAGGATATTTCCTTTGGCCCTATAGTCTTCAAAGGGATCCGAAATATCTGTTCTCAGATTCCACAGAAATAAGGCTAGCAAAGAGATCCACGACATACAGATGTAACTCTGTGAGATGAATTAACAGAACACTAAGCAGTTTCTCAGAAAGCTTCTTTCCAGATTTCATCTGAGGATATTTCCTTTTTCACCATAGCCCTCAATGGGCTTCCAAATATCACTTTGCCAATTCCACAAGAACTGTCTTAGCGAAAGGCTACTTGAGGGGAAAGCTATAACTCTGTGATATGATTTCACAGAACACAAAGAAGTTTCTCAGAAAGCTTCTTTCTCTTTGTTATCGGAGGATATTTCCTTTGGCCCTATACTCTTCAGTGGGATCCGAAATATCTGTTCTCAGATTCCAAAGAAATAAGGCTAGCAAAGAGATCCACGAAATACAGATGTAACTCTGTGAGATGAATTAACAGAACACTCAGCAGTTTCACAGAAAGCTTCTTTCCAGATTTCATCTGAGGATATTTCCTTTTTCACCCTAGCCCTCTATGGGCTTCCAAATATCACTTTGCCAATTCCACAAGAACTCTCTTAGCGAAAGGCTTCTTGAGGGGAAAGCTGTAACTCTGTGAGATGACTTCACAGAACACAAAGAAGTTTCTCAGAAAGCTTCTTTCCCTTTGTTATCGGAGGATATTTCCTTTGGCCCTATAGTCTTCAATGGGATCCGACATATCTGTTCTCAGATTCCACAGAAATAAGGCTAGCAAAGAGATCCACGAAATACAGATGTAACTCTGTGAGATGAATTAACAGAACACTAAGCAGTTTCTCAGAAAGCTTCTTTCCAGATTTCATCTGAGGATATTTCCTTTTTCACCATAGCCCTCTATGGGCTTCCAAATATCACTTTGCCAATTCCACAAGAACTGTCTTAGCGAAAGGCTTCTTGAGGGGAAAGCTGTAACTCTGTGATATGATTTCACAGAACACAAAGAACTTTCTCAGAAAGCTTCTTTCTCTTTGTTATCGGAGGATATTTCCTTTGGCCCTATAGTCTTCAGTGGGATCCGAAATATCTGTTCTCAGATTCCACAGAAATAAGGCTAGCAAAGAGATCCACGAAATACAGATGTAACTCTGTGAGATGAATTAACAGAACACTAAGCAGTTTCACAGAAAGCTTCTTTCCAGATTTCATCTGAGGATATTTCCTTTTTCACCATAGCCCTCTATGGGCTTCCAAATCTCACTTTGCCAATTCCACAAGAACTGTCTTAGCGAAAGGCTTCTTGAGGGGAAAGCTGTAACTCTGTGAGATGATTTCACAGAACACAAAGAAGTTTCTCAGAAAGCTTCTTTCTCTTTGTTATCGGAGGATATTTCCTTTGGCCCTATAGTCTTCAATGGGATCCGAAATATCTGTTCTCAGATTCCAAAGAAATAAGGCTAGCAAAGAGATCCAGGAAATACAGATGTAACTCTGTGAGATGAATTAACAGAACACTGAGCAGTTTCTCAGAAAGCTTCTTTCCAGATTTCATCTGAGGATATTTCCTTTTTTACCATAGCCCTCTATGGGCTTCCAAATATCGCTTTACCAATTCCACAAGAACTGTCTTAGCGAAAGTCTTCTTGAGGGGAAAGCTGTAACTCTGTGAGATGATTTCACAGAACACAAAGAAGTTTCTCAGAAAGCTTCTTTCTCTTTGTTATCGGAGGATATTTCCTTTGGCCCTATAGCCTTCAATGGGATCCGAAATATCTGTTCTCAGATTCCACAGAAATAAGGCTAGCAAAGAGATCTACGAAATACAGATGTAACTCTGTGAGATGAATTAACAGAACACTCAGCAGTTTCGCAGAAAGCTTCCTTTCAGATTTCATCTGAGGATATTTCCTTTTTCACCATAGCCCTCTATGGCCTTCCAAATATCACTTTGCCAATTCCACAAGAACAGTCTTAGCTAAAGGCTTCTTGAGTGGAAAGCTGTAACTCTGTGAGATGATTTCACAGAACACAAAGAAGTTTCTCAGAAAGCTACTTTCTCTTTGTTATCGGAGGATATTTCCTTGGCCCTAAGGTCTTCAAAGGGATCCGAAATATCTGTTCTCAGATTCCAAAGAAATAAGGGTAGCAAAGAGATCCACGAAATACAGATTTAACTCTGTGAGATGAATTAACAGAACATTAAGCAGTTTCTCAGAAAGCTTCTTCCAAGATTTCATCTGAGGATATTTCCTTTTTCACCATAGCCCTCTAGGGGCATCCAAATCTCACTTTGCCAATTCCACAAGAACTGTCTTAGCGTAAGTCTTCTTGAGGGGAAAGCTGTAACTCTGTGAGATGATTTCACAGAACACAAAGAAGTTTCTCAGAAAGCTTCTTTCTCTTTGTTATCGGAGGATATTTCCTTTGGCCCTATAGTCTTCAATGGGATCCGAAATATCTGTTCTCATATTCCAAAGAAATAAGGCTAGCAAAGAGATCCACGAAATACAGATGTAACTCTGTGAGATGAATTAACAGAACACTAAGCAGTTTCTCAGAAAGCTTCTTTCCAGATTTCATCTGAGGATATTTCCTTTTTCACCATAGCCCTCTATGGGCTTCCAAATATCGCTTTACCAATTCCACAAGAACTGTCTTAGCGAAAGGCTTCTTGAGGGGAAAGCTGTAACTCTGTGAGATGATTTCACAGAACACAAAGAAGTTTCTCAGAAAGGTTCTTTCTCTTTGTTATCGGAGGATATTTCCTTTGGCCCTATAGTCTTCAATGGGATCCGAAATATCTGTTCTCAGATTCCACAGAAATAAGGCTAGCAAAGAGATCCACGAAATACAGATGTAACTCTATGAGATGAATTAACAGAACACTCAGCAGTTTCTCAGAAAGCTTCCTATCAGATTTCTTCTGAGGATATTTCCTTTTTCACCATAGCCCTCTATGGGCTTCCAAATATCACTTTGCCAATTCCACAAGAACAGTCTTAGCTAAAGGCTTCTTGAGGGGAAAGCTGTAACTCTGTGAGATGATTTCACAGAACACAAAGAAGTTTCTCAGAAAGCTTCTTTCTCTTTGTTATCGGAGGATATTTCCTTTGGCCCTATAGGCTTCAATGGGATCCGAAATATCTGTTCTCAGATTCCAAAGAAATAAGGGTAGCAAAGAGATCCACGAAATACAGATTTAACTCTGTGAGATGAATTAACAGAACATTAAGCAGTTTCTCAGAAAGCTTCTTTCCAGATTTCATCTGAGGATATTTGCTTTTTCACCATAGCCCTCTAAGGGCTTCCAAATATCACTTTGCCAATTCCACAAGAACTGTCTTTGCGAAAGGCTTCTTGAGGGGAAAGCTGTAACTCTGTGAGATGATTTCACAGAACACAAAGAAGTTTCTCAGAAAGCTTCTTTCTCTTTGTTATCGGAGGATATTTCCTTTGGCCCTATAGTCTTCAAAGGGATCCGAAATATCTGTTCTCAGATTCCACAGAAATAAGGCTAGCAAAGAGATCCACGACATACAGATGTAACTCTGTGAGATGAATTAACAGAACACTAAGCAGTTTCTCAGAAAGCTTCTTTCCAGATTTCATCTGAGGATATTTCCTTTTTCACCATAGCCCTCAATGGGCTTCCAAATATCACTTTGCCAATTCCACAAGAACTGTCTTAGCGAAAGGCTACTTGAGGGGAAAGCTATAACTCTGTGATATGATTTCACAGAACACAAAGAAGTTTCTCAGAAAGCTTCTTTCTCTTTGTTATCGGAGGATATTTCCTTTGGCCCTATAGTCTTCAGTGGGATCCGAAATATCTGTTCTCAGATTCCAAAGAAATAAGGCTAGCAAAGAGATCCACGAAATACAGATGTAACTCTGTGAGATGAATTAACAGAACACTCAGCAGTTTCACAGAAAGCTTCTTTCCAGATTTCATCTGAGGATATTTCCTTTTTCACCCTAGCCCTCTATGGGCTTCCAAATATCACTTTGCCAATTCCACAAGAACTCTCTTAGCGAAAGGCTTCTTGAGGGGAAAGCTGTAACTCTGTGAGATGACTTCACAGAACACAAAGAAGTTTCTCAGAAAGCTTCTTTCCCTTTGTTATCGGAGGATATTTCCTTTGGCCCTATAGTCTTCAATGGGATCCGACATATCTGTTCTCAGATTCCACAGAAATAAGGCTAGCAAAGAGATCCACGAAATACAGATGTAACTCTGTGAGATGAATTAACAGAACACTAAGCAGTTTCTCAGAAAGCTTCTTTCCAGATTTCATCTGAGGATATTTCCTTTTTCACCATAGCCCTCTATGGGCTTCCAAATATCACTTTGCCAATTCCACAAGAACTGTCTTAGCGAAAGGCTTCTTGAGGGGAAAGCTGTAACTCTGTGATATGATTTCACAGAACACAAAGAACTTTCTCAGAAAGCTTCTTTCTCTTTGTTATCGGAGGATATTTCCTTTGGCCCTATAGTCTTCAGTGGGATCCGAAATATCTGTTCTCAGATTCCACAGAAATAAGGCTAGCAAAGAGATCCACGAAATACAGATGTAACTCTGTGAGATGAATTAACAGAACACTAAGCAGTTTCACAGAAAGCTTCTTTCCAGATTTCATCTGAGGATATTTCCTTTTTCACCATAGCCCTCTATGGGCTTCCAAATCTCACTTTGCCAATTCCACAAGAACTGTCTTAGCGAAAGGCTTCTTGAGGGGAAAGCTGTAACTCTGTGAGATGATTTCACAGAACACAAAGAAGTTTCTCAGAAAGCTTCTTTCTCTTTGTTATCGGAGGATATTTCCTTTGGCCCTATAGTCTTCAATGGGATCCGAAATATCTGTTCTCAGATTCCAAAGAAATAAGGCTAGCAAAGAGATCCAGGAAATACAGATGTAACTCTGTGAGATGAATTAACAGAACACTGAGCAGTTTCTCAGAAAGCTTCTTTCCAGATTTCATCTGAGGATATTTCCTTTTTTACCATAGCCCTCTATGGGCTTCCAAATATCGCTTTACCAATTCCACAAGAACTGTCTTAGCGAAAGGCTTCTTGAGGGGAAAGCTGTAACTCTGTGAGATGATTTCACAGAACACAAAGAAGTTTCTCAGAAAGCTTCTTTCTCTTTGTTATCGGAGGATATTTCCTTTGGCCCTATAGCCTTCAATGGGATCCGAAATATCTGTTCTCAGATTCCACAGAAATAAGGCTAGCAAAGAGATCCACGAAATACAGATGTAACTCTATGAGATGAATTAACAGAACACTCAGCAGTTTCTCAGAAAGCTTCCTTTCAGATTTCATCTGAGGATATTTCCTTTTTAACCATAGCCCTCTATGGGCTTCCAAATATCACTTTGCCAATTCCACAAGAACAGTCTTAGCTAAAGGCTTCTTGAGGGGAAAGCTGTAAGTCTGTGAGATGATTTCACAGAACACAAAGAAGTTTCTCAGAAAGCTTCTTTCTCTTTGTTATCGGAGGATATTTCCTTTGGCCCTATAGTCTTCAAAGGGATCCGAAGTATCTGTTCTCAGATTCCAAAGAAATAAGGGTAGCAAAGAGATCCACGAAATACAGATTTAACTCTGTGAGATGAATTAACAGAACATTAAGCAGTTTCTCAGAAAGCTTCTTTCCAGATTTCATCTGAGGATATTTGCTTTTTCACCATAGCCCTCTAAGGGCTTCCAAATATCACTTTGCCAATTCCACAAGAACTGTCTTTGCGAAAGGCTTCTTGAGGGGAAAGCTGTAACTCTGTGAGATGATTTCACAGAACACAAAGAAGTTTCTCAGAAAGCTTCTTTCTCTTTGTTATCGGAGGATATTTCCTTTGGCCCTATAGTCTTCAAAGGGATCCGAAATATCTGTTCTCAGATTCCACAGAAATAAGGCTAGCAAAGAGATCCACGACATACAGATGTAACTCTGTGAGATGAATTAACAGAACACTAAGCAGTTTCTCAGAAAGCTTCTTTCCAGATTTCATCTGAGGATATTTCCTTTTTCACCATAGCCCTCAATGGGCTTCCAAATATCACTTTGCCAATTCCACAAGAACTGTCTTAGCGAAAGGCTACTTGAGGGGAAAGCTGTAACTCTGTGATATGATTTCACAGAACACAAAGAAGTTTCTCAGAAAGCTTCTTTCTCTTTGTTATCGGAGGATATTTCCTTTGGCCCTATAGTCTTCAGTGGGATCCGAAATATCTGTTCTCAGATTCCAAAGAAATAAGGCTAGCAAAGAGATCCACGAAATACAGATGTAACTCTGTGAGATGAATTAACAGAACACTCAGCAGTTTCACAGAAAGCTTCTTTCCAGATTTCATCTGAGGATATTTCCTTTTTCACCCTAGCCCTCTATGGGCTTCCAAATATCACTTTGTCAATTCCACAAGAACTGTCTTAGCGAAAGGCTTCTTGAGGGGAAAGCTGTAACTCTGTGAGATGACTTCACAGAACACAAAGAAGTTTCTCAGAAAGCTTCTTTCCCTTTGTTATCGGAGGATATTTCCTTTGGCCCTATAGTCTTCAATGGGATCCGACATATCTGTTCTCAGATTCCACAGAAATAAGGCTAGCAAAGAGATCCACGAAATACAGATGTAACTCTGTGAGATGAATTAACAGAACACTAAGCAGTTTCTCAGAAAGCTTCTTTCCAGATTTCATCTGAGGATATTTCCTTTTTCACCATAGCCCTCTATGGGCTTCCAAATATCACTTTGCCAATTCCACAAGAACTGTCTTAGCGAAAGGCTTCTTGAGGGGAAAGCTGTAACTCTGTGAGATGATTTCACAGAACACAAAGAAGTTTCTCAGAAAGCTTCTTTCTCTTTGTTATCGGAGGATATTTCCTTTGGCCCTATAGTCTTCAATGGGATCCGAAATATCTGTTCTCAGATTCCAAAGAAATAAGGCTAGCAAAGAGATCCAGGAAATACAGATGTAACTCTGTGAGATGAATTAACAGAACACTGAGCAGTTTCTCAGAAAGCTTCTTTCCAGATTTCATCTGAGGATATTTCCTTTTTTACCATAGCCCTCTATGGGCTTCCAAATATCGCTTTACCAATTCCACAAGAACTGTCTTAGCGAAAGGCTTCTTGAGGGGAAAGCTGTAACTCTGTGAGATGATTTCACAGAACACAAAGAAGTTTCTCAGAAAGCTTCTTTCTCTTTGTTATCGGAGGATATTTCCTTTGGCCCTATAGCCTTCAATGGGATCCGAAATATCTGTTCTCAGATTCCACAGAAATAAGGCTAGCAAAGAGATCCACGAAATACAGATGTAACTCTATGAGATGAATTAACAGAACACTCAGCAGTTTCTCAGAAAGCTTCCTTTCAGATTTCATCTGAGGATATTTCCTTTTTAACCATAGCCCTCTATGGGCTTCCAAATATCACTTTGCCAATTCCACAAGAACAGTCTTAGCTAAAGGCTTCTTGAGGGGAAAGCTGTAAGTCTGTGAGATGATTTCACAGAACACAAAGAAGTTTCTCAGAAAGCTTCTTTCTCTTTTTTATCGGAGGATATTTCCTTTGGCCCTATAGTCTTCAATGGGATCCGAAATATCTGTTCTCAGATTCCAAAGAAATAAGGGTAGCAAAGAGATCCACGAAATACAGATTTAACTCTGTGAGATGAATTAACAGAACATTAAGCAGTTTCTCAGAAAGCTTCTTTCCAGATTTCATCTGAGGATATTTCCTTTTTCACCATAGCCCTCTAAGGGCTTCCAAATATCACTTTGCCAATTCCACAAGAACTGTCTTTGCTAAAGGCTTCTTGAGGGGAAAGCTGTAACTCTGTGAGATGATTTCACAGAACACAAAGAAGTTTCTCAGAAAGCTTCTTTCTCTTTGTTATCGGAGGATATTTCCTTTGGCCCTATAGTCTTCAATGGGATCCGAAATATCTGTTCTCAGATACCACAGAAATAAGGCTAGCAAAGAGATCCACGAAATACAGATGTAACTCTGTGAGATGAATTAACAGAACACTAAGCAGTTTCTCAGAAAGCTTCTTTCCAGATTTCATCTGAGGATATTTCCTTTTTCACCATAGCCCTCTATGGGCTTCCAAATATCACTTTGCCAATTCCACAAGAACTGTCTTAGCGAAAGTCTTCTTGAGGGGAAAGCTGTAACTCTGTGAGATGATTTCACAGAACACAAAGAAGTTTCTCAGAAAGCTTCTTTCTCTTTGTTATCGGAGGATATTTCCTTTGGCCCTATAGCCTTCAATGGGATCCGAAATATCTGTTCTCAGATTCCACAGAAATAAGGCTAGCAAAGAGATCCACGAAATACAGATGTAACTCTGTGAGATGAATTAACAGAACACTCAGCAGTTTCGCAGAAATCTTCCTTTCAGATTTCATCTGAGGATATTTCCTTTTTCATCATAGCCCTCTATGGGCTTCCAAATATCACTTTGCCAATTCCACAAGAACAGTCTTAGCTAAAGGCTTCTTGAGTGGAAAGCTGTAACTCTGTGAGATGATTTCACAGAACACAAAGAAGTTTCTCAGAAAGCTACTTTCTCTTTGTTATCGGAGGATATTTCCTTGGCCCTAAGGTCTTCAAAGGGATCCGAAATATCTGTTCTCAGATTCCACAGAAATAAGGCTAGCAAAGAGATCCACAAAATACAGATGTAACTCTGTGAGATGAATTAACAGAACACTCAGCAGTTTCTCAGAAAGCTTCCTTCCAGATTTCATCTGAGGATATTTCCTTTTTCACCGTAGCCGTCTATGGGCTTCCAAATATCACTTTGCCAATTCCACAAGAACTGTCTTAGCGAAAGGCTTCTTGAGTGGAAAGCTGTAACTCTGTGAGATGATTTCAAAGAACACAAAGAAGTTTCTCAGAAAGCTTCTTTCTCTTTGTTATCGGAGGATATTTCCTTTGGCCCTATAGTCTTCAATGGGATCCGAAATATCTGTTCTCAGATTCCAAAGAAATAAGGCTAGCAAAGAGATCCACGAAATACAGATGTAACTCTGTGAGATGAATTAACAGAACACTCAGCAGTTTCTCAGAAAGCTTCTTTCCAGATTTCATCTGAGGATATTTCCTTTTTCACCATAGCCCTCTAAGGGCTTCCAAATATCACTTTTCCAATTCCACAAGAACTGTCTTAGCGAAAGGCTTCTTGAGGGGAAAGCTGTAACTCTGTGAGATGATTTCACAGAACACAAAGAAGTTTCTCAGAAAGCTTCTTTCCCTTTGTTATCGGAGGATATTTCCTTTGGCCCTATAGTCTTCAATGGGATCCAACATATCTGTTCTCAGATTCCACAGAAATAAGGCTAACAAAGAGATCCACGAAATACAGATGTAACTCTGTGAGATGAATTAACAGAACACTAAGCAGTTCCTCAGAAATCTTCTTTCCAGATTTCATCTGAGGATATTTCCTTTTTCACCATAGCCCTCTATGGGCTTCCAAATATCACTTTGCAAATTCCACAAGAACTGTCTTAGCGAAAGGCTTCTTGAGGGGAAAGCTGTAACTCTGTGAGATGATTTCACAGAACACAAAGAAGTTTCTCAGAAAGCTTCTTTCTCTTTGTTATCGGAGGATATTTCCTTTGGCCCTATAGTCTTCAATGGGATCCGAAATATCTGTTCTCAGATTCCACAGAAATAAGGCTAGCAAAGAGATCCACGAAATACAGATGTAACTCTGTGAGATGAATTAGCAGAACACTAAGCAGTTTCTCAGAAAGCTTCTTTCCAGATTTCATCTGAGGATATTTCCTTTTTCACCATAGCCCTCTATGGGCTTCCAAATATCACTTTGCCAATTCCACAAGAACTGTCTTAGCAAAAGGCTTCTTGAGGGGAAAGCTGTAACTCTGTGAGATGATTTCACAGAACACAAAGAAGTTTCTCAGAAAGTTTCTTTCTCTTTGTTATGGGAGGACATTTCCTTTAGCCCTATAGTCTTCAATGGGATCCGAAATATCTGTTCTCAGATTCCACAGAAATAAGGCTAGCAAAGAGATCCACGAAATACAGATGTAACTCTGTGAGATGAATTAACAGAACACTAAGCAGTTTCTCAGAAAGCTTCTTTCCAGATTTCATCTGAGGATATTTCCTTTTTCACCATAGCCCTCTATGGGCTTCCAAATATCACTTTGCCAATTCCACAAGAACTGTCTTAGCGAAAGGCTTCTTGAGGGGAAAGCTGTAACTCTGTGATATGATTTCACAGAACACAAAGAAGTTTCTCAGAAAGCTTCTTTCTCTTTGTTATCGGAGGATATTTCCTTTGGCCCTATAGTCTTCAGAGGGATCCGAAATATCTGTTCTCAGATTCCACAGAAATAAGGCTAGCAAAGAGATCCACGAAATACCGATGTAACTCTGTGAGATGAATTAACAGAACACTAAGCAGTTTCACAGAAAGCTTCTTTCCAGATTTCATCTGAGGATATTTCCTTTTTCACCATAGCCCTCTATGGGCATACAAATCTCACTTTGCCAATTCCACAAGAACTGTCTTAGCGAAAGGCTTCTTGAGGGGAAAGCGGTAACTCTGTGAGATGATTTCACAGAACACAAAGAAGTTTCTCAGAAAGCTTCTTTCTCTTTGTTATCGGAGGATATTTCCTTTGGCCCTATAGTCTTCAATGGGATCCGAAATATCTGTTCTCAGATTCCAAAGAAATAAGGCTAGCAAAGAGATCCAGGAAATACAGATGTAACTCTGTGAGATGAATTAACAGAACACTAAGCAGTTTCTCAGAAAGCTTCCTTCCAGATTTCATCTGAGGATATTTCCTTTTTTACCATAGCCCTCTATGGGCTTCCAAATATCGCTTTACCAATTCCACAAGAACTGTCTTAGCGAAAGGCTTCTTGAGGGGAAAGCTGTAACTCTGTGAGATGATTTCACAGAACACAAAGAAGTTTCTCAGAAAGCTTCTTTCTCTTTGTTATCGGAGGATATTTCCTTTGGCCCTATAGTCTTCAATGGGATCCGAAATATCTGTTCTCAGATTCCACAGAAATAAGGCTAGCAAAGAGATCCACGAAATACAGATGTAACTCTATGAGATGAATTAACAGAACACTCAGCAGTTTCTCAGAAAGCTTCCTTTCAGATTTCATCTGAGGATATTTCCTTTTTCCCATAGCCCTCTATGGGCTTCCAAATATCACTTTGCCAATTCCACAAGAACAGTCTTAGCTAAAGGCTTCTTGAGGGGAAAGCTGTAACTCTGTGAGATGATTTCACAGAACACAAAGAAGTTTCTCAGAAAGCTTCTTTCTCTTTGTTATCGGAGGATATTTCCTTTGGCCCTATAGTCTTCAATGGGATCCGAAATATCTGTTCTCAGATTCCACAGAAATAAGGCTAGCAAAGAGATCCAGGAAATACAGATGTAACTCTGTGAGATGAATTAACAGAACACTAAGCAGTCTCAGAAAGCTTCTTTCCAGATTTCATCTGAGGATATTTCCTTTTTCACCATAGCCCTCTATGGGCTTCCAAATATCACTTTGCCAATTCCACAAGAGCTGTCTTAGCGAAAGGCTTCTTGAGGGGAAAGCTGTAACTCTGTGAGATGATTTCACAGAACACAAAGAAGTTTCTCAGAAAGCTTCTTTCTCTTTGTTATGGGAGGACATTTCCTTTGGCCCCATAGTCTTCAAAGGGATCCGAAATATCTGTTCTCAGATTCCAAAGAAATAAGGCTAGCAAAGAGATCCACGAAATACAGATATAACTCTGTGAGATGAATTAACAGAACACTAAGCAGTTTCTCAGAAAGCTTCTTTCCAGATTTCATCTGAGGATATTTCCTTTTTCACCATAGCCCTCTATGGGCTTCCAAATATCACTTTGCCAATTCCACAAGAACTGTCTTAGCGAAAGGCTTCTTGAGGGGAAAGCTGTAACTCTGTGATATGATTTCACAAAACACAAAGAAGTTTCTCAGAAAGCTTCTTTCTCTTTGATATCGGAGGATATTTCCTTTGGCCCTATAGTCTTCAGTGGGATCCGAAATATCTGTTCTCAGATTCCACAGAAATAAGGCTAGCAAAGAGATCCACGAAATACCGATGTAACTCTGTGAGATGAATTAACAGAACACTAAGCAGTTTCACAGAAAGCTTCTTTCCAGATTTCATCTGAGGATATTTCCTTTTTCACCATAGCCCTCTATGGGCTTCCAAATCTCACTTTGCCAATTCCACATGAACTGTCTTAGCGAAAGGCTTCTTGAGGGGAAAGCGGTAACTCTGTGAGATGATTTCACAGAACACAAAGAAGTTTCTCAGAAAGATTCTTTCTCTTTGTTATCGGAGGATATTTCCTTTGGCCCTATAGTCTTCAATGGGATCCGAAATATCTGTTCTCAGATTCCAAAGAAATAAGGCTAGCAAAGAGATCCAGGAAATACAGATGTAACTCTGTGAGATGAATTAACAGAACACTAAGCAGTTTCTCAGAAAGCTTCTTTCCAGATTTCATCTGAGGATATTTCCTTTTTTACCATAGCCCTCTATGGGCTTCCAAATATCGCTTTACCAATTCCACAAGAACTGTCTTAGCGAAACGCTTCTTGAGGGGAAAGCTGTAACTCTGTGAGATGATTTCACAGAACACAAAGAAGTTTCTCAGAAAGCTTCTTTCTCTTTGTTATCGGAGGATATTTCCTTTGGCCCTATAGTCTTCAATGGGATCCGAAATATCTGTTCTCAGATTCCACAGAAATAAGGCTAGCAAAGAGATCCACGAAATACAGATGTAACTCTATGAGATGAATTAACAGAACACTCAGCAGTTTCTCAGAAAGCTTCCTTTCAGATTTCATCTGAGGATATTTCCTTTTTCACCATAGCCCTCTATGGGCTTCCAAATATCACTTTTCCAATTCCACAAGAACAGTCTTAGCTAAAGGCTTCTTGAGGGGAAAGCTGTAACTCTGTGAGATGATTTCACAGAACACAAAGAAGTTTCTCAGAAAGCTTCTTTCTCTTTGTTTTCGGAGCATATTTCCTTTGGCCCTATAGTCTTCAATGGGATCCGAAATATCTGTTCTCAGATTCCAAAGAAATAAGGGTAGCAAAGAGATCCACGAAATACAGATTTAACTCTGTGAGATGAATTAACAGAACATTAAGCAGTTTCTCAGAAAGCTTCTTTCCAGATTTCATCTGAGGATATTTCCTTTTTCACCATAGCCCTCTAAGGGCTTCCAAATATCACTTTGCCAATTCCACAAGAACTGTCTTTGCGAAAGGCTTCTTGAGGGGAAAGCTGTAACTCTGTGAGATGATTTCACAGAACACAAAGAAGTTTCTCAGAAAGCTTCTTTCTCTTTGTTATCGGAGGATATTTCCTTTGGCCCTATAGTCTTCAATGGGATCCGAAATATCTGTTCTCAGTTCCACGGAAATAAGGCTAGCAAAGAGATCCACGAAATAAAGATGTAACTCTGTGAGATGAATTAACAGAACACTAAGCAGTCTCAGAAAGCTTCTTTCCAGATTTCATCTGAGGATATTTCCTTTTTCACCATAGCCCTCTATGGGCTTCCAAATATCACTTCGCCAATTCCACAAGAACTGTCTTAGCGAAAGGCTTCTTGAGGGGAAAGCTGTAACTCTGTGAGATGATTTCACAGAACACAAAGAAGTTTCTCAGAAAGCTTCTTTCTCTTTGTTATGGGAGGACATTTCCTTTGGCCCCATAGTCTTCAAAGGGATCCGAAATATCTGTTCTCAGATTCCACAGAAATAAGGCTAGCAAAGAGATCCACGAAATAGAGATGTAACTCTGTGAGATGAATTAACAGAACACTAAGCAGTTTCTCAGAAAGCTTCTTTCCAGATTTCATCTGAGGATATTTCCTTTTTCACCATAGCCCTCTATGGGCTTCCAAATATCACTTTGCCAATTCCACAAGAACTGTCTTAGCGAAAGGCTTCTTGAGGGGAAAATGTAACTCTGTGATATGATTTCACAGAACACAAAGAAGTTTCTCAGAAAGCTTCTTTCTCTTTGTTATCGGAGGATATTTCCTTTGGCCCTATAGTCTTCAGTGGGATCCGAAATATCTGTTCTCAGATTCCAAAGAAATAAGGCTAGCAAAGAGATCCACGAAGTACAGATGTAACTCTGTGAGATGAATTAACAGAACACTAAGCAGTTTCACAGAAAGCTTCTTTCCAGATTTCATCAGAGGATATTTCCTTTTTAACCATAGCCCTCTATGGGCTTCCAAATATCACTTTGCCAATTCCACAAGAACTCTCTTAGCGAAAGGCTTCCTGACGGGAAAGCTGTAACTCTGTGAGATGATTTCACAGAACACAAAGAAGTTTCTCAGAAAGCTTCTTTCTCTTTGTTATCGGAGGATATTTCCTTTGGCCCTAGAGTCTTCAATGGGATCCGAAATATCTGTTCTCAGATTCCAAAGAAATAAGGCTAGCAATGAGATCCACGAAATACAGATGTAACTCTGTGAGATGAATTAACAGAACACTAAGCAGTTTCTCAGAAAGCTTCTTTCCAGATTTCATCTGAGGATATTTCCTTTTTTACCATAGCCCTCTATGGGCTTCCAAATATCGCTTTACCAATTCCACAAGAACTGTCTTAGCGAAAGTCTTCTTGAGGGGAAAGCTGTAACTCTGTGAGATGATTTCACAGAACACAAAGAAGTTTCTCAGAAAGCTTCTTTCTCTTTGTTATCGGAGGATATTTCCTTTGGCCCTATAGCCTTCAATGGGAACCGAAATATCTGTTCTCAGATTCCACAGAAATAAGGCTAGCAAAGAGATCCACGAAATACAGATGTAACTCTGTGAGATGAATTAACAGAACACTCAGCAGTTTCTCAGAAAGCTTCCTTTCCGATTTCATCTGAGGATATTTCCTTTTTCACCATAGCCCTCTATGGGCTTCCAAATATCACTTTGCCAATTCCACAACAACAGTCTTAGCTAAAGGCTTCTTGAGGGGAAAGCTGTAACTCTGTGAGATGATTTCACAGAACACAAAGAAGTTTCTCAGAAAGATTCTTTCTCTTTGTTATCGGGGGATATTTACTTTGGCCCTAAGGTCTTCAAAGGGATCCGAAATATCTGTTCTCAGATTCCAAAGAAATAAGGGTAGCAAAGAGATCCACGAAATACAGGTTTAACTCTGTGAGATGAATTAACAGAACATTAAGCAGTTTCTCAGAAAGCTTCTTTCCAGATTTCATCTGAGGATATTTCCTTTTTCACCATAGCCCTCTAAGGGCTTCCAAATATCACTTTGCCAATTCCACAAGAACTGTCTTTGCGAAAGGCTTCTTGAGGGGAAAGCTGTAACTCTGTGAGATGATTTCACAGAACAAAAAGAAGTTTCTCAGAAAGCTTCTTTCTTTTTGTTATCGGAGGATATTTCCTTTGGCCCTATAGTCTTCAATGGGATCCGAAATATCTGTTCTCAGATTCCACAGAAATAAGGCTAGCAAAGAGATCCAAAAAATACAGATGTAACTCTGTGAGATGAATTAACAGAACACTCAGCAGTTTCTCAGAAAGCTTCCTTCCAGATTTCATCTGAGGATATTTCCTTTTTCACCGTAGCCCTCTATGGGCTTCCAAATATCACTTTGCCAATTCCACAGGAAATGTCTTAGCGAAAGGCTTCTTGAGGGGAAAGCTGTAACTCTGTGAGATGATTTCACAAAAAACCAAAGAAGTTTCTCAGAAAGCTTCTTTCTCTTTGTTATCGGAGGATATTTCCTTTGGCCCAATAGTCTTCAATGGGATACGAAATATCTGTTCTCAGATTCCAAAGACATAAGGCTAGCAAAGAGATCCACGAAATACAGATGTAACTCTGTGAGATGAATTAACAGAACACTAAGCAGTTTAACAGAAAGCTTCTTTCCAGATTTCATCTGAGGATATTTCCTTTTTCACCATAGCCCTCTATGGGCTTCCAAATATCACTTTGCCAATTCCACAAGAACTGTCTGAGTGAAAGGCTTCTTGAGGGGAAAGCTGTAACTCTGAGATGATTTCACAGAACACAAAGAAGTTTCTCAGAAAGCTTCTTTCTCTTTGTTATCGGAGGATATTTCCTTTGGCCCTATAGTCTTCAATGGGATCCGAAATATCTGTTCTCAGATTCCAAAGAAATAAGGCTAGCAAAGAGATCCACGAAAAACAGATTTCACTCTGTGAGATGAATTAACAGAACACTAAGCAGTTTCTCAGAAAGCTTCTTTCCAGATTTCATCTGAGGATATTTCCTTTTTCACCATAGCCCTCTAAGGGCTTCCAAACATCGCTTTGCCAATTCCACAAGAACTGTCTTAGCGAAAAGCTTCTTGAGGGGAAAGCTGTAACTCTGTGAGATGATTTCACAGAACACAAAGAAGTTTCTCAGAAAGCTTCTTTCTCTTTGTTATCGGAGGATATTTCCTTTGGCCCTATTGTCTTCAAAGGGATCCGAAATATCTGTTCTCAGATTCCACAGAAATAAGGCTAGCAAAGAGATCCACGAAATACCGATGTAACTCTGTGAGATGAATTAAAGGAACACTAAGCAGTTTCTCAGAAAGCTTCTTTCCAGATTTCATCTGAGGATATTTCCTTTTTCACCATAGCCCTCTATGGGCTTCCAAATATCAGTTTGCCAATTCCATAAGAGCTGTCTTAGCGAAAGGCTTCTTGAGGGGAAAGCTGTAACTCTGTGAGATGATTTCACAGAACACAAAGAAGTTTCTCAGAAAGCTTCTTTCTCTTTGTTATCGGAGGATATTTCCTTTGGCCCTATAGTCTTCAATGGGATCCGAAATATCTGTTCTCAGATTCCACAGAAATAAGGCTAGCAAAGAGATCCACGAAATACAGATGTAACTCTGTGGGATGAATTATCAGAACACTAAGCAGTTTCTCAGAAAGCTTCTTTCCAGATTTCATCTGAGGATATTTCCTTTTTCACCATAGCCCTCTATGGGCTTCCAAATATCACTTTGCCAATTCCACAAGAACTGTCTTAGCGAAAGGCTTCTTGAGGGGTAAGCTGTAACTCTGTGAGATGATTTCACGGAACACAAAGAAGTTTCTCAGAAAGCTTCTTTCTCTTTGTTATCGGAGGATATTTCCTTTGGCCCTATAGTCTTCAATGGGATCCGAAATATCTGTTCTCAGATTCCACAGAAATAAGGCTAGCAAAGAGATCCACGAAATACAGATGTAACTCTGTGAGGTGAATTAACAGAACACTCAGCAGTTTCTCAGAAAGCTTCCTTCCAGATTTCATCTGAGGATATTTCCTTTTTCACCATAGCCCTCTATGGGCTTCCAAATATCACTTTGCCAATTCCACAAGAACTGTCTTAGCGAAAGGCTTCTTGAGGGGAAAGCTGTAACTCTGTGAGATGATTTCACAGAACACAAAGGAGTTTCTCAGAAAGCTTCTTTCTCTTTGTTATCGGAGGATATTTCCTTTGGCCCTATAGTCTTTAATGGGATCCGAATTATCTGTTCTCAGATTCCACAGAAATAAGGCTAGCAAAGAGATCCACGAAATACAGAGGTAACTCTGTGAGGTGAATTAACAGAACACTCATCAGTTTCTCAGAAAGATTCTTTCCAGATTTCATCTGAGGATATTTCCTTTTTCATCAGAGCCCTCTAAGGGCTTCCAAATATCACTTTGCCAATGCCACAAGAACTGTCTTAGCGAAAGGCTTCTTGAGGGGAAAGCTGTAACTCTGTGAGATGATTTCACAGAACACAAAGAAGTTTCTCAGAAAGCTTCTCTCACTTTGTTATCGGAGATTATTTCCTTTGGCCCTATAGTCTTCAAAGGGATCCGAAATATCTGTTCTCAGATTCCACAGAAATAAGGCTAGCAAAGAGATCCACGAAATACAGATGTAACTCTGTGAGATGAATTAACAGAACACTAAGCAGTTTCTCAGAAAGCTTCTTTCCAGATTTCATCTGAGGATATTTCCTTTTTCACCATAGCCCTCTATGGGCTTCCAAATATCACTTTGCCAATTCCACAAGAACTCTCTTAGCGAAAGGCTTCTTGACGGGAAAGCTGTAACTCTGTGAGATGATTTCACAGAACACAAAGAAGTTTCTCAGAAAGCTTCTTTCTCTTTGTTATCGGAGGATATTTCCTTTGGCCCTAGAGTCTTCAATGGGATCCGAAATATCTGTTCTCAGATTCCAAAGAAATAAGGCTAGCAATGAGATCCACGAAATACAGACTAACTCTGTGAGATGAATTAACAGAACACTAAGCAGTTTCTCAGAAAGCTTCTTTCCAGATTTCATCTGAGGATATTTCCTTTTTTACCATAGCCCTCTATGGGCTTCCAAATATCGCTTTACCAATTCCACAAGAACTGTCTTAGCGAAAGTCTTCTTGAGGGGAAAGCTGTAACTCTGTGAGATGATTTCACAGAACACAAAGAAGTTTCTCAGAAAGCTTCTTTCTCTTTGTTATCGGAGGATATTTCCTTTGGCCCTATAGCCTTCAATGGGAACCGAAATATCTGTTCTCAGATTCCACAGAAATAAGGCTAGCAAAGAGATCCACGAAATACAGATGTAACTCTGTGAGATGAATTAACAGAACACTCAGCAGTTTCTCAGAAAGCTTCCTTTCAGATTTCATCTGAGGATATTTCCTTTTTCACCCTAGCCCTCTATGGGCTTCCAAATATCACTTTGCCAATTCCACAAGAACAGTCTTAGCTAAAGGCTTCTTGAGGGGAAAGCTGTAACTCTGTGAGATGATTTCACAGAACACAAAGAAGTTTCTCAGAAAGATTCTTTCTCTTTGTTATCGGTGGATATTTACTTTGGCCCTAAGGTCTTCAAAGGGATCCGAAATATCTGTTCTCAGATTCCAAAGAAATAAGGGTAGCAAAGAGATCCACGAAATACAGGTTTAACTCTGTGAGATGAATTAACAGAACATTAAGCAGTTTCTCAGAAAGCTTCTTTCCAGATTTCATCTGAGGATATTTCCTTTTTCACCATAGCCCTCTAAGGGCTTCCAAATATCACTTTGCCAATTCCACAAGAACTGTCTTTGCGAAAGGCTTCTTGAGGGGAAAGCTGTAACTCTGTGAGATGATTTCACAGAACACAGAGAAGTTTCTCAGAAAGCTTCTTTCTCTTTGTTATCGGAGGATATTTCCTTTGGCCCTATAGTCTTCAATGGGATCCGAAATATCTGTTCTCAGATTCCACAGAAATAAGGCTAGCAAAGAGATCCACAAAATACAGATGTAACTCTGTGAGATGAATTAACAGAACACTCAGCAGTTTCTCAGAAAGCTTCCTTCCAGATTTCATCTGAGGATATTTCCTTTTTCACCGTAGCCCTCTATGGGCTTCCAAATATCACTTTGCCAATTCCACAGGAACTGTCTTAGCGAAAGGCTTCTTGAGGGGAAAGCTGTAACTCTGTGAGATGATTTCACAAAAAACCAAAGAAGTTTCTCAGAAAGCTTCTTTCTCTTTGTTATCGGAGGATATTTCCTTTGGCCCAATAGTCTTCAATGGGATACGAAATATCTGTTCTCAGATTCCAAAGACATAAGGCTAGCAAAGAGATCCACGAAATACAGATGTAACTCTGTGAGATGAATTAACAGAACACTAAGCAGTTTAACAGAAAGCTTCTTTCCAGATTTCATCTGAGGATATTTCCTTTTTCACCATAGCCCTCTATGGGCTTCCAAATATCACTTTGCCAATTCCACAAGAACTGTCTGAGCGAAAGGCTTCTTGAGGGGAAAGCTGTAACTCTGAGATGATTTCACAGAACACAAAGAAGTTTCTCAGAAAGCTTCTTTCTCTTTGTTATCGGAGGATATTTCCTTTGGCCCTATAGTCTTCAATGGGATCCGAAATATCTGTTCTCAGATTCCAAAGAAATAAGGCTAGCAAAGAGATCCACGAAAAACAGATTTAACTCTGTGAGATGAATTAACAGAACACTAAGCAGTTTCTCAGAAAGCTTCTTTCCAGATTTCATCTGAGGATATTTCCTTTTTCACCATAGCCCTCTAAGGGCTTCCAAACATCGCTTTGCCAATTCCACAAGAACTGTCTTAGCGAAAAGCTTCTTGAGGGGAAAGCTGTAACTCTGTGAGATGATTTCACAGAACACAAAGAAGTTTCTCAGAAAGCTTCTTTCTCTTTGTTATCGGAGGATATTTCCTTTGGCCCTATAGTCTTCAATGGGATCCGAAATATCTGTTCTCAGATTCCACAGAAATAAGGCTAGCAAAGAGATCCACGAAATACAGATGTAACTCTGTGAGGTGAATTAACAGAACACTCAGCAGTTTCTCAGAAAGCTTCCTTCCAGATTTCATCTGAGGATATTTCCTTTTTCACCATAGCCCTCTATGGGCTTCCAAATATCACTTTGCCAATTCCACAAGAACTGTCTTAGCGAAAGGCTTCTTGAGGGGAAAGCTGTAACTCTGTGAGATGATTTCACAGAACACAAAGGAGTTTCTCAGAAAGCTTCTTTCTCTTTGTTATCGGAGGATATTTCCTTTGGCCCTATAGTCTTTAATGGGATCCGAATTATCTGTTCTCAGATTCCACAGAAATAAGGCTAGCAAAGAGATCCACGAAATACAGATGTAACTCTGTGAGGTGAATTAACAGAACACTCATCAGTTTCTCAGAAAGATTCTTTCCAGATTTCATCTGAGGATATTTCCTTTTTCATCAGAGCCCTCTAAGGGCTTCCAAATATCACTTTGCCAATGCCACAAGAACTGTCTTAGCGAAAGGCTTCTTGAGGGGAAAGCTGTAACTCTGTGAGATGATTTCACAGAACACAAAGAAGTTTCTCAGAAAGCTTCTTTCACTTTGTTATCGGAGATTATTTCCTTTGGCCCTATAGTCTTCAAAGGGATCCGAAATATCTGTTCTCAGATTCCACAGAAATAAGGCTAGCAAAGAGATCCACGAAATACAGATGTAACTCTGTGAGATGAATTAACAGAACACTAAGCAGTTTCTCAGAAAGCTTCTTTCCAGATTTCATCTGAGGATATTTCCTTTTTCACCATAGCCCTCTATGGGCTTCCAAATATCACTTTGCCAATTCCACAAGAACTGTCTTAGCGAAAGTCTTCTTGAGGGGAAAGCTGTAACTCTGTGAGATGATTTCACAGAACACAAAGAAGTTTCTCAGAAAGCTTCTTTCTCTTTGTTATCGGAGGATATTTCCTTTGGCCCTATAGTCTTCAATGGGATCCGAAATATCTGTTCTCAGATTCCAAAGAAATAAGGCTAGCAAAGAGATCCACGAAAAACAGATTTAACTCTGTGAGATGAATTAACAGAACACTAAGCAGTTTCTCAGAAAGCTTCTTTCCATATTTCATCTGAGAATATTTCCTTTTTCACCATAGCCCTCTATGGGCTTCCAAATATCGCTTTGCCAATTCCACAAGAACTGTCTTAGCGAAAAGCTTCTTGAGGGGAAAGCTGTAACTCTGTGAGATGATTTCACAGAACACAAAGAAGTTTCTCAGAAAGCTTCTTTCTCTTTGTTATCGGAGGATATTTCCTTTGGCCCTATTGTCTTCAATGGGATCCGAAATATCTGTTCTCAGATTCCACAGAAATAAGGCTAGCAAAGAGATCCACGAAATACAGATGTAACTCTGTGAGATGAATTAAAGGAACACTAAGCAGTTTCTCAGAAAGCTTCTTTCCAGATTTCATCTGAGGATATTTACTTTTTCACCATAGCCCTCTATGGGCTTCCAAATATCACTTTGCCAATTCCACAAGAGCTGTCTTAGCGAAAGGCTTCTTGAGGGGAAAGCTGTAACTCTGTGAGATGATTTCACAGAACACAAAGAAGTTTCTCAGAAAGCTTCTTTCTCTTTGTTATCGGAGGATATTTCCTTTGGCCCTATAGTCTTCAATGGGATCCGAAATATCTGTTCTCAGATTCCACAGAAATAAGGCTAGCAAAGAGATCCACGAAAAACAGATTTAACTCTGTGAGATGAATTAACAGAACACTAAGCAGTTTCTCAGAAAGCTTCTTTCCAGATTTCATCTGAAGATATTTCCTTTTCCACCATAGCCCTCTATGGGCTTCTAAATATCACTTTGCCAATTCCACAAGAACTGTCTTAGCGAAAGGCTTCTTGAGGGGAAAGCTGTAACTCTGTGAGATGATTTCACGGAACACAAAGAAGTTTCTCAGAAAGCTTCTTTCTCTTTGTTATCGGAGGATATTTCCTTTGGCCCTATAGTCTTCAAAGGGATCCGAAATATCTGTTCTCAGATTCCACAGAAATAAGGCTAGCAAAGAGATCCACGAAATACAGATGTAACTCTGTGAGATGAATTAACAGAACACTCAGCAGTTTCTCAGAAACCTTCCTTCCAGATTTCATCTGAGGATATTTCCTTTTTCACCATAGCCCTCTATGGGCTTCCAAATATCACTTTGCCAATTCCACAAGAACTGTCTTAGCGAAAGGCTTCTTGAGGGGAAAGCTGTAACTCTGTGAGATGATTTCACAGAACACAAAGAAGTTTCTCAGAAAGCTTCTTTCTCTTTGTTATCGGAGTATATTTCCTTTGACCCTATAGTCTTCAATGGGATCCGAAATATCTGTTCTCAGATTCCACAGAAATAAGGCTAGCAAAGAGATCCACGAAATACAGATATAACTCTGTGAGATGAATTAACAGAACACTCAGCAGTTTCTCAGAAAGCTTCTTTCCAGATTTCATCTGAGGATATTTCCTTTTCCAGCAGAGCCCTCTAAGGGCTTCCAAATATCACTTTGCCAATTCCACAAGTACTGTCTTAGCGAAAGGCTTCTTGAGGGGAAAGCTGTAACTCTGTGAGATGATTTCACAGAACACAAAGAAGTTTCTCAGAAAGCTTCTTTCTCTTTGTTATCGGAGATTATTTCCTTTGGCCCTATAGTCTTCAAAGGGATCCGAAATATCTGTTCTCAGATTCCACAGAAATAAGGCTAGCAAAGAGATCCACGAAATACAGATGTAACTCTGTGAGATGAATTAACAGAACACAAAGCAGTTTCTCAGAAAGCTTCTTTCCAGATTTCATCTGAGGATATTTCCTTTTTCACCATAGCCCTCTATGGGCTTCCAAATATCACTTTGCCAATTCCACAAGAACTGTCTTAGCGAAAGGCTTCTTGAGGGGAAAGCTGTAACTCTGTGAGATGATTTCAGAGAACACAAAGAAGTTTCTCAGAAAGCTTCTTTCTCTTTGTTATGGGAGGACATTTCCTTTGGCCCTATAGTCTTCAATGGGATCCGAAATATCTGTTCTCAGATTCCACAGAAATAAGGCTAGCAAAGAGATCCACGAAATACAGATGTAACTCTGTGAGATGAATTAACAGAACACTAAGCAGTTTCTCAGAAAGCTTCTTTCCAGATTTCCTCTGAGGATATTTCCTTTTTCACCGTAGCCCTCTATGGGCTTCCAAATATCACTTTGCCAATTCCACAAGAACTGTCTTAGCGAAAGGCTTCTTGAGGGGAAAGCTGTAACTCTGTGAGATGATTTCACAGAACACAAAGAAGTTTCTCAGAAAGCTTCTTTCTCTTTGTTATCGGAGGATATTTCCTTTGGCCCTATAGTCTTCAATGGGATCCGAAATATCTGTTCTCAGATTCCAAAGAAATAAGGCTAGCAAAGAGATCCACGAAATACAGATGTAACTCTGTGAGATGAATTAACAGAACACTAAGCAGTTTCTCAGAAAGCTTCTTTCCAGATTTCATCTGAGGATATTTCCTTTTTCACCATAGCCCTCTATGGGCTTCCAAATATCACTTTGCCAATTCCACAAGAAGTGTCTTAGCGAAAGGCTTCTTGAGGGGCAAGCTGTAACTCTGTGAGATGATTTCACAGAACACAAAGAAGTTTCTCAGAAAGCTTCTTTCTCTTTGTTATCGGAGGATATTTCCTTTGGCCCTATAGTCTTCAATGGGATACGAAATATCTCTTCTCAGATTCCAAAGAAATAAGGCTAGCAAAGAGATCCACGAAATACAGATGTAACTCTGTGAGATGAATTAACAGAACACTCAGCAGTTTCTCAGAAAGCTTCTTTCCAGATTTCATCTGAGGATATTTCCTTTTTCACCATAGCTCTCTATGGGCTTCCAAATATCACTTTGCCAATTCCACAAGAACTGTCTGAGCGAAAGGCTTCTTGAGGGGAAAGCTGTAACTCTGTGAGATGATTTCACAGAACACAAAGAAGTTTCTCAGAAAGCTTCTTTCTCTTTGTTATCGGAGGATATTTCCTTTGGCCCTATAGTCTTCAATGGGATCCGAAATATCTGTTCTCAGATTCCAAAGAAATAAGGCTAGCAAAGAGATCCACGAAAAACAGATGTAACTCTGTGAGATGAATTAACAGAACACTAAGCAGTTTCTCAGAAAGCTTCCTTCCAGATTTCATCTGAGGATATTTCCTTTTTCACCATAGCCCTCTATGGGCTTCCAAATATCGCTTTGCCAATTCCACAAGAACTGTCTTAGCGAAAGGCTTCTTGAGGGGAAAGCTGTAACTCTGTGAGATGATTTCAGAGAACACAAAGAAGTTTCTCAGAAAGCTTCTTTCTCTTTGTTATGGGAGGACATTTCCTTTGGCCCTATAGTCTTCAATGGGATCCGAAATATCTGTTCTCAGATTCCACAGAAATAAGGCTAGCAAAGAGATCCACGAAATACAGATGTAACTCTGTGAGATGAATTAACAGAACACTAAGCAGTTTCTCAGAAAGCTTCTTTCCAGATTTCCTCTGAGGATATTTCCTTTTTCACCGTAGCCCTCTATGGGCTTCCAAATATCACTTTGCCAATTCCACAAGAACTGTCTTAGCGAAAGGCTTCTTGAGGGGAAAGCTGTAACTCTGTGAGATGATTTCACAGAACACAAAGAAGTTTCTCAGAAAGCTTCTTTCTCTTTGTTATCGGAGGATATTTCCTTTGGCCCTATAGTCTTCAATGGGATCCGAAATATCTGTTCTCAGATTCCAAAGAAATAAGGCTAGCAAAGAGATCCACGAAATACAGATGTAACTCTGTGAGATGAATTAACAGAACACTCAGCAGTTTCTCAGAAAGCTTCTTTCCAGATTTCATCTGTGGATATTTCCTTTTTCACCATAGCCCTCTAAGGGCTTCCAAATATCACTTTGCCAATTCCACAAGAACTGTCTTAGCGAAAGGCTTCTTGAGGGGAAAGCTGTAACTCTGTGAGATGATTTCACAGAACACAAAGAAGTTTCTCAGAAAGCTTCTTTCCCTTTGTTATCGGAGGATATTTCCTTTGGCCCAATAGTCTTCAATGGGATCCGAAATATCTGTTCTCAGATTCCAAAGAAATAAGGCTAGCAAAGAGATCCACGAAACACAGATGTAACTCTGTGAGATGAATTAACAGAACACAAAGCAGTTTCTCAGAAAGCTTCTTTCCAGATTTCATCTGAGGATATTTCCTTTTTCACCATAGCCCTCTATGGGCTTCCAAATATCGCTTTGCCAATTCCACAAGAACTGTCTTAGCGAAAGGCTTCTTGAGGGGAAAGCTGTAACTCTGTGAGATGATTTCACAGAACACAAAGAAGTTTCTCAGAAAGCTTCTTTCTCTTTGTTATCGGAGGATATTTCCTTTGGCCCTATAGTCTTCAATGGGATCCGAAATATCTGTTCTCAGATTCCAAAGAAATAAGGCTAGCAAAGAGATCCACGAAATACAGATGTAACTCTGTGAGATGAATTAACATAACACTCTGCAGTTTCTCAGAAAGCTTCTTTCCAGATTTCCTCTGAGTATATTTCCTTTTTCACCATAGCCCTCTATGGGCTTCCAAATATCACTTTGCCAATTCCACAAGAACTGTCTTAGCGAAAGGCTTCTTGAGGGGAAAGCTGTAACTCTGTGAGATGATTTCACAGAACACAAAGAAGTTTCTCAGAAAGCTTCTTTCTCTTTGTTATCGGAGGACATTTCCTTTGGCCCTATAGTCTTCAATGGGATCCGAAATATCTGTTCTCAGATTCCAGAGAAATAAGGCTAGCAAAGAGATCCACGAAATACAGATGTAACTCTGTGAGATGAATTAACAGAACACTAAGCAGTTTCTCAGAAAGCTTCTTTCCAGATTTCATCTGAGGATATTTCCTTTTTCACCAGAGCCCTCTATGGGCTTCCAAATATCACTTTGCCAATTCCACGAGAACTGTCTTAGCGAAAGGCTTCTTGAGGGGAAAGCTGTAACTCTGTGAGATGATTTCACAGAACACAAAGAAGTTTCTCAGAAAGCTTCTTTCTCTTTGTTATCGGAGGATATTTCCTTTGGCCCTATAGTCTTCAAAGGGATCCGAAATATCTGTTCTCAGATTCCACAGAAATAAGGCTAGCAAAGAGATCCACGAAATACAGATGTAACTCTGTGAGATGAATTAACAGAACACTCAGCAGTTTCTCAGAAAGCTTCTTTCCAGATTTCATCTGAGGATATTTCCTTTTTCACCAGAGCCCTCTATGGGCTTCCAAATATCACTTTGCCAATTCCACAAGAACTGTCTTAGCGAAAGGCTTCTTGAGGGGAAAGCTGTAACTCTGTGAGATGATTTCACAGAACACAAAGAAGTTTCTCAGAAAGCTTCTTTCTCTTTGTTATCGGAGATTATTTCCTTTGGCCCTATAGTCTTCAAAGGGATCCGAAATATCTGTTCTCAGATTCCACAGAAATAAGGCTAGCAAAGAGATCCACGAAATACAGATGTAACTCTGTGAGATGAATTAACAGAACATTAAGCAGTTTCTCAGAAAGCTTCTTTCCAGATTTCATATGAGGATATTTCCTTTTTCAAAATAGCCCTCTATGGGCTTCCAAATATCACTTTGCCAATTCCACAAGAACTGTCTTAGCGAAAGGCTTCTTGAGGGGAAAGCTGTAACTCTGTGAGATGATTTCACAGAACACAAAGAAGTTTCTCAGAAAGCTTCTTTCTCTTTGTTATCGGAGGATATTTCCTTTGGCCCTATAGTCTTCAATGGGATCCGAAATATCTGTTCTCAGATTCCACAGAAATAAGGCTAGCAAAGAGATCCACGAAATACAGATGTAACTCTGTGAGATGAATTAACAGAACACTAAGCAGTTTCTCAGAAAGCTTCTTTCCAGATTTCATCTGAGGATATTTCCTTTTTCACCATAGCCCTCTAGGGGCTTCCAAATATCACTTTGCCAATTCCACAAGAACTGTCTTAGCAAAAGGCTTCTTGAGGGGAAAGCTGTAACTCTGTGAGATGATTTCACAGAACACAAAGAAGTTTCTCAGAAAGCTTCTTTCTCTTTGTTATCGGAGGATATTTCCTTTGGCCCTATAGTCTTCAATGGGATCCGAAATATCTGTTCTCAGATTCCACAGAAATAAGGCTAGCAAAGAGAACCACGAAATACAGATGTAACTCTGTGAGATGAATTAACAGAACACTCAGCAGTTTCTCAGAAAGCTTCTTTCCAGATTTCATCTGAGGATATTTCCTTTTTCACCATAGCCCTCTATGGGCTTCCAAATATCACTTTGCCTATTCCACAAGAACTGTCTTAGCGAAAGTCTTCTTGAGGGGAAAGCTGTAACTCTGTGAGATGATTTCACAGAACACAAAGAAGTTTCTCATAAAGCTTCTTTCTCTTTGTTATCGGAGGATATTTCCTTTGGCCCTATAGTCTTCAATGGGATACAAAATATCTGTTCTCAGATTCCACAGAAATAAGGCTAGCAAAGAGATCCACGAAATACAGATGTAACTCTGTGAGATGAATTAACAGAACACTAAGCAGTTTAACAGAAAGCTTCTTTCCAGATTTCATCTGAGGATATTTCCTTTTTCACCATAGCCCTCTATGGGCTTCCAAATATCACTTTGCCAATTCCACAAGAACTGTCTGAACGAAAGGCTTCTTGAGGGGAAAGCTGTAACTCTGTGAGATGATTTCATAGAACACAAAGAAGTTCCTCAGAAAGCTTCTTTCTCTTTGTTATCGGAGGATATTTCCTTTGGCCCTATAGTCTTCAATGGGATCCGAAATATCTGTTCTCAGATTCCAAAGAAATAAGGCTAGCAAAGAGATCCACGAAAAACAGATTTAACTCTGTGAGATGAATTAACAGAACACTAAGCAGTTTCTCAGAAAGCTTCTTTCCAGATTTCATCTGAGGATATTTCCTTTTTCACCATAGCCCTCTATGGGCTTCCAAATATCGCTTTGCCAATTCCGCAAGAACTGTCTTAGCGAAAGGCTTCTTGAGGGGAAAGGTGTAACTCTGTGAGATGATTTCACAGAACACAAAGAAGTTTCTCAGAAAGCTTCTTTCTCTTTGTTATCGGAGGATATTTCCTTTGGCCCTATTGTCTTCAAAGGGATCCGAAATATCTGTTCTCAGATTCCACAGAAATAAGGCTAGCAAAGAGATCCACGAAATACAGATGTAACTCTGTGAGATGAATTAACAGAACACTCAGCAGTTTCTCAGAAAGCTTCCTTCCAGATTTCATCTGAGGATATTTCCTTTTTCACCCTAGCCCTCTATGGGCTTCCAAATATCACTTTGCCAATTCCAGAAGAACTGTCTTAGCGAAAGGCTTCTTGAGGGGAAAGCTGTAACTCTGTGAGATGATTTCACAGAACACAAAGAAGTTTCTCAGAAAGCTTCCTTCTCTTTGTTATGGGAGGACATTTCCTTTGGCCCTATAGTCTTCAATGGGATCCGAAATATCTGTTCTCAGATTCCACAGAAATAAGGCTAGCAAAGAGATCCACGAAATACAGATGTAACTCTGTGAGATGAATTAACAGAGCACTAAGCAGTTTCTCAGAAAGCTTCTTTCCAGATTTCATCTGAGGATATTTCCTTTTTCACCATAGCCCTCTATGGGCTTCCAAATATCACTTTGCCAATTCCACAAGAACTGTCTTAGCGAAAGGCTTCTTGAGGGGAAAGCTGTAACTCTGTGAGATGATTTCACAGAACACAAAGAAGTTTCTCAGAAAGCTTCTTTCTCTTTGTTATCGGAGGATATTTCCTTTGGCCCTATAGTCTTCAAAGGGATCCGAAATATCTGTTCTCAGATTCCACAGAAATAAGGCTAGCAAAGAGATCCACGAAATACAGATGTAACTCTGTGAGATGAATTAACAGAACACTAAGCAGTTTCTCAGAAAGCTTCTTTCCAGATTTCATCTGAGGATATTTCCTTTTTCACCATAGCCCTCTAGGGGCTTCCAAATATCACTTTGCCAATTCCACAAGAACTGTCTTAGCGAAAGGCTTCTTGAGGGGAAAGCTGTAACTCTGTGAGATGATTTCACAGAACACAAAGAAGTTTCTCAGAAAGCTTCTTTCTCTTTGTTATCGGAGGATATTTCCTTTGGCCCTATAGTCTTCAATGGGATCCGAAATATCTGTTCTCAGATTCCACAGAAATAAGGCTAGCAAAGAGAACCACGAAATACAGATGTAACTCTGTGAGATGAATTAACAGAACACTCAGCAGTTTCTCAGAAAGCTTCTTTCCAGATTTCATCTGAGGATATTTCCTTTTTCACCATAGCCCTCTATGGGCTTCCAAATATCACTTTGCCAATTCCACAAGAACTGTCTGAGCGAAAGGCTTCTTGAGGGGAAAGCTGTAACTCTGTGAGATGATTTCACAGAAAACAAAGAAGTTTCTCATAAAGCTTCTTTCTCTTTGTTATCGGAGGATATTTCCTTTGGCCCTATAGTCTTCAATGGGATACAAAATATCTGTTCTCAGATTCCACAGAAATAAGGCTAGCAAAGAGATCCACGAAATACAGATGTAACTCTGTGAGATGAATTAACAGAACACTAAGCAGTTTAACAGAAAGCTTCTTTCCATATTTCATCTGAGGATATTTCCTTTTTCACCATAGCCCTCTATGGGCTTCCAAATATCACTTTGCCAATTCCACAAGAACTGTCTGAACGAAAGGCTTCTTGAGGGGAAAGCTGTAACTCTGTGAGATGATTTCATAGAACACAAAGAAGTTTCTCAGAAAGCTTCTTTCTCTTTGTTATCGGAGGATATTTCCTTTGGCCCTATAGTCTTCAATGGGATCCGAAATATCTGTTCTCAGATTCCAAAGAAATAAGGCTAGCAAAGAGATCCACGAAAAACAGATTTAACTCTGTGCGATGAATTAACAGAACACTCAGCAGTTTCTCAGAAAGCTTCTTTCCAGATTTCATCTGAGGATATTTCCTTTTTCACCATAGCCCTCTATGGGCTTCCAAATATCGCTTTGCCAATTCCGCAAGAACTGTCTTAGCGAAAGGCTTCTTGAGGGGAAAGGTGTAACTCTGTGAGATGATTTCACAGAACACAAAGAAGTTTCTCAGAAAGCTTCTTTCTCTTTGTTATCGTAGGATATTTCCTTTGGCCCTATTGTCTTCAAAGGGATCCGAAATATCTGTTCTCAGATTCCACAGAAATAAGGCTAGCAAAGAGATCCACGAAATACAGATGTAACTCTGTGAGATGAATTAACAGAACACTCAGCAGTTTCTCAGAAAGCTTCCTTCCAGATTTCATCTGAGGATATTTCCTTTTTCACCATAGCCCTCTAAGGGCTTCCAAATATCACTTTGCCAATTCCAGAAGAACTGTCTTAGCGAAAGGCTTCTTGAGTGCAAAGCTGTAACTCTGTGAGATGATTTCACAGAACACAAAGAAGTTTCTCAGAAAGCTTCCTTCTCTTTGTTATGGGAGGACATTTCCTTTGGCCCTATAGTCTTCAATGGGATCCGAAATATCTGTTCTCAGATTCCACAGAAATAAGGCTAGCAAAGAGATCCACGAAATACAGATGTAACTCTGTGAGATGAATTAACAGAACACTAAGCAGTTTCTCAGAAAGCTTCTTTCCAGATTTCATCTGAGGATATTTCCTTTCTCACCATAGCCCTCTATGGGCTTCCAAATATCACTTTGCCAATTCCACAAGAACTGTCTTAGCGAAAGGCTTCTTGAGGGGAAAGCTGTAACTCTGTGAGATGATTTCACAGAACACAAAGAAGTTTCTCAGAAAGCTTCTTTCTCTTTGTTATCGGAGGATATTTCCTTTGGCCCTATAGTCTTCAATGGGATCCGAAATATCTGTTCTCAGATTCCACAGAAATAAGGCTAGCAAAGAGATCCACGAAATACAGATGTAACTCTGTGAGATGAATTAACAGAACACTAAGCAGTTTCTCAGAAAGCTTCTTTCCAGATTTCATCTGAGGATATTTCCTTTTTCACCATAGCCCTCTAGGGGCTTCCAAATATCACTTTGCCAATTCCACAAGAACTGTCTTAGCGAAAGGCTTCTTGAGGGGAAAGCTGTAACTCTGTGAGATGATTTCACAGAACACAAAGAAGTTTCTCAGAAAGCTTCTTTCTCTTTGTTATCGGAGGATATTTCCTTTGGCCCTATAGTCTTCAATGGGATCCGAAATATCTGTTCTCAGATTCCACAGAAATAAGGCTAGCAAAGAGAACCACGAAATACAGATGTAACTCTGTGAGATGAATTAACAGAACACTCAGCAGTTTCTCAGAAAGCTTCTTTCCAGATTTCATCTGAGGATATTTCCTTTTTCACCATAGCCCTCTATGGGCTTCCAAATATCACTTTGCCAATTCCACAAGAACTGTCTTAGCGAAAGGCTTCTTGAGGGGAAAGCTGTAACTCTGTGAGATGATTTCACAGAACACAAAGAAGTTTCTCATAAAGCTTCTTTCTCTTTGTTATCGGAGGATATTTCCTTTGGCCCTATAGTCTTCAATGGGATACAAAATATCTGTTCTCAGATTCCACAGAAATAAGGCTAGCAAAGAGATCCACGAAATACAGATGTAACTCTGTGAGATGAATTAACAGAACACTAAGCAGTTTAACAGAAAGCTTCTTTCCAGATTTCATCTGAGGATATTTCCTTTTTCACCATAGCCCTCTATGGGCTTCCAAATATCACTTTGCCAATTCCACAAGAACTGTCTGAACGAAAGGCTTCTTGAGGGGAAAGCTGTAACTCTGTGAGATGATTTCATAGAACACAAAGAAGTTTCTCGGAAAGCTTCTTTCTCTTTGTTATCGGAGGATATTTCCTTTGGCCCTATAGTCTTCAATGGGATCCGAAATATCTGTTCTCAGATTCCAAAGAAATAAGGCTAGCAAAGAGATCCACGAAAAACAGATTTAACTCTGTGAGATGAATTAACAGAACACTAAGCAGTTTCTCAGAAAGCTTCTTTCCAGATTTCATCTGAGGATATTTCCTTTTTCACCATAGCCCTCTATGGGCTTCCAAATATCGCTTTGCCAATTCCGCAAGAACTGTCTTAGCGAAAGGCTTCTTGAGGGGAAAGATGTAACTCTGTGAGATGATTTCACAGAACACAAAGAAGTTTCTCAGAAAGCTTCTTTCTCTTTGTTATCGGAGGATATTTCCTTTGGCCCTATTGTCTTCAAAGGGATCCGAAATATCTGTTCTCAGATTCCACAGAAATAAGGCTAGCAAAGAGATCCACGAAATACAGATGTAACTCGGTGAGATGAATTAACAGAACACTCAGCAGTTTCTCAGAAAGCTTCCTTCCAGATTTTATCTGAGGATATTTCCTTTTTCACCATAGCCCTCTATGGGCTTCCAAATATCACTTTGCCAATTCCAGAAGAACTGTCTTAGCGAAAGGCTTCTTGAGGGGAAAGCTGTAACTCTGTGAGATGATTTCACAGAACACAAAGAAGTTTCTCAGAAAGCTTCCTTCTCTTTGTTATGGGAGGACATTTCCTTTGGCCCTATAGTCTTCAATGGGATCCGAAATATCTGTTCTCAGATTCCACAGAAATAAGGCTAGCAAAGAGATCCACGAAATACAGATGTAACTCTGTGAGATGAATTAACAGAACACTCAGCAGTTTCTCAGAAAGCTTCTTTCCAGATTTCATCTGAGGATATTTCCTTTTTCACCATAGCCCTCTATGGGCTTCCAAATATCACTTTGCCAATTCCACAAGAACTGTCTTAGCGAAAGGCTTCTTGAGGGGAAAGCTGTAACTCTGTGAGATGATTTCACAGAACACAAAGAAGTTTCTCATAAAGCTTCTTTCTCTTTGTTATCGGAGGATATTTCCTTTGGCCCTATAGTCTTCAATGGGATACAAAATATCTGTTCTCAGATTCCAAAGAAATAAGGCTAGCAAAGAGATCCACGAAAAACAGATTTAACTCTGTGAGATGAATTAACAGAACACTAAGCAGTTTCTCAGAAAGCTTCCTTCCAGATTTCATCTGAGGATATTTCCTTTTTCACCATAGCCCTCTATGGGCTTCCAAATATCACTTTGCCAATTCCACAAGAACTGTCTGAACGAAAGGCTTCTTGAGGGGAAAGCTGTAACTCTGTGAGATGATTTCATAGAACACAAAGAAGTTTCTCGGAAAGCTTCTTTCTCTTTGTTATCGGATGATATTTCCTTTGGCCCTATAGTCTTCAATGGGATCCGAAATATCTGTTCTCAGATTCCAAAGAAATAAGGCTAGCAAAGAGATCCACGAAAAACAGATTTAACTCTGTGCGATGAATTAACAGAACACTCAGCAGTTTCTCAGAAAGCTTCTTTCCAGATTTCATCTGAGGATATTTCCTTTTTCACCATAGCCCTCTATGGGCTTCCAAATATCGCTTTGCCAATTCCGCAAGAACTGTCTTAGCGAAAGGCTTCTTGAGGGGAAAGGTGTAACTCTGTGAGATGATTTCACAGAACACAAAGAAGTTTCTCAGAAAGCTTCTTTCTCTTTGTTATCGTAGGATATTTCCTTTGGCCCTATTGTCTTCAAAGGGATCCGAAATATCTGTTCTCAGATTCCACAGAAATAAGGCTAGCAAAGAGATCCACGAAATACAGATGTAACTCTGTGAGATGAATTAACAGAACACTCAGCAGTTTCTCAGAAAGCTTCCTTCCAGATTTCATCTGAGGATATTTCCTTTTTCACCATAGCCCTCTAAGGGCTTCCAAATATCACTTTGCCAATTCCAGAAGAACTGTCTTAGCGAAAGGCTTCTTGAGTGCAAAGCTGTAACTCTGTGAGATGATTTCACAGAACACAAAGAAGTTTCTCAGAAAGCTTCCTTCTCTTTGTTATGGGAGGACATTTCCTTTGGCCCTATAGTCTTCAATGGGATCCGAAATATCTGTTCTCAGATTCCACAGAAATAAGGCTAGCAAAGAGATCCACGAAATACAGATGTAACTCTGTGAGATGAATTAACAGAACACTAAGCAGTTTCTCAGAAAGCTTCTTTTCAGATTTCATCTGAGGATATTTCCTTTTTCACCATAGCCCTCTATGGGCTTCCAAATATCACTTTGCCAATTCCACAAGAACTGTCTTAGCGAAAGGCTTCTTGAAGGGAAAGCTGTAACTCTGTGAGATGATTTCACAGAACACAAAGAAGTTTCTCAGAAAGCTTCTTTCTCTTTGTTATCGGAGGATATTTCCTTTGGCCCTATAGTCTTCAATGGGATCCGAAATATCTGTTCTCAGATTCCACAGAAATAAGGCTAGCAAAGAGATCCACGAAATACAGATGTAACTCTGTGAGATGAATTAACAGAACACTAAGCAGTTTCTCAGAAAGCTTCTTTCCAGATTTCATCTGAGGATATTTCCTTTTTCACCAGAGCCCTCTAGGGGCTTCCAAATATCACTTTGCCAATTCCACAAGAACTGTCTTAGCGAAAGGCTTCTTGAGGGGAAAGCTGTAACTCTGTGAGATGATTTCACAGAACACAAAGAAGTTTCTCAGAAAGCTTCTTTCTCTTTGTTATCGGAGGATATTTCCTTTGGCCCTATAGTCTTCAATGGGATCCGAAATATCTGTTCTCAGATTCCACAGAAATAAGGCTAGCAAAGAGAACCACGAAATACAGATGTAACTCTGTGAGATGAATTAACAGAACACTCAGCAGTTTCTCAGAAAGCTTCTTTCCAGATTTCATCTGAGGATATTTCCTTTTTCACCATAGCCCTCTATGGGCTTCCAAATATCACTTTGCCAATTCCACAAGAACTGTCTGAGCGAAAGGCTTCTTGAGGGGAAAGCTGTAACTCTGTGAGATGATTTCACAGAACACAAAGAAGTTTCTCATAAAGCTTCTTTCTCTTTGTTATCGGAGGATATTTCCTTTGGCCCTATAGTCTTCAATGGGATACAAAATATCTGTTCTCAGATTCCACAGAAATAAGGCTAGCAAAGAGATCCACGAAATACAGATGTAACTCTGTGAGATGAATTAACAGAACACTAAGCAGTTTAACAGAAAGCTTCTTTCCAGATTTCATCTGAGGATATTTCCTTTTTCACCATAGCCCTCTATGGGCTTCCAAATATCACTTTGCCAATTCCAGAAGAACTGTCTTAGCGAAAGGCTTCTTGAGGGGAAAGCTGTAACTCTGTGAGATGATTTCACAGAACACAAAGAAGTTTCTCAGAAAGCTTCCTTCTCTTTGTTATGGGAGGACATTTCCTTTGGCCCTATAGTCTTCAATGGGATCCGAAATATCTGTTCTCAGATTCCACAGAAATAAGGCTAGCAAAGAGATCCACGAAATACAGATGTAACTCTGTGAGATGAATTAACAGAACACTCAGCAGTTTCTCAGAAAGCTTCTTTCCAGATTTCATCTGAGGATATTTCCTTTTTCACCATAGCCCTCTATGGGCTTCCAAATATCACTTTGCCAATTCCACAAGAACTGTCTTAGCGAAAGGCTTCTTGAGGGGAAAGCTGTAACTCTGTGAGATGATTTCACAGAACACAAAGAAGTTTCTCAGAAAGCTTCTTTCTCTTTGTTATCGGAGGATATTTCCTTTGGCCCTATAGTCTTCAATGGGATCCGAAATATCTGTTCTCAGATTCCACAGAAATAAGGCTAGCAAAGAGAACCACGAAATACAGATGTAACTCTGTGAGATGAATTAACAGAACACTCAGCAGTTTCTCAGAAAGCTTCTTTCCAGATTTCATCTGAGGATATTTCCTTTTTCACCATAGCCCTCTATGGGCTTCCAAATATCACTTTGCCTATTCCACAAGAACTGTCTTAGTGAAAGTCTTCTTGAGGGGAAAGCTGTAACTCTGTGAGATGATTTCACAGAACACAAAGAAGTTTCTCATAAAGCTTCTTTCTCTTTGTTATCGGAGGATATTTCCTTTGGCCCTATAGTCTTCAATGGGATACAAAATATCTGTTCTCAGATTCCACAGAAATAAGGCTAGCAAAGAGATCCACGAAATACAGATGTAACTCTGTGAGATGAATTAACAGAACACTAAGCAGTTTAACAGAAAGCTTCTTTCCAGATTTCATCTGAGGATATTTCCTTTTTCACCATAGCCCTCTATGGGCTTCCAAATATCACTTTGCCAATTCCACAAGAACTGTCTGAACGAAAGGCTTCTTGAGGGGAAAGCTGTAACTCTGTGAGATGATTTCATAGAACACAAAGAAGTTCCTCAGAAAGCTTCTTTCTCTTTGTTATCGGAGGATATTTCCTTTGGCCCTATAGTCTTCAATGGGATCCGAAATATCTGTTCTCAGATTCCAAAGAAATAAGGCTAGCAAAGAGATCCACGAAAAACAGATTTAACTCTGTGAGATGAATTAACAGAACACTAAGCAGTTTCTCAGAAAGCTTCTTTCCAGATTTCATCTGAGGATATTTCCTTTTTCACCATAGCCCTCTATGGGCTTCCAAATATCGCTTTGCCAATTCCGCAAGAACTGTCTTAGCGAAAGGCTTCTTGAGGGGAAAGGTGTAACTCTGTGAGATGATTTCACAGAACACAAAGAAGTTTCTCAGAAAGCTTCTTTCTCTTTGTTATCGGAGGATATTTCCTTTGGCCCTATTGTCTTCAAAGGGATCCGAAATATCTGTTCTCAGATTCCACAGAAATAAGGCTAGCAAAGAGATCCACGAAATACAGATGTAACTCTGTGAGATGAATTAACAGAACACTCAGCAGTTTCTCAGAAAGCTTCCTTCCAGATTTCATCTGAGGATATTTCCTTTTTCACCATAGCCCTCTATGGGCTTCCAAATATCACTTTGCCAATTCCAGAAGAACTGTCTTAGCGAAAGGCTTCTTGAGGGGAAAGCTGTAACTCTGTGAGATGATTTCACAGAACACAAAGAAGTTTCTCAGAAAGCTTCCTTCTCTTTGTTATGGGAGGACATTTCCTTTGGCCCTATAGTCTTCAATGGGATCCGAAATATCTGTTCTCAGATTCCACAGAAATAAGGCTAGCAAAGAGATCCACGAAATACAGATGTAACTCTGTGAGATGAATTAACAGAGCACTAAGCAGTTTCTCAGAAAGCTTCTTTCCAGATTTCATCTGAGGATATTTCCTTTTTCACCATAGCCCTCTATGGGCTTCCAAATATCACTTTGCCAATTCCACAAGAACTGTCTTAGCGAAAGGCTTCTTGAGGGGAAAGCTGTAACTCTGTGAGATGATTTCACAGAACACAAAGAAGTTTCTCAGAAAGCTTCTTTCTCTTTGTTATCGGAGGATATTTCCTTTGGCCCTATAGTCTTCAAAGGGATCCGAAATATCTGTTCTCAGATTCCACAGAAATAAGGCTAGCAAAGAGATCCACGAAATACAGATGTAACTCTGTGAGATGAATTAACAGAACACTAAGCAGTTTCTCAGAAAGCTTCTTTCCAGATTTCATCTGAGGATATTTCCTTTTTCACCATAGCCCTCTAGGGGCTTCCAAATATCACTTTGCCAATTCCACAAGAACTGTCTTAGCGAAAGGCTTCTTGAGGGGAAAGCTGTAACTCTGTGAGATGATTTCACAGAACACAAAGAAGTTTCTCAGAAAGCTTCTTTCTCTTTGTTATCGGAGGATATTTCCTTTGGCCCTATAGTCTTCAATGGGATCCGAAATATCTGTTCTCAGATTCCACAGAAATAAGGCTAGCAAAGAGAACCACGAAATACAGATGTAACTCTGTGAGATGAATTAACAGAACACTCAGCAGTTTCTCAGAAAGCTTCTTTCCAGATTTCATCTGAGGATATTTCCTTTTTCACCATAGCCCTCTATGGGCTTCCAAATATCACTTTGCCAATTCCACAAGAACTCTCTGAGCGAAAGGCTTCTTGAGGGGAAAGCTGTAACTCTGTGAGATGATTTCACAGAACACAAAGAAGTTTCTCATAAAGCTTCTTTCTCTTTGTTATCGGAGGATATTTCCTTTGGCCCTATAGTCTTCAATGGGATACAAAATATCTGTTCTCAGATTCCACAGAAATAAGGCTAGCAAAGAGATCCACGAAATACAGATGTAACTCTGTGAGATGAATTAACAGAACACTAAGCAGTTTAACAGAAAGCTTCTTTCCAGATTTCATCTGAGGATATTTCCTTTTTCACCATAGCCCTCTATGGGCTTCCAAATATCACTTTGCCAATTCCACAAGAACTGTCTGAACGAAAGGCTTCTTGAGGGGAAAGCTGTAACTCTGTGAGATGATTTCATAGAACACAAAGAAGTTTCTCAGAAAGCTTCTTTCTCTTTGTTATCGGATGATATTTCCTTTGGCCCTATAGTCTTCAATGGGATCCGAAATATCTGTTCTCAGATTCCAAAGAAATAAGGCTAGCAAAGAGATCCACGAAAAACAGATTTAACTCTGTGTGATGAATTAACAGAACACTCAGCAGTTTCTCAGAAAGCTTCTTTCCAGATTTCATCTGAGGATATTTCCTTTTTCACCATAGCCCTCTATGGGCTTCCAAATATCGCTTTGCCAATTCCGCAAGAACTGTCTTAGCGAAAGGCTTCTTGAGGGGAAAGGTGTAACTCTGTGAGATGATTTCACAGAACACAAAGAAGTTTCTCAGAAAGCTTCTTTCTCTTTGTTATCGTAGGATATTTCCTTTGGCCCTATTGTCTTCAAAGGGATCCGAAATATCTGTTCTCAGATTCCACAGAAATAAGGCTAGCAAAGAGATCCACGAAATACAGATGTAACTCTGTGAGATGAATTAACAGAACACTCAGCAGTTTCTCAGAAAGCTTCCTTCCAGATTTCATCTGAGGATATTTCCTTTTTCACCATAGCCCTCTAAGGGCTTCCAAATATCACTTTGCCAATTCCAGAAGAACTGTCTTAGCGAAAGGCTTCTTGAGTGGAAAGCTGTAACTCTGTGAGATGATTTCACAGAACACAAAGAAGTTTCTCAGAAAGCTTCCTTCTCTTTGTTATGGGAGGACATTTCCTTTGGCCCTATAGTCTTCAATGGGATCCGAAATATCTGTTCTCAGATTCCACAGAAATAAGGCTAGCAAAGAGATCCACGAAATACAGATGTAACTCTGTGAGATGAATTAACAGAACACTAAGCAGTTTCTCAGAAAGCTTCTTTCCAGATTTCATCTGAGGATATTTCCTTTCTCACCATAGCCCTCTATGGGCTTCCAAATATCACTTTGCCAATTCCACAAGAACTGTCTTAGCGAAAGGCTTCTTGAGGGGAAAGCTGTAACTCTGTGAGATGATTTCACAGAACACAAAGAAGTTTCTCAGAAAGCTTCTTTCTCTTTGTTATCGGAGGATATTTCCTTTGGCCGTATAGTCTTCAAAGGGATCCGAAATATCTGTTCTCAGATTCCACAGAAATAAGGCTAGCAAAGAGATCCACGAAATACAGATGTAACTCTGTGAGATGAATTAACAGAACACTAAGCAGTTTCTCAGAAAGCTTCTTTCCAGATTTCATCTGAGGATATTTCCTTTTTCACCATAGCCCTCTAGGGGCTTCCAAATATCACTTTGCCAATTCCACAAGAACTGTCTTAGCGAAAGGCTTCTTGAGGGGAAAGCTGTAACTCTGTGAGATGATTTCACAGAACACAAAGAAGTTTCTCAGAAAGCTTCTTTCTCTTTGTTATCGGAGGATATTTCCTTTGGCCCTATAGTCTTCAATGGGATCCGAAATATCTGTTCTCAGATTCCACAGAAATAAGGCTAGCAAAGAGAACCACGAAATACAGATGTAACTCTGTGAGATGAATTAACAGAACACTCAGCAGTTTCTCAGAAAGCTTCTTTCCAGATTTCATCTGAGGATATTTCCTTTTTCACCATAGCCCTCTATGGGCTTCCAAATATCACTTTGCCAATTCCACAAGAACTGTCTGAGCGAAAGGCTTCTTGAGGGGAAAGCTGTAACTCTGTGAGATGATTTCACAGAACACAAAGAAGTTTCTCATAAAGCTTCTTTCTCTTTGTTATCGGAGGATATTTCCTTTGGCCCTATAGTCTTCAATGGGATACAAAATATCTGTTCTCAGATTCCACAGAAATAAGGCTAGCAAAGAGATCCACGAAATACAGATGTAACTCTGTGAGATGAATTAACAGAACACTAAGCAGTTTAACAGAAAGCTTCTTTCCAGATTTCATCTGAGGATATTTCCTTTTTCACCATAGCCCTCTATGGGCTTCCAAATATCACTTTGCCAATTCCACAAGAACTGTCTGAACGAAAGGCTTCTTGAGGGGAAAGCTGTAACTCTGTGAGATGATTTCATAGAACACAAAGAAGTTTCTCAGAAAGCTTCTTTCTCTTTGTTATCGGATGATATTTCCTTTGGCCCTATAGTCTTCAATGGGATCCGAAATATCTGTTCTCAGATTCCAAAGAAATAAGGCTAGCAAAGAGATCCACGAAAAACAGATTTAACTCTGTGCGATGAATTAACAGAACACTCAGCAGTTTCTCAGAAAGCTTCTTTCCAGATTTCATCTGAGGATATTTCCTTTTTCACCATAGCCCTCTATGGGCTTCCAAATATCGCTTTGCCAATTCCGCAAGAACTGTCTTAGCGAAAGGCTTCTTGAGGGGAAAGGTGTAACTCTGTGAGATGATTTCACAGAACACAAAGAAGTTTCTCAGAAAGCTTCTTTCTCTTTGTTATCGTAGGATATTTCCTTTGGCCCTATTGTCTTCAAAGGGATCCGAAATATCTGTTCTCAGATTCCACAGAAATAAGGCTAGCAAAGAGATCCACGAAATACAGATGTAACTCTGTGAGATGAATTAACAGAACACTCAGCAGTTTCTCAGAAAGCTTCCTTCCAGATTTCATCTGAGGATATTTCCTTTTTCACCATAGCCCTCTAAGGGCTTCCAAATATCACTTTGCCAATTCCAGAAGAACTGTCTTAGCGAAAGGCTTCTTGAGTGGAAAGCTGTAACTCTGTGAGATGATTTCACAGAACACAAAGAAGTTTCTCAGAAAGCTTCCTTCTCTTTGTTATGGGAGGACATTTCCTTTGGCCCTATAGTCTTCAATGGGATCCGAAATATCTGTTCTCAGATTCCACAGAAATAAGGCTAGCAAAGAGATCCACGAAATACAGATGTAACTCTGTGAGATGAATTAACAGAACACTAAGCAGTTTCTCAGAAAGCTTCTTTCCAGATTTCATCTGAGGATATTTCCTTTCTCACCATAGCCCTCTATGGGCTTCCAAATATCACTTTGCCAATTCCACAAGAACTGTCTTAGCGAAAGGCTTCTTGAGGGGAAAGCTGTAACTCTGTGAGATGATTTCACAGAACACAAAGAAGTTTCTCAGAAAGCTTCTTTCTCTTTGTTATCGGAGGATATTTCCTTTGGCCCTATAGTCTTCAATGGGATCCGAAATATCTGTTCTCAGATTCCACAGAAATAAGGCTAGCAAAGAGATCCACGAAATACAGATGTAACTCTGTGAGATGAATTAACAGAACACTAAGCAGTTTCTCAGAAAGCTTCTTTCCAGATTTCATCTGAGGATATTTCCTTTTTCACCATAGCCCTCTAGGGGCTTCCAAATATCACTTTGCCAATTCCACAAGAACTGTCTTAGCGAAAGGCTTCTTGAGGGGAAAGCTGTAACTCTGTGAGATGATTTCACAGAACACAAAGAAGTTTCTCAGAAAGCTTCTTTCTCTTTGTTATCGGAGGATATTTCCTTTGGCCCTATAGTCTTCAATGGGATCCGAAATATCTGTTCTCAGATTCCACAGAAATAAGGCTAGCAAAGAGAACCACGAAATACAGATGTAACTCTGTGAGATGAATTAACAGAACACTCAGCAGTTTCTCAGAAAGCTTCTTTCCAGATTTCATCTGAGGATATTTCCTTTTTCACCATAGCCCTCTATGGGCTTCCAAATATCACTTTGCCAATTCCACAAGAACTGTCTTAGCGAAAGGCTTCTTGAGGGGAAAGCTGTAACTCTGTGAGATGATTTCACAGAACACAAAGAAGTTTCTCATAAAGCTTCTTTCTCTTTGTTATCGGAGGATATTTCCTTTGGCCCTATAGTCTTCAATGGGATACAAAATATCTGTTCTCAGATTCCACAGAAATAAGGCTAGCAAAGAGATCCACGAAATACAGATGTAACTCTGTGAGATGAATTAACAGAACACTAAGCAGTTTAACAGAAAGCTTCTTTCCAGATTTCATCTGAGGATATTTCCTTTTTCACCATAGCCCTCTATGGGCTTCCAAATATCACTTTGCCAATTCCACAAGAACTGTCTGAACGAAAGGCTTCTTGAGGGGAAAGCTGTAACTCTGTGAGATGATTTCATAGAACACAAAGAAGTTTCTCGGAAAGCTTCTTTCTCTTTGTTATCGGAGGATATTTCCTTTGGCCCTATAGTCTTCAATGGGATCCGAAATATCTGTTCTCAGATTCCAAAGAAATAAGGCTAGCAAAGAGATCCACGAAAAACAGATGTAACTCTGTGAGATGAATTAACAGAACACTAAGCAGTTTCTCAGAAAGCTTCTTTCCAGATTTCATCTGAGGATATTTCCTTTTTCACCATAGCCCTCTATGGGCTTCCAAATATCGCTTTGCCAATTCCGCAAGAACTGTCTTAGCGAAAGGCTTCTTGAGGGGAAAGATGTAACTCTGTGAGATGATTTCACAGAACACAAAGAAGTTTCTCAGAAAGCTTCTTTCTCTTTGTTATCGGAGGATATTTCCTTTGGCCCTATTGTCTTCAAAGGGATCCGAAATATCTGTTCTCAGATTCCACAGAAATAAGGCTAGCAAAGAGATCCACGAAATACAGATGTAACTCGGTGAGATGAATTAACAGAACACTCAGCAGTTTCTCAGAAAGCTTCCTTCCAGATTTTATCTGAGGATATTTCCTTTTTCACCATAGCCCTCTATGGGCTTCCAAATATCACTTTGCCAATTCCAGAAGAACTGTCTTAGCGAAAGGCTTCTTGAGGGGAAAGCTGTAACTCTGTGAGATGATTTCACAGAACACAAAGAAGTTTCTCAGAAAGCTTCCTTCTCTTTGTTATGGGAGGACATTTCCTTTGGCCCTATAGTCTTCAATGGGATCCGAAATATCTGTTCTCAGATTCCACAGAAATAAGGCTAGCAAAGAGATCCACGAAATACAGATGTAACTCTGTGAGATGAATTAACAGAACACTCAGCAGTTTCTCAGAAAGCTTCTTTCCAGATTTCATCTGAGGATATTTCCTTTTTCACCATAGCCCTCTATGGGCTTCCAAATATCACTTTGCCAATTCCACAAGAACTGTCTTAGCGAAAGGCTTCTTGAGGGGAAAGCTGTAACTCTGTGAGATGATTTCACAGAACACAAAGAAGTTTCTCATAAAGCTTCTTTCTCTTTGTTATCGGAGGATATTTCCTTTGGCCCTATAGTCTTCAATGGGATACAAAATATCTGTTCTCAGATTCCAAAGAAATAAGGCTAGCAAAGAGATCCACGAAAAACAGATTTAACTCTGTGAGATGAATTAACAGAACACTAAGCAGTTTCTCAGAAAGCTTCCTTCCAGATTTCATCTGAGGATATTTCCTTTTTCACCATAGCCCTCTATGGGCTTCCAAATATCACTTTGCCAATTCCACAAGAACTGTCTGAACGAAAGGCTTCTTGAGGGGAAAGCTGTAACTCTGTGAGATGATTTCATAGAACACAAAGAAGTTTCTCGGAAATCTTCTTTCTCTTTGTTATCGGATGATATTTCCTTTGGCCCTATAGTCTTCAATGGGATCCGAAATATCTGTTCTCAGATTCCAAAGAAATAAGGCTAGCAAAGAGATCCACGAAAAACAGATTTAACTCTGTGCGATGAATTAACAGAACACTCAGCAGTTTCTCAGAAAGCTTCTTTCCAGATTTCATCTGAGGATATTTCCTTTTTCACCATAGCCCTCTATGGGCTTCCAAATATCGCTTTGCCAATTCCGCAAGAACTGTCTTAGCGAAAGGCTTCTTGAGGGGCAAGGTGTAACTCTGTGAGATGATTTCACAGAACACAAAGAAGTTTCTCAGAAAGCTTCTTTCTCTTTGTTATCGTAGGATATTTCCTTTGGCCCTATTGTCTTCAAAGGGATCCGAAATATCTGTTCTCAGATTCCACAGAAATAAGGCTAGCAAAGAGATCCACGAAATACAGATGTAACTCTGTGAGATGAATTAACAGAACACTCAGCAGTTTCTCAGAAAGCTTCCTTCCAGATTTCATCTGAGGATATTTCCTTTTTCACCATAGCCCTCTAAGGGCTTCCAAATATCACTTTGCCAATTCCAGAAGAACTGTCTTAGCGAAAGGCTTCTTGAGTGCAAAGCTGTAACTCTGTGAGATGATTTCACAGAACACAAAGAAGTTTCTCAGAAAGCTTCCTTCTCTTTGTTATGGGAGGACATTTCCTTTGGCCCTATAGTCTTCAATGGGATCCGAAATATCTGTTCTCAGATTCCACAGAAATAAGGCTAGCAAAGAGATCCACGAAATACAGATATAACTCTGTGAGATGAATTAACAGAACACTAAGCAGTTTCTCAGAAAGCTTCTTTCCAGATTTCATCTGAGGATATTTCCTTTTTCACCATAGCCCTCTATGGGCTTCCAAATATCACTTTGCCAATTCCACAAGAACTGTCTTAGCGAAAGGCTTCTTGAGGGGAAAGCTGTAACTCTGTGAGATGATTTCACAGAACACAAAGAAGTTTCTCAGAAAGCTTCTTTCTCTTTGTTATCGGAGGATATTTCCTTTGGCCCTATAGTCTTCAATGGGATCCGAAATATCTGTTCTCAGATTCCACAGAAATAAGGCTAGCAAAGAGATCCACGAAATACAGATGTAACTCTGTGAGATGAATTAACAGAACACTAAGCAGTTTCTCAGAAAGCTTCTTTCCAGATTTCATCTGAGGATATTTCCTTTTTCACCATAGCCCTCTAGGGGCTTCCAAATATCACTTTGCCAATTCCACAAGAACTGTCTTAGCGAAAGGCTTCTTGAGGGGAAAGCTGTAACTCTGTGAGATGATTTCACAGAACACAAAGAAGTTTCTCAGAAAGCTTCTTTCTCTTTGTTATCGGAGGATATTTCCTTTGGCCCTATAGTCTTCAATGGGATCCGAAATATCTGTTCTCAGATTCCAAAGAAATAAGGCTAGCAAAGAGAACCACGAAATACAGATGTAACTCTGTGAGATGAATTAACAGAACACTCAGCAGTTTCTCAGAAAGCTTCTTTCCAGATTTCATCTGAGGATATTTCCTTTTTCACCATAGCCCTCTATGGGCTTCCAAATATCACTTTGCCAATTCCACAAGAACTGTCTGAGCGAAAGGCTTCTTGAGGGGAAAGCTGTAACTCTGTGAGATGATTTCACAGAACACAAAGAAGTTTCTCAGAAAGCTTCTTTCTCTTTGTTATCGGAGGATATTTCCTTTGGCCCTATAGTCTTCAATGGGATACAAAATATCTGTTCTCAGATTCCACAGAAATAAGGCTAGCAAAGAGATCCACGAAATACAGATGTAACTCTGTGAGATGAATTAACAGAACACTAAGCAGTTTAACAGAAAGCTTCTTTCCAGATTTCATCTGAGGATATTTCCTTTTTCACCATAGCCCTCTATGGGCTTCCAAATATCACTTTGCCAATTCCAGAAGAACTGTCTTAGCGAAAGGCTTCTTGAGGGGAAAGCTGTAACTCTGTGAGATGATTTCACAGAACACAAAGAAGTTTCTCAGAAAGCTTCCTTCTCTTTGTTATGGGAGGACATTTCCTTTGGCCCTATAGTCTTCAATGGGATCCGAAATATCTGTTCTCAGATTCCACAGAAATAAGGCTAGCAAAGAGATCCACGAAATACAGATGTAACTCTGTGAGATGAATTAACAGAACACTCAGCAGTTTCTCAGAAAGCTTCTTTCCAGATTTCATCTGAGGATATTTCCTTTTTCACCATAGCCCTCTAGGGGCTTCCAAATATCACTTTGCCAATTCCACAAGAACTGTCTTAGCGAAAGGCTTCTTGAGGGGAAAGCTGTAACTCTGTGAGATGATTTCACAGAACACAAAGAAGTTTCTCAGAAAGCTTCTTTCTCTTTGTTATCGGAGGATATTTCCTTTGGCCCTATAGTCTTCAATGGGATACAAAATATCTGTTCTCAGATTCCACAGAAATAAGGCTAGCAAAGAGATCCACGAAATACAGATGTAACTCTGTGAGATGAATTAACAGAACACTAAGCAGTTTAACAGAAAGCTTCTTTCCAGATTTCATCTGAGGATATTTCCTTTTTCACCATAGCCCTCTATGGGCTTCCAAATATCACTTTGCCAATTCCACAAGAACTGTCTGAACGAAAGGCTTCTTGAGGGGAAAGCTGTAACTCTGTGAGATGATTTCATAGAACACAAAGAAGTTTCTCAGAAAGCTTCTTTCTCTTTGTTATCGGAGGATATTTCCTTTGGCCCTATAGTCTTCAATGGGATCCGAAATATCTGTTCTCAGATTCCAAAGAAATAAGGCTAGCAAAGAGATCCAGGAAAAACAGATTTAACTCTGTGAGATGAATTAACAGAACACTAAGCAGTTTCTCAGAAAGCTTCTTTCCAGATTTCATCTGAGGATATTTCCTTTTTCACCATAGCCCTCTATGGGCTTCCAAATATCGCTTTGCCAATTCCGCAAGAACTGTCTTAGCGAAAGGCTTCTTGAGGGGAAAGGTGTAACTCTGTGAGATGATTTCACAGAACACAAAGAAGTTTCTCAGAAAGCTTCTTTCTCTTTGTTATCGGAGGATATTTCCTTTGGCCCTATTGTCTTCAAAGGGATCCTAAATATCTGTTCTCAGATTCCACAGAAATAAGGCTAGCAAAGAGATCCACGAAATACAGATGTAACTCTGTGAGATGAATTAACAGAACACTCAGCAGTTTCTCAGAAAGCTTCCTTCCAGATTTCATCTGAGGATATTTCCTTTTTCACCATAGCCCTCTATGGGCTTCCAAATATCACTTTGCCAATTCCAGAAGAACTGTCTTAGCGAAAGGCTTCTTGAGGGTAAAGCTGTAACTCTGTGAGATGATTTCACAGAACACAAAGAAGTTTCTCAGAAAGCTTCCTTCTCTTTGTTATGGGAGGACATTTCCTTTGGCCCTATAGTCTTCAATGGGATCCGAAATATCTGTTCTCAGATTCCACAGAAATAAGGCTAGCAAAGAGATCCACGAAATACAGATGTAACTCTGTGAGATGAATTAACAGAACACTAAGCAGTTTCTCAGAAAGCTTCTTTCCAGATTTCATCTGAGGATATTTCCTTTTTCACCAGAGCCCTCTATGGGCTTCCAAATATCACTTTGCCAATTCCACAAGAACTGTCTTAGCGAAAGGCTTCTTGAGGGGAAAGCTGTAACTCTGTGAGATGATTTCACAGAACACAAAGAAGTTTCTCAGAAAGCTTCTTTCTCTTTGTTATGGGAGGACATTTCCTTTGGCCCTATAGTCTTCAAAGGGATCCAAAATATCTGTTCTCAGATTCCACAGAAATAAGGCTAGCAAAGAGATCCACGAAATACAGATGTAACTCTGGGAGATGAATTAACAGAACACTCAGCAGTTTCTCAGAAAGCTTCCTTCCAGATTTCATCTGAGGATATTTCCTTTTTCACCATAGCCCTCTATGGGCTTCCAAATATCACTTTGCCAATTCCACAAGAACTGTCTTAGCGAAAGGCTTCTTGAGGGGAAAGCTGTAACTCTGTGAGATGATTTCACAGAACACAAAGAAGTTTCTCAGAAAGCTTCTTTCTCTTTGTTATCGGAGGATATTTCCTTTGGCCCTATAGTCTTCAATGGGATCCGAAATATCTGTTCTCAGATTCCAAAGAAATAAGGGTAGCAAAGAGATCCACGAAATACAGATTTAACTCTGTGAGATGAATTAACAGAACATTAAGCAGTTTCTCAGAAAGCTTCTTTCCAGATTTCATCTGAGGATATTTCCTTTTTCACCATAGCCCTCTAAGGACTTCCAAATATCACTTTGCCAATTCCACAAGAACTGTCTTTGCTAAAGGCTTCTTGAGGGGAAAGCTGTAACTCTGTGAGATGATTTCACAGAACACAAAGAAGTTTCTCAGAAAGCTTCTTTCTCTTTGTTATCGGAGTATATTTCCTTTGGCCCTATAGTCTTCAATGGGATCCGAAATATCTGTTCTCAGATACCACAGAAATAAGGCTAGCAAAGAGATCCACGAAATACAGATGTAACTCTGTGAGATGAATTAACAGAACACTAAGCAGTTTCTCAGAAAGCTTCTTTCCAGATTTCATCTGAGGATATTTCCTTTTTCACCATAGCCCTCTATGGGCTTCCAAATATCACTTTGCCAATTCCACAAGAACTGTCTTAGCGAAAGGCTTCTTGAGGGGAAAGCTGTAACTCTGTGAGATGATTTCACAGAACACAAAGAAGTTTCTCAGAAAGCTTCTTTCTCTTTGTTATCGGAGGATATTTCCTTTGGCCCTATGGTCTTCAGTGGGATCCGAAATATCTGTTCTCAGATTCCAAAGAAATAAGGCTAGCAAAGAGATCCACGAAATACAGATGTAACTCTCTGAGATGATTTAACAGAACACTAAGCAGTTTCACAGAAAGCTTCTTTCCAGATTTCATCTGAGGATATTTCCTTTTTCACCCTAGCCCTCTATGGGCTTCCAAATATCACTTTGCCAATTCCACAAGAACTCTCTTAGCGAAAGGCTTCTTGAGGGGAAAGCTGTAACTCTGTGAGATGATTTCACCGAACACAAAGAAGTTTCTCAGAAAGCTTCTTTCTCTTTGTTATCGGAGGATATTTCCTTTGGCCCTATAGTCTTCAATGGGATCCGAAATATCTGTTCTCAGATTCCAAAGAAATAAGGCTAGCAATGAGATCCACGAAATACAGATGTAACTCTGTGAGATGAATTAACAGAACACTAAGCAGTTTCTCAGAAAGCTTCTTTCCAGATTTCATCTGAGGATATTTCCTTTTTTACCATAGCCCTCTATGGGCTTCCAAATATCGCTTTACCAATTCCACAAGAACTGTCTTAGCGAAAGTCTTCTTGAGGGGAAAGCTGTAACTCTGTGAGATGATTTCACAGAACACAAAGAAGTTTCTCAGAAAGCTTCTTTCTCTTTGTTATCAGAGGATATTTCCTTTGGCCCTATAGCCTTCAATGGGATCCGAAATATCTGTTCTCAGATTCCACAGAAATAAGGCTAGCAAAGAGATCCTCGAAATACAGATGTAACTCTGTGAGATGAATTAACAGAACACTCAGCAGTTTCGCAGAAAGCTTCCTTTCAGATTTCATCTGAGGATATTTCCTTTTTCACCATAGCCCTCTATGGGCTTCCAAATATCACTTTGCCAATTCCACAAGAACAGTCTTAGCTAAAGGCTTCTTGAGTGGAAAGCTGTAACTCTGTGAGATGATTTCACAGAACACAAAGAAGTTTCTCAGAAAGCTTCTTTCTCTTTGTTATCGGAGGATATTTCCTTTGGCCCTAAGGTCTTCAAAGGGATCCGAAATATCTGTTCTCAGATTCCAAAGAAATAAGGGTAGCAAAGAGATCCACGAAATACAGATTTTACTCTGTGAGATGAATTAACAGAACATTAAGCAGTTTCTCAGAAAGCTTCTTTCCAGATTTCATCTGAGGATATTTCCTTTTTCACCATAGCCCTCTAAGGGCTTCCAAATATCACTTTGCCAATTCCACAAGAACTGTCTTTGCGAAAGGCTTCTTGAGGGGAAAGCTGTAACTCTGTGAGATGATTTCACAGAACACAAAGAAGTTTCTCAGAAAGCTTCTTTCTCTTTGTTATCGGAGGATATTTCCTTTGGCCCTATAGTCTTCAATGGGATCCGAAATATCTGTTCTCAGATTCCACAGAAATAAGGCTAGCAAAGAGATCCACAAAATACAGATGTAACTGTGTGAGATGAATTAACAGAACACTCAGCAGTTTCTCAGAAAGCTTCCTTCCAGATTTCATCTGAGGATATTTCCTTTTTCACCGTAGCCGTCTATGGGCTTCCAAATATCACTTTGCCAATTCCACAAGAACTGTCTTAGCGAAACGCTTCTTGAGTGGAAAGCTGTAACTCTGTGAGATGATTTCAAAGAACACAAAGAAGTTTCTCAGAAAGCTTCTTTCTCTTTGTTATCGGAGGATATTTCCTTTGGCCCTATAGTCTTCAATGGGATCCGAAATATCTGTTCTCAGATTCCAAAGAAATAAGGCTAGCAAAGAGATCCACGAAATACAGATGTAACTCTGTGAGATGAATTAACAGAACACTCAGCAGTTTCTCAGAAAGTTTCTTTCCAGTTTTCATCTGAGGATATTTCCTTTTTCACCATAGCCCTCTAAGGGCTTCCAAATATCACTTTTCCAATTCCAGAAGAACTGTCTTACCGAAAGGCTTCTTGAGGGGAAAGCTGTAACTCTGTGAGATGATTTCACAGAACACAAAGAAGTTTCTCAGAAAGCTTCTTTCCCTTTGTTATCGGAGGATATTTCCTTTGGCCCTATAGTCTTCAATGGGATCCAACATATCTGTTCTCAGATTCCACAGAAATAAGGCTAGCAAAGAGATCCACGAAATACAGATGTAACTCTGTGGGATGAATTAACAGAACACTAAGCAGTTTCTCAGAAATCTTCTTTCCAGATTTCATCTGAGGATATTTCCTTTTTCACCATAGCCCTCTATGGGCTTCCAAATATCACTTTGCCAATTCCACAAGAACTGTCTTAGCGAAAGGCTTCTTGAGGGGAAAGCTGTAACTCTGTGAGATGATTTCACAGAACACAAAGAAGTTTCTCAGAAAGCTTCTTTCTCTTTGTTATCGGAGGATATTTCCTTTGGCCCTATAGTCTTCAAAGGGATCCGAAATATCTGTTCTCAGATTCCACAGAAATAAGGCTAGCAAAGAGATCCACGAAATACAGATGTAACTCTGTGAGATGAATTAACAGAACACTAAGCAGTTTCTCAGAAAGCTTCTTTCCAGATTTCATCTGAGGATATTTCCTTTTTCACCGTAGCCCTCTATGGGCTTCCAAATATCAATTTGCCAATTCCACAAGAACTGTCTGAGCGAAAGGCTTCTTGAGGGGAAAGCTGTAACTCTGTGAGATGATTTCACAGAACACAAAGAAGTTTCTCAGAAAGTTTCTTTCTCTTTGTTATGGGAGGACATTTCCTTTAGCCCTATAGTCTTCAATGGGATCCGAAATATCTGTTCTCAGATTCCACAGAAATAAGGCTAGCAAAGAGATCCACGAAATACAGATGTAACTCTGTGAGATGAATTAACAGAACACTAAGCAGTTTCTCAGAACGCTTCTTTCCAGATTTCATCTGAGGATATTTCCTTTTTCACCATAGCCCTCTATGGGCTTCAAAATATGACTTTGCAATTCCACAAGAACTGTCTTAGCGAAAGGCTTCTTGAGGGGAAAGCTGTAACTCTGTGATATGATTTCACAGAACACAAAGAAGTTTCTCAGAAAGCTTCTTTCTCTTTGTTATCGGAGGATATTTCCTTTGGCCCTATAGTCTTCAGTGGGATCCGAAATATCTGTTCTCAGATTCCACAGAAATAAGGCTAGCAAAGAGATCCACGAAATACCGATGTAACTCTGTGAGATGAATTAACAGAACACTAAGCAGTTTCACAGAAAGCTTCTTTCCAGATTTCATCTGAGGATATTTCCTTTTTCACCATAGCCCTCTATGGGCTTCCAAATCTCACTTTGCCAATTCCACAAGAACTGTCTTAGCGAAAGGCTTCTTGAGGGGAAAGCGGTAACTCTGTGAGATGATTTCACAGAAGACAAAGAAGTTTCTCAGAAAGCTTCTTTCTCTTTGTTATCGGAGGATATTTCCTTTGGCCCTATAGTCTTCAATGGGATCCGAAATATCTGTTCTCAGATTCCACAGAAATAAGGCTAGCAAAGAGATCCACGAAATACAGATGTAACTCTATGAGATGAATTAACAGAACACTCAGCAGTTTCTCAGAAAGCTTCCTTTCAGATTTCATCTGAGGATATTTCCTTTTTCACCATAGCCCTCTATGGGCTTCCAAATATCACTTTGCCAATTCCACAAAACATTCTTAGCTAAAGGCTTCTTGAGGGGAAAGCTGTAACTCTGTGAGATGATTTCACAGAACACAAAGAAGTTTCTCAGAAAGCTTCTTTCTCTTCTTTATCGGAGGATATTTCCTTTGGCCCTATAGTCTTCAATGGGATCCGAAATATCTGTTCTCAGATTCCAAAGAAATAAGGGTAGCAAAGAGATCCACGAAATACAGATTTAACTCTGTGAGATGAATAACAGAACATTAAGCAGTTTCTCAGAAAGCTTCTTTCCAGATTTCATCTGAGGATATTTCCTTTTTCACCATAGCCCTCTAAGGGCTTCCAAATATCACTTTGCCAATTCCACAAGAACTGTCTTTGCGAAAGGTTTCTTGAGGGGAAAGCTGTAACTCTGTGAGATGATTTCACAGAACACAAAGAAGTTTCTCAGAAAGCTTCTTTCTCTTTGTTATCGGAGGATATTTCCTTTGGCCCTATAGTCTTCAATGGGATCCGAAATATCTGTTCTCAGATTCCACAGAAATAAGGCTAGCAAAGAGATCCACGAAATACAGATGTAACTCTGTGAGATGAATTAACAGAACACTAAGCAGTCTCAGAAAGCTTCTTTCCAGATTTCATCTGAGGATATTTCCTTTTTCACCATAGCCCTCTATGGGCTTCCAAATATCACTTTGCCAATTCCACAAGAGCTGTCTTAGCGAAAGGCTTCTGGAGGGGAAAGCTGTAACTCTGTGAGATGATTTCACAGAACACAAAGAAGTTTCTCAGAAAGCTTCTTTCTTTTTGTTATGGGAGGACATTTCCTTTGGCCCCATAGTCTTCAAAGGGATCCGAAATATCTGTTCTCAGATTCCACAGAAATAAGGCTAGCAAAGAGATCCACGAAATACAGATGTAACTCTGTGAGATGAATTAACAGAACACTAAGCAGTTTCTCAGAAAGCTTCTTTCCAGATTTCATCTGAGGATATTTCCTTTTTCACCATAGCCCTCTATGGGCTTCCAAATATCACTTTGCCAATTCCACAAGAACTGTCTTAGCGAAAGGCTTCTTGAGGGGAAAGCTGTAACTCTGTGATATGATTTCACAGAACACAAAGAAGTTTCTCAGAAAGCTTCTTTCTCTTTGTTATCGGAGGATATTTCCTTTGGCCCTATAGTCTTCAGTGGGATCCGAAATATCTGTTCTCAGATTCCACAGAAATAAGGCTAGCAAAGAGATCCACGAAATACCGATGTAACTCTGTGAGATGAATTAACACAACACTAAGCAGTTTCACAGAAAGCTTCTTTCCAGATTTCATCTGAGGATATTTCCTTTTTCACCATAGCCCTCTATGGGCTACCAAATCTCACTTTGCCAATTCCACAAGAACAGTCTTAGCGAAAGGCTTCTTGAGGGGAAAGCGGTAACTCTGTGAGATGATTTCACAGAACACAAAGAAGTTTCTCAGAAAGCTTCTTTCTCTTTGTTATCGGAGGATATTTCCTTTGGCCCTATAGTCTTCAATGGGATCCGAAATATCTGTTCTCAGATTCCAAAGAAATAAGGCTAGCAAAGAGATCCAGGAAATACAGATGTAACTCTGTGAGATGAATTAACAGAACACTAAGCAGTTTCTCAGAAAGCTTCTTTCCAGATTTCATCTGAGGATATTTCCTTTTTTACCATAGCCCTCTATGGGCTTCCAAATATCGCTTTACCAATTCCACAAGAACTGTCTTAGCGAAAGGCTTCTTGAGGGGAAAGCTGTAACTCTGTGAGATGATTTCACAGAACACAAAGAAGTTTCTCAGAAAGCTTCTTTCTCTTTGTTATCGGAGGATATTTCCTTTGGCCCTATAGTCTTCAATGGGATCCGAAATATCTGTTCTCAGATTCCACAGAAATAAGGCTAGCAAAGAGATCCACGAAATACAGATGTAACTCTATGAGATGAATTAACAGAACACTCAGCAGTTTCTCAGAAAGCTTCCTTTCAGATTTCATCTGAGGATATTTCCTTTTTCACCATAGCCCTCTATGGGCTTCCAAATATCACTTTGCCAATTCCACAAGAACAGTCTTAGCTAAAGGCTTCTTGAGGGGAAAGCTGTAACTCTGTGAGATGATTTCACAGAACACAAAGAAGTTTCTCAGAAAGCTTCTTTCTCTTTGTTATCGGAGGATATTTCCTTTGGCCCTATAGTCTTCAATGGGATCCGAAATATCTGTTCTCAGATTCCAAAGAAATAAGGGTAGCAAAGAGATCCACGAAATACAGATTTAACTCTGTGAGATGAATTAACAGAACATTAAGCAGTTTCTCAGAAAGCTTCTTTCCAGATTTCATCTGAGGATATTTCCTTTTTCACCATAGCCCTCTAAGGGCTTCCAAATATCACTTTGCCAATTCCACAAGAACTGTCTTTGCGAAAGGCTTCTTGAGGGGAAAGCTGTAACTCTGTGAGATGATTTCACAGAACACAAAGAAGTTTCTCAGAAAGCTTCTTTCTCTTTGTTATCGGAGGATATTTCCTTTGGCCCTATAGTCTTCAAAGGGATCCGAAATATCTGTTCTCAGATTCCACAGAAATAAGGCTAGCAAAGAGATCCACGAAATACAGATGTAACTCTGTGAGATGAATTAACAGAACACTAAGCAGTCTCAGAAAGCTTCTTTCCAGATTTCATCTGAGGATATTTCCTTTTTCACCATAGCCCTCTATGGGCTTCCAAATATCACTTTGCCAATTCCACAAGAGCTGTCTTAGCGAAAGGCTTCTTGAGGGGAAAGCTGTAACTCTGTGAGATGATTTCACAGAACACAAAGAAGTTTCTCAGAAAGCTTCTTTCTCTTTGTTATGGGAGGACACTTCCTTTGGCCCCATAGTCTCCAAAGGGATCCGAAATATCTGTTCTCAGATTCCACAGAAATAAGGCTAGCAAAGAGATCCACGAAATACAGATGTAACTCTGTGAGATGAATTAACAGAACACTAAGCAGTTTCTCAGAAAGCTTCTTTCCAGATTTCATCTGAGGATATTTCCTTTTTCACCATAGCCCTCTATGGGCTTCCAAATATCACTTTGCCAATTCCACAAGAACAGTCTTAGCCAAAGGCTTCTTGAGGGGAAAGCTGTAACTCTGTGATATGATTTCACAGAACACAAAGAAGTTTCTCATAAAGCTTCTTTCTCTTTGTTATCGGAGGATATTTCCTTTGGCCCTATAGTCTTCAGTGGGATCCGAAATATCTGTTCTCAGATTCCAAAGAAATAAGGCTAGCAAAGAGATCCACGAAATACAGATGTAACTCTGTGAGATGAATTAACAGAACACTAAGCAGTTTCACAGAAAGCTTCTTTCCAGATTTCATCTGAGGATATTTCCTTTTTCACCATAGCCCTCTATGGGCTTCCAAATATCACTTTGCCAATTCCACAAGAACTCTCTTAGCGAAAGGCTTCTTGACGGGAAAGCTGTAACTCTGTGAGATGATTTCACAGAACACAAAGAAGTTTCTCAGAAAGCTTCTTTCTCTTTGTTATCGGAGGATATTTCCTTTGGCCCTATAGTCTTCAATGGGATCCAAAATATCTGTTCTCAGATTCCAAAAAAATAAGGCTAGCAATGAGATCCACGAAATACAGATGTAACTCTGTGAGATGAATTAACAGAACACTAAGCAGTTTCTCAGAAAGCTTCTTTCCAGATTTCATCTGAGGATATTTCCTTTTTCACCATTGCCCTCTATGGGCTTCCAAATATCGCTTTACCAATTCCACAAGAACTGTCTTAGCGAAAGTCTTCTTGAGGGGAAAGCTGTAACTCTGTGAGATGATTTCACAGAACACAAAGAAGTTTCTCAGAAAGCTTCTTTCTCTTTGTTATCGGAGGATATTTCCTTTGGCCCTATAGCCTTCAATGGGAACCGAAATATCTGTTCTCAGATTCCACAGAAATAAGGCTAGCAAAGAGATCCACGAAATACAGATGTAACTCTGTGAGATGAATTAACAGAACACTCAGCAGTTTCTCAGAAAGCTTCCTTTCAGATTTCATCTGAGGATATTTCCTTTTTCACCATAGCCCTCTATGGGCTTCCAAATATCACTTTGCCAATTCCACAAGAACAGTCTTAGCTAAAGGCTTCTTGAGGGGAAAGCTGTAACTCTGTGAGATGATTTCACAGAACACAAAGAAGTTTCTCAGAAAGATTCTTTCTCTTTGTTATCGGGGGATATTTACTTTGGCCCTAAGGTCTTCAAAGGGATCCGAAATATCTGTTCTCAGATTCCAAAGAAATAAGGGTAGCAAAGAGATCCACGAAATACAGGTTTAACTCTGTGAGATGAATTAACAGAACATTAAGCAGTTTCTCAGAAAGCTTCTTTCCAGATTTCATCTGAGGATATTTCCTTTTTCACCATAGCCCTCTAAGGGCTTCCAAATATCACTTTGCCAATTCCACAAGAACTGTCTTTGCGAAAGGCTTCTTGAGGGGAAACATGTAACTCTGTGAGATGATTTCACAGAACACAAAGAAGTTTCTCAGAAAGCTTCTTTCTCTTTGTTATCGGAGGATATTTCCTTTGGCCCTATAGTCTTCAATGGGATCCGAAATATCTGTTCTCAGATTCCACAGAAATAAGGCTAGCAAAGAGATCCACAAAATACAGATGTAACTCTGTGAGATGAATTAACAGAACACTAAGCAGTTTCTCAGAAAGCTTCCTTCCAGATTTCATCTGAGGATATTTCCTTTTTCACCGTAGCCCTCTATGGGCTTCCAAATATCACTTTGCCAATTCCACAGGAACTGTCTTAGCGAAAGGGTTCTTGAGGGGAAAGCTGTAACTCTGTGAGATGATTTCACAAAAAACCAAAGAAGTTTCTCAGAAAGCTTCTTTCTCTTTGTTATCGGAGGATATTTCCTTTGGCCCAATAGTCTTCAATGGGATACGAAATATCTGTTCTCAGATTCCAAAGACATAAGGCTAGCAAAGAGATCCACGAAATACAGATGTAACTCTGTGAGATGAATTAACAGAACACTAAGCAGTTTAACAGAAAGCTTCTTTCCAGATTTCATCTGAGGATATTTCCTTTTTCACCATAGCCCTCTATGGGCTTCCAAATATCACTTTGCCAATTCCACAAGAACTGTCTGAGCGAAAGGCTTCTTGAGGGGAAAGCTGTAACTCTGAGATGATTTCACAGAACACAAAGAAGTTTCTCAGAAAGCTTCTTTCTCTTTGTTATCGGAGGATATTTCCTTTGGCCCTATAGTCTTCAATGGGATCCGAAATATCTGTTCTCAGATTCCAAAGAAATAAGGCTAGCAAAGAGATCCACGAAAAACAGATTTAACTCTGTGAGATGAATTAACAGAACACTAAGCAGTTTCTCAGAAAGCTTCTTTCCAGATTTCATCTGAGGATATTTCCTTTTTCACCATAGCCCTCTATGGGCTTCCAAACATCGCTTTGCCATTTCCACAAGAACTGTCTTAGCGAAAAGCTTCTTGAGGGGAAAGCTGTAACTCTGTGATATGATTTCACAGAACACAAAGAAGTTTCTCAGAAAGCTTCTTTCTCTTTGTTATCGGAGGATATTTCCTTTGGCCCTATTGTCTTCAATGGGATCCGAAATATCTGTTCTCAGATTCCACAGAAATAAGGCTAGCAAAGAGATCCACGAAATACCGATGTAACTCTGTGAGATGAATTAAAGGAACACTAAGCAGTTTCTCAGAAAGCTTCTTTCCAGATTTCATCTGAGGATATTTCCTTTTTCACCGTAGCCCTCTATGGGCTTCCAAATATCACTTTGCCAATTCCATAAGAGCTGTCTTAGCGAAAGGCTTCTTGAGGGGAAAGCTGTAACTCTGTGAGATGATTTCACAGAACACAAAGAAGTTTCTCAGAAAGCTTCTTTCTCTTTGTTATCGGAGGATATTTCCTTTGGCCCTATAGTCTTCAATGGGATCCGAAATATCTGTTCTCAGATTCCACAGAAATAAGGCTAGCAAAGAGATCCACGAAATACAGATGTAACTCTGTGAGATGAATTAACAGAACACTAAGCAGTTTCTCAGAAAGCTTCTTTCCAGATTTCATCTGAGGATATTTCCTTTTTCACCATAGCCCTCTATGGGCTTTCAAATATCACTTTGCCAATTCCACAAGAACTGTCTTAGCAAAAGGCTTCTTGAGGGGTAAGCTGTAACTCTGTGAGATGATTTCACGGAACACAAAGAAGTTTCTCAGAAAGCTTCTTTCTCTTTGTTATCGGAGGATATTTCCTTTGGCCCTATAGTCTTCAATGGGATCCGAAATATCTGTTCTCAGATTCCACAGAAATAAGGCTAGCAAAGAGATCCACGAAATACAGATGTAACTCTCTGAGATGAATTAACAGAACACTCAGCAGTTTCTCAGAAAGCTTCCTTCCAGATTTCATCTGAGGATATTTCCTTTTTCACCATAGCCCTCTATGGGCTTCCAAATATCACTTTGCCAATTCCACAAGAACTGTCTTAGCGAAAGGCTTCTTGAGGGGAAAGCTGTAACTCTGTGAGATGATTTCACAGAACACAAAGGAGTTTCTCAGAAAGCTTCTTTCTCTTTGTTATCGGAGGATATTTCCTTTGGCTCTATAGTCTTTAATGGGATCCGAATTATCTGTTCTCAGATTCCACAGAAATAAGGCTAGCAAAGAGATCCACGAAATACAGATGTAACTCTGTGAGGTGAATTAACAGAACACTCATCAGTTTCTCAGAAAGCTTCTTTCCAGATTTCATCTGAGGATATTTCCTTTTTCATCAGAGCCCTCTAAGGGCTTCCAAATATCACTTTGCCAATGCCACAAGAACTGTCTTAGCGAAAGGCTTCTTGAGGGGAAAGCTGTAACTCTGTGAGATGATTTCACAGAACACAAAGAAGTTTCTCAGAAAGCTTCTTTCACTTTGTTATCGGAGATTATTTCCTTTGGCCCTATAGTCTTCAAAGGGATCCGAAATATCTGTTCTCAGATTCCACAGAAATAAGGCTAGCAAAGAGATCCACGAAATACAGATGTAACTCTGTGAGATGAATTAACAGAACACTAAGCAGTTTCTCAGAAAGCTTCTTTCCAGATTTCATCTGAGGATATTTCCTTTTTCACCATAGCCCTCTATGGGCTTCCAAATATCACTTTGCCAATTCCACAAGAACTGTCTTAGCGAAAGGCTTCTTGAGGGGAAAGCTGTAACTCTGTGAGATGATTTCACAGAACACAAAGAAGTTTCTCAGAAAGCTTCTTTCTCTTTGTTATCGGAGGATATTTCCTTTGGCCCTATAGTCTTCAATGGGATCCGAAATATCTGTTCTCAGATTCCAAAGAAATAAGGCTAGCAAAGAGATCCACGAAAAACAGATTTAACTCTGTGAGATGAATTAACAGAACACTAAGCAGTTTCTCAGAAAGCTTCTTTCCAGATTTCATCTGAGAATATTTCCTTTTTCACCATAGCCCTCTATGGGCTTCCAAATATCGCTTTGCCAATTCCACAAGAACTGTCTTAGCGAAAAGCTTCTTGAGGGGAAAGCTGTAACTCTGTGAGATGATTTCACAGAACACAAAGAAGTTTCTCAGAAAGCTTCTTTCTCTTTGTTATCGGAGGATATTTCCTTTGGCCCTATTGTCTTCAAAGGGATCCGAAATATCTGTTCTCAGATTCCACAGAAATAAGGCTAGCAAAGAGATCCACGAAATACAGATGTAACTCTGTGAGATGAATTAAAGGAACACTAAGCAGTTTCTCAGAAAGCTTCTTTCCAGATTTCATCTGAGGATATTTCCTTTTTCACCATAGCCCTCTATGGGCTTCCAAATATCACTTTGCCAATTCCACAAGAGCTGTCTTAGCGAAAGGCTTCTTGAGGGGAAAGCTGTAACTCTGTGAGATGATTTCACAGAATACAAAGAAGTTTCTCAGAAAGCTTCTTTCTCTTTGTTATCGGAGGATATTTCCTTTGGCCCTATAGTCTTTAATGGGATCCGAAATATCTGTTCTCAGATTCCACAGAAATAAGGCTAGCAAAGAGATCCACGAAATACAGATGTAACTCTGTGAGATGAATTAACAGAACACTAAGCAGTTTAACAGTAAGCTTCTTTCCAGATTTCATCTGAGGATATTTCCTTTTTCACCATTGCCCTCTATGGGCTTCCAAATATCACTTTGCCAATTCCACAAGAACTGTCTGAGCGAAAGGCTTCTTGAGGGGAAAGCTGTAACTCTGTGAGATGATTTCACAGAACACAAAGAAGTTTCTCAGAAAGCTTCTTTCTCTTTGTTATCGGAGGATATTTCCTTTGGCCCTATAGTCTTCAATGGGATCCGAAATATCTGTTCTCAGATTCCAAAGAAATAAGGCTAGCAAAGAGATCCACGAAAAACAGATTTAACTCTGTGAGATGAATTAACAGAACACTAAGCAGTTTCTCAGAAAGCTTCTTTCCAGATTTCATCTGAGGATATTTCCTTTTTCACCATAGCCCTCTATGGGCTTCCAAATATCGCTTTGCCAATTCCGCAAGAACTGTCTTAGCGAAAGGCTTCTTGAGGGGAAAGGTGTAACTCTGTGAGATGATTTCACAGAACACAAAGAAGTTTCTCAGAAAGCTTCTTTCTCTTTGTTATCGGAGGATATTTCCTTTGGCCCTATTGTCTTCAATGGGATCCGAAATATCTGTTCTCATATTCCACAGAAATAAGGCTAGCAAAGAGATCCACGAAATACAGATGTAACTCTGTGAGATGAATTAACAGAACACTCAGCAGTTTCTCAGAAAGCTTCCTTCCAGATTTCATCTGAGGATATTTCCTTTTTCACCATAGCCCTCTATGGGCTTCCAAATATCACTTTGCCAATTCCACAAGAACTGTCTTAGCGAAAGGCTTCTTGAGGGGAAAGCTGTAACTCTGTGAGATGATTTCACAGAACACAAAGAAGTTTCTCAGAAAGCTTCCTTCTCTTTGTTATGGGAGGACATTTCCTTTGGCCCTATAGTCTTCAATGGGATCCGAAATATCTGTTCTCAGATTCCACAGAAATAAGGCTAGCAAAGAGATCCACGAAATACAGATGTAACTCTGTGAGATGAATTAACAGAACACTAAGCAGTTTCTCAGAAAGCTTCTTTCCAGATTTCATCTGAGGATATTTCCTTTTTCACCATAGCCCTCTATGGGCTTCCAAATATCACTTTGCCAATTCCACAAGAACTGTCTTAGCGAAAGGCTTCTTGAGGGGAAAGCTGTAACTCTGTGAGATGATTTCACAGAACACAAAGAAGTTTCGCAGAAAGCTTCTTTCTCTTTGTTATGGGAGGACATTTCCTTTGGCCCTATAGTCTTCAAAGGGATCCAAAATATCTGTTCTCAGATTCCACAGAAATAAGGCTAGCAAAGAGATCCACGAAATACAGATGTAACTCTGTGAGATGAATTAACAGAACACTAAGCAGTTTCTCAGAAAGCTTCTTTCCAGATCTCATCTGAGGATATTTCCTTTTTCACCATAGCCCTCTATGGGCTTCCAAATATCACTTTGCCAATTCCACAAGAACTGTCTTAGCGAAAGGCTTCTTGAGGGGAAAGCTGTAACTCTGTGAGATGATTTCACAGAACACAAAGAAGTTTCTCAGAAAGCTTCTTTCTCTTTGTTATCGGAGTATATTTCCTTTGGCCCTATAGTCTTCAATGGGATCCGAAATATCTGTTCTCAGATTCCACAGAAATAAGGCTAGCAAAGAGGTCCACGAAATACAGATGTAACTCTGTGAGATGAATTAACAGAACACTCAGCAGTTTCTCAGAAAGCTTCTTTCCAGATTTCATCTGAGGATATTTCCTTTTCCAGCAGAGCCCTCTATGGGCTTCCAAATATCACTTTGCCAATTCCACAAGTACTGTCTTAGCGAAAGGCTTCTTGAGGGGAAAGCTGTAACTCTGTGAGATGATTTCACAGAACACAAAGAAGTTTCTCAGAAAGCTTCTTTCTCTTTGTTATCGGAGATTATTTCCTTTGGCCCTATAGTCTTCAAAGGGATCCGAAATATCTGTTCTCAGATTCCACAGAAATAAGGCTAGCAAAGAGATCCACGAAATACAGATGTAACTCTGTGAGATGAATTAACAGAACACTAAGCAGTTTCTCAGGAAGCTTCTTTCCAGATTTCATCTGAGGATATTTCCTTTTTCACCATAGCCCTCTATGGGCTTCCAAATATCGCTTTGCCAATTCCACAAGAACTGTCTTAGCGAAAGGCTTCTTGAGGGGAAAGCTGTAACTCTGTGAGATGATTTCACAGAACACAAAGAAGTTTCTCAGAAAGCTTCTTTCTCTTTGTTATCGGAGGATATTTCCTTTGGCCCTATAGTCTTCAATGGGATCCGAAATATCTGTTCTCAGATTCCAAAGAAATAAGGCTAGCAAAGAGATCCACGAAATACAGATGTAACTCTGTGAGATGAATTAACAGAACACTCAGCAGTTTCTCAGAAAGCTTCTTTCCAGATTTCATCTGAGTATATTTCCTTTTTCACCATAGCCCTCTATGGGCTTCCAAATATCACTTTGCCAATTCCACAAGAACTGTCTTAGCGAAAGGCTTCTTGAGGGGAAAGCTGTAACTCTGTGATATGATTTCACAGAACACAAAGAAGTTTCTCAGAAAGCTTCTTTCTCTTTGTTATCGGAGGACATTTCCTTTGGCCCTATAGTCTTCAATGGGATCCGAAATATCTGTTCTCAGATTCCACAGAAATAAGGCTAGCAAAGAGATCCACGAAATACAGATGTAACTCTGTGAGATGAATTAACGGAACACTAAGCAGTTTCTCAGAAAGCTTCTTTCCAGATTTCATCTGAGGATATTTCCTTTTTCACCAGAGCCCTCTATGGGCTTCCAAATATCACTTTGCCAATTCCACGAGAACTGTCTTAGCGAAAGGCTTCTTGAGGGGAAAGCTGTAACTCTGTGAGATGATTTCACAGAACACAAAGAAGTTTCTCAGAAAGCTTCTTTCTCTTTGTTATCGGAGGATATTTCCTTTGGCCCTATAGTCTTCAAAGGGATCCGAAATATCTGTTCTCAGATTCCACAGAAATAAGGCTAGCAAAGAGATCCACGAAATACAGATGTAACTCTGTGAGATGAATTAACAGAACACTCAGCAGTTTCTCAGAAAGCTTCTTTCCAGATTTCATCTGAGGATAGTTCCTTTTTCACCAGAGCCCTCTATGGGCTTCCAAATATCACTTTGCCAATTCCACAAGAACTGTCTTAGCGAAAGGCTTCTTGAGGGGAAAGCTGTAACTCTGTGAGATGATTTCACAGAACACAAAGAAGTTTCTCAGAAAGCTTCTTTCTCTTTGTTATCGGAGATTATTTCCTTTGGCCCTATAGTCTTCAAAGGGATCTTAAATATCTGTTCTCAGATTCCACAGAAATAAGGCTAGCAAAGAGATCCACGAAATACAGATGTAACTCTGTGAGATGAATTAACAGAACACTAAGCAGTTTCTCAGAAAGCTTCTTTCCAGATTTCATCTGAGGATATTTCCTTTTTCACCATAGCCCTCTATGGCTTACAAATATCACTTTGCCAATTCCACAAGAACTGTCTTAGCGAAAGGCTTCTTGAGGGGAAAGCTGTAACTCTGTGAGATGATTTCACAGAACACAAAGAAGTTTCTCAGAAAGCTTCTTTCTCTTTGTTATCGGAGGATATTTCCTTTGGCCCTATAGACTTCAATGGGATCCGAAATATCTGTTCTCAGATTCCACAGAAATAAGGCTAGCAAAGAGATCCACGAAATACAGATGTAACTCTGTGAGATGAATTAACAGAACACTAAGCAGTTTCTCAGAAAGCTGCTTTCCAGATTTCATCTATGGATATTTCCTTTTTCACCATAGCCCTCTAGGGGCTTCCAAATATCACTTTGCCAATTCCACAAGAACTGTCTTAGCGAAAGGCTTCTTGAGGGGAAAGCTGTAACTCTGTGAGATGATTTCACAGAACACAAAGAAGTTTCTCAGAAAGCTTCTTTCTCTTTGTTATCGGAGGATATTTCCTTTGGCCCTATAGTCTTCAATGGGATCCGAAATATCTGTTCTCAGATTCCACAGAAATAAGGCTAGCAAAGAGAACCACGAAATACAGATGTAACTCTGTGAGATGAATTAACAGAACACTCAGCAGTTTCTCAGAAAGCTTCCTTCCAGATTTCATCTGAGGATATTTCCTTTTTCACCATAGCCCTCTATGGGCTTCCAAATATCACTTTGCCAATTCCACAAGAACTGTCTTAGCGAAAGGCTTCTTGAGGGGAAAGCTGTAACTCTGTGAGATGATTTCACAGAACACAAAGAAGTTTCTCATAAAGCTTCTTTCTCTTTGTTATCGGAGGATATTTCCTTTGGCCTTATAGTCTTCAATGGGATACAAAATATCTGTTCTCAGATTCCACAGAAATAAGGCTAGCAAAGAGATCCACGAAATACAGATGTAACTCTGTGAGATGAATTAACAGAACACTAAGCAGTTTAACAGAAAGCTTCTTTCCAGATTTCATCTGAGGATATTTCCTTTTTCACCATAGCCCTCTATGGGCTTCCAAATATCACTTTGCCAATTCCACAAGAACTGTCTGAACGAAAGGCTTCTTGAGGGGAAAGCTGTAACTCTGTGAGATGATTTCATAGAACACAAAGAAGTTTCTCAGAAAGCTTCTTTCTCTTTGTTATCGGAGGATATTTTCTTTGGCCCTATAGTCTTCAATGGGATCCGAAATATCTGTTCTCAGATTCCAAAGAAATAAGGCTAGCAAAGAGATCCACGAAAAACAGATTTAACTCTGTGAGATGAATTAACAGAACACTAAGCAGTTTCTCAGAAAGCTTCTTTCCAGATTTCATCTGAGGATATTTCCTTTTTCACCATAGCCCTCTATGTGCTTCCAAATATCGCTTTGCCAATTCCGCAAGAACTGTCTTAGCGAAAGGCTTCTTGAGGGGAAAGGTGTAACTCTGTGAGATGATTTCACAGAACACAAAGAAGTTTCTCAGAAAGCTTCTTTCTCTTTGTTATCGGAGGATATTTCCTTTGGCCCTATTGTCTTCAAAGGGATAAGAAATATCTGTTCTCAGATTCCACAGAAATAAGGCTAGCAAAGAGATCCACGAAATACAGATGTAACTCTGTGAGATGAATTAACAGAACACTCAGCAGTTTCTCAGAAAGCTTCCTTCCAGATTTCATCTGAGGATATTTCCTTTTTCACCATAGCCCTCTATGGGCTTCCAAATATCACTTTGCCAATTCCAGAAGAACTGTCTTAGCGAAAGGCTTCTTGAGGGGAAAGCTGTAACTCTGTGAGATGATTTCACAGAACACAAAGAAGTTTCTCAGAAAGCTTCCTTCTCTTTGTTATGGGAGGACATTTCCTTTGGCCCTATAGTCTTCAAAGGGATCCGAAATATCTGTTCTCAGATTCCACAGAAATAAGGCTAGCAAAGAGATCCACGAAATACTGATGTAACTCTGTGAGATGAATTAACAGAACACTCAGCAGTTTCTCAGAAAGCTTCTTTCCAGATTTCATCTGAGGATATTTCCTTTTTCACCATAGCCCTCTATGGGCTTCCAAATATCACTTTGCCAATTCTACAAGAACTGTCTTAGCGAAAGGCTTCTTGAGGGGAAAGCTGTAACTCTGTGAGATGATTTCACAGAACACAAAGAAGTTTCTCAGAAAGCTTCTTTCTCTTTGTTATGGGAGGACATTTCCTTTGGCCCTATAGTCTTCAAAGGGATCCAAAATATCTGTTCTCAGATTCCACAGAAATAAGGCTAGCAAAGAGATCCACGAAATACAGATGTAACTCTGTGAGATGAATTAACAGAACACTCAGCAGTTTCTCAGAAAGCTTCTTTCCAGATTTCATCTGAGGATATTTCCTTTTTCACCATAGCCCTCTATGGGCTTCCAAATATCACTTTGCCAATTCCACAAGAACTGTCTTAGCGAAAGGCTTCTTGAGGGGAAAGCTGTAACTCTGTGAGATGATTTCACAGAACACAAAGAAGTTTCTCAGAAAGCTTCTTTCTCTTTGTTATCGGAGTATATTTCCTTTGGCCCTATAGTCTTCAATGGGATCCGAAATATCTGTTCTCAGATTCCACAGAAATAAGGCTAGCAAAGAGATCCACGAAATACAGATGTAACTCTGTGAGATGAATTAACAGAACACTCAGCAGTTTCTCAGAAAGCTTCTTTCCAGATTTCATCTGAGGATATTTCCTTTTTCAGCAGAGCCCTCTATGGGCTTCCAAATATCACTTTGCCAATTCCACAAGTACTGTCTTAGCGAACGGCTTCTTGAGGGGAAAGCTGTAACTCTGTGAGATGATTTCACAGAACACAAAGAAGTTTCTCAGAAAGCTTCTTTCTCTTTGTTATCGGAGATTATTTCCTTTGGCCCTATTGTCTTCAAAGGGATCCGAAATATCTGTTCTCAGATTCCACAGAAATAAGGCTAGCAAAGAGATCCACGAAATGCAGATGTAACTCTGTGAGATGAAATAACAGAACACTCAGCAGTTTCTCAGAAAGCTTCCTTCCAGATTTCATCTGAGGATATTTCCTTTTTCACCATAGCCCTCTATGGGCTTCCAAATATCACTTTGCCAATTCCACAAGAACTGTCTGAGCGAAAGGCTTCTTGAGGGGAAAGCTGTAACTCTGTGAGATGATTTCACAGAACACAAAGAAGTTTCTCAGAAAGCTTCTTTCTCTTTGTTATCGGAGGATATTTCCTTTGGCCCTATAGTCTTCAATGGGATCCGAAATATCTGTTCTCAGATTCCAAAGAAATAAGGCTAGCAAAGAGATCCATGAAATACAGATGTAACTCTGTGAGATGAATTAACAGAACACTCAGCAGTTTCTCAGAAAGCTTCCTTCCAGATTTCATCTGAGCATATTTCCTTTTTCACCATAGCCCTCTATGGGCTTCCAAATATCACTTTGCCAATTCCACAAGAACTGTCTTAGCGAAAGGCTTCTTGAGGGGAAAGCTGTAACTCTGTGAGATGATTTCACAGAACACAAAGAAGTTTCTCAGAAAGCTTCTTTCTCTTTGTTATCGGAGGACATTTCCTTTGGCCCTATAGTCTTCAATGGGATAAGAAATATCTGTTCTCAGATTCCACAGAAATAAGGCTAGCAAAGAGATCCACGAAATACAGATGTAACTCTGTGAGATGAATTAACAGAACACTAAGCAGTTTCTCAGAAAGCTTCTTTCCAGATTTCATCTGAGGATATTTCCTTTTTCACCATAGCCCTCTAGGGGCTTCCAAATATCACTTTGCCAATTCCACAAGAACTGTCTTAGCGAAAGGCTTCTTGAGGGGAAAGCTGTAACTCTGTGAGATGATTTCACAGAACACAAAGAAGTTTCTCAGAAAGCTTCTTTCTCTTTGTTATCGGAGGATATTTCCTTTGGCCCTATAGTCTTCAATGGGATCCGAAATATCTGTTCTCAGATTCCACAGAAATAAGGCTAGCAAAGAGAACCACGAAATACAGATGTAACTCTGTGAGATGAATTAACAGAACACTCAGCAGTTTCTCAGAAAGCTTCCTTCCAGATTTCATCTGAGGATATTTCCTTTTTCACCATAGCCCTCTATGGGCTTCCAAATATCACTTTGCCAATTCCAAAAGAACTGTCTTAGCGAAAGGCTTCTTGAGGGGAAAGCTGTAACTCTGTGAGATGATTTCACAGAACACAAAGAAGTTTCTCAGAAAGCTTCTTTCTCTTTGTTATCGGAGGATATTTCCTTTGGCCCTATAGTCTTCAATGGGATACAAAATATCTGTTCTCAGATTCCACAGAAATAAGGCTAGCAAAGAGATCCACGAAATACAGATGTAACTCTGTGAGATGAATTAACAGAACACTAAGCAGTTTAACAGAAAGCTTCTTTCCAGATTTCATCTGAGGATATTTCCTTTTTCACCATAGCCCTCTATGGGCTTCCAAATATCACTTTGCCAATTCCACAAGAACTGTCTGAACGAAAGGCTTCTTGAGGGGAAAGCTGTAACTCTGTGAGATGATTTCATAGAACACAAAGAAGTTTCTCAGAAAGCTTCTTTCTCTTTGTTATCGGAGGATATTTTCTTTGGCCCTATAGTCTTCAATGGGATCCGAAATATCTGTTCTCAGATTCCAAAGAAATAAGGCTAGCAAAGAGATCCACGAAAAACAGATTTAACTCTGTGAGATGAATTAACAGAACACTAAGCAGTTTCTCAGAAAGCTTCTTTCCAGATTTCATCTGAGGATATTTCCTTTTTCACCATAGCCCTCTATGGGCTTCCAAATATCGCTTTGCCAATTCCGCAAGAACTGTCTTAGCGAAAGGCTTCTTGAGGGGAAAGGTGTAACTCTGTGAGATGATTTCACAGAACACAAAGAAGTTTCTCAGAAAGCTTCTTTCTCTTTGTTATCGGAGGATATTTCCTTTGGCCCTATTGTCTTCAAAGGGATCCGAAATATCTGTTCTCAGATTCCACAGAAATAAGGCTAGCAAAGAGATCCACGAAATACAGATGTAACTCTGTGAGATGAATTAACAGAACACTCAGCAGTTTCTCAGAAAGCTTCCTTCCAGATTTCATCTGAGGATATTTCCTTTTTCACCATAGCCCTCTATGGGCTTCCAAATATCACATTGCCAATTCCAGAAGAACTGTCTTAGCGAAAGGCTTCTTGAGGGGAAAGCTGTAACTCTGTGAGATGATTTCACAGAACACAAAGAAGTTTCTCAGAAAGCTTCCTTCTCTTTGTTATGGGAGGACATTTCCTTTGGCCCTATAGTCTTCAATGGGATCCGAAATATCTGTTCTCAGATTCCACAGAAATAAGGCTAGCAAAGAGATCCACGAAATACTGATGTAACTCTGTGAGATGAATTAACAGAACACTCAGCAGTTTCTCAGAAAGCTTCTTTCCAGATTTCATCTGAGGATATTTCCTTTTTCACCATAGCCCTCTATGGGCTTCCAAATATCACTTTGCCAATTCCACAAGAACTGTCTTAGCGAAAGGCTTCTTGCGGGGAAAGCTGTAACTCTGTGAGATGATTTCACAGAACACAAAGAAGTTTCTCAGAAAGCTTCTTTCTCTTTGTTATCGGAGGATATTTCCTTTGGCCCTATATTCTTCAATGGGATCCGAAATATCTGTTCTCAGATTCCACAGAAATAAGGCTAGCAAAGAGATCCACGAAATACAGATGTAACTCTGTGAGATGAATTAACAGAACACTAAGCAGTTTCTCAGAAAGATTCTTTCCAGATTTCATCTGAGGATATTTCCTTTTTCACCATAGCCCTCTAGGGGCTTCCAAATATCACTTTGCCAATTCCACAAGAACTGTCTTAGCGAAAGGCTTCTTGAGGGGAAAGCTGTAACTCTGTGAGATGATTTCACAGAAGACAAATAAGTTTCTCAGAAAGCTTCTTTCTCTTTGTTATCGGAGTATATTTCCTTTGGCCCTATAGTCTTCAATGGGATCCGAAATATCTGTTCTCAGATTCCACAGAAATAAGGCTAGCAAAGAGAACCACGAAATACAGATGTAACTCTGTGAGATGAATTAACAGAACACTCAGCAGTTTCTCAGAAAGCTTCTTTCCAGATTTCATCTGAGGATATTTCCTTTTTCAGCAGAGCCCTCTATGGGCTTCCAAATATCACTTTGCCAATTCCACAAGAACTGTCTTAGCGAACGGCTTCTTGAGGGGAAAGCTGTAACTCTGTGAGATGATTTCACAGAACACAAAGAAGTTTCTCAGAAAGCTTCTTTCTCTTTGTTATCGGAGGATATTTCCTTTGGCCCTATAGTCTTCAATGGGATACGAAATATCTGTTCTCAGATTCAAAAGAAATAAGGCTAGCAAAGAGATCCACGAAATACAGATGTAACTCTGTGAGATGAATTAACAGAACACTAAGCAGTTTCACAGAAAGCTTCTTTCCAGATTTCATCTGAGGATATTTCCTTTTTCACCATAGCCCTCTATGGGCTTCGAAATATCACTTTGCCAATTCCACAAGAACTGTCTTAGCGAAAGGCTTCTTGAGGGGAAAGCTGTAACTCTGTGAGATGATTTCTCAGAACAGAAAGAAGTTTCTCAGAAAGCTTCTTTCTCTTTGTTATCGGAGATTATTTCCTTTGGCCCTATAGTCTTCAAAGGGATCCGAAATATCTGTTCTCAGATTCCACAGAAATAAGGCTAGCAAACAGATCCACAAATACAGATGTAACTCTGTGAGATGAATTAACAGAACACTAAGCAGTTTCTCAGAAAGCTTCTTTCCAGATTTCATCTGAGGATATTTCCTTTTTCACCATAGCCCTCTATGGGCTTCCAAATATCGCTTTGCCAATTCCACAAGAACTGTCTTAGCGAAAGGCTTCTTGAGGGGAAAGCTGTAACTCTGTGAGATGATTTCACAGAACACAAAGAAGTTTCTCAGAAAGCTTCTTTCTCTTTGTTATCGGAGGATATTTCCTTTGGCCCTATAGTATTCAAAGGGATCCGAAATATCTGTTCTCAGATTCCACAGAAATAAGGCTAGCAAACAGATCCAGGAAATACAGATGTAACTCTGTGAGATGAATTAACAGAACACTAAGCAGTTTCTCAGAAAGCTTCTTTCCAGATTTCATCTGAGGATATTTCCTTTTTCACCATAGCCCTCTATGGGCTTCCAAATATCACTTTGCCAATTCCACAAGAACTGTCTTAGCGAAAGGCTTCTTGAGGGGAAAGCTGTAACTCTGTGAGATGATTTCACAGAACACAAAGAAGTTTCTCAGAAAGCTTCTTTCTCTTTGTTATCGGAGGATATTTCCTTTGGCCCTGTAGTCTTCAATGGGATACGAAGTATCTGTTCTCAGATTCCACAGAAATAAGGCTAGCAAAGAGATCCACGAAAAACAGATGTAACTCTGTGAGATGAATTAACAGAACACTAAGCAGTTTCTCAGAAAACTTCCTTCCAGATTTCATCTGAGGATATTTCCTTTTTCACCATAGCCCTCTATGGGCTTCCAAATATCGCTTTGCCAATTCCACAAGAACTGTCTTAGCGAAAGGCTTCTTGAGGGGAAAGCTGTAACTCTGTGAGATGATTTCACAGAACACAAAGAAGTTTCTCAGAAAGCTTCTTTCTCTTTGTTATCGGAGGATATTTCCTTTGGCCCTATTGTCTTCAAAGGGATCCGAAATATCTGTTCTCAGATTCCACAGAAATAAGGCTAGCAAAGAGATCCACGAAATACAGATGTAACTCTGTGAAATGAATTAAAAGAACACTCAGCAGTTTCTCAGAAAGCTTCCTTCCAGATTTCATCTGAGGATATTTCCTTTTTCACCATAGCCCTCTATGGGCTTCCAAATATCACTTTGCCAATTCCACAAGAACTGTCTTAGCGAAAGGCTTCTTGAGGGGAAAGCTGTAACTCTGTGAGATGATTTCACAGAACACAAAGAAGTTTCTCAGAAAGCTTCTTTCTCTTTGTTATGGGAGGACATTTCCTTTGGCCCTATAGTCTTCAAAGGGATCCGAAATATCTGTTCTCAGATTCCACAGAAATAAGGCTAGCAATGAGATCCACGAAATACAGATGTAACTCTGTGAGATGAATTAACAGAAAACTAAGCAGTTTCTCAGAAAGCTTCTTTCCAGATTTCATCTGAGGATATTTCCTTTTTCACCAGAGCCCTCTATGGGCTTCCAAATATCACTTTGCCAATTCCACAAGAACTGTCTTAGCGAAAGGCTTCTTGAGGGGAAAGCTGTAACTCTGTGAGATGATTTCACAGAACACAAAGAAGTTTCTCAGAAAGCTTCTTTCTCTTTGTTATCGGAGGATATTTCCTTTGGCCCTATATTCTTCAATGGGATCCGAAATATCTGTTCTCAGATTCCACAGAAATAAGGCTAGCAAAGAGATCCACGAAATACAGATGTAACTCTGTGAGATGAATTAACAGAACACTAAGCATTTTCTCTGAAAGCTTCTTTCCAGATTTCATCTGAGGATATTTCCTTTTTCACCAGAGCCCTCTATGGGCTTCCAAATATCACTTTGCCAATTCCACGAGAACTGTCTTAGCGAAAGGCTTCTTGAGGGGAAAGCTGTAACTCTGTGAGATGATTTCACAGAACACAAAGAAGTTTCTCAGAAAGCTTCTTTCTCTTTGTTATCGGAGGATATTTCCTTTGGCCCTATAGTCTTCAAAGGGATCCGAAATATCTGTTCTCAGATTCCACAGAAATAAGGCTAGCAAAGAGATCCACGAAATACAGATGTAACTCTGTGAGATGAATTAACAGAACACTAAGCAGTTTCTCAGAAAGCTTCTTTCCAGATTTCATCTGAGGATATTTCCTTTTTCACCAGAGCCCTCTATGGGCTTCCAAATATCACTTTGCCAATTCCACAAGAACTGTCTTAGCGAAAGGCTTCTTGAGGGGAAAGCTGTAACTCTGTGAGGTGATTTCACAGAACACAAAGAAGTTTCTCAGAAAGCTTCTTTCTCTTTGTTATCGGAGATTATTTCCTTTGGCCCTGTAGTCTTCAAAGGGATCCGAAATATCTGTTCTCAGATTCCACAGAAATAAGGCTAGCAAAGAGATCCACGAAATACAGATGTAACTCTGTGAGATGAATTAACAGAACACTAAGCAGTTTCTCAGAAAGCTTCTTTCCAGATTTCATCTGAGGATATTTCCTTTTTCACCATAGCCCTCTATGGGCTTCCAAATATCACTTTGCCAATTCCACAAGAACTGTCTTAGCGAAAGGCTTCTTGCGGGGAAAGCTGTAACTCTGTGAGATGATTTCACAGAACACAAAGAAGTTTCTCAGAAAGCTTCTTTCTCTTTGTTATCGGAGGATATTTCCTTTGGCCCTATAGTCTTCAATGGGATCCGAAATATCTGTTCTCAGATTCCACAGAAATAAGGCTAGCAAAGAGATCCACGAAATACAGATGTAACTCTGTGAGATGAATTAACAGAACACTAAGCAGTTTCTCAGAAAGATTCTTTCCAGATTTCATCTGAGGATATTTCCCTTTTCACCATAGCCCTCTAGGGGCTTCCAAATATCACTTTGCCAATTCCACAAGAACTGTCTTAGCGAAAGGCTTCTTGAGGGGAAAGCTGTAACTCTGTGAGATGATTTCACAGAACACAAAGAAGTTTCTCAGAAAGCTTCTTTCTCTTTGTTATCGGAGGATATTTCCTTTGGCCCTATAGTCTTCAATGGGATCCGAAATATCTGTTCTCAGATTCCACAGAAATAAGGCTAGCAAAGAGATCCACGAAATACAGATGTAACTCTGTGAGATGAATTAACAGAACACTAAGCAGTTTCACAGAAAGCTTCTTTCCAGATTTCATCTGAGGATATTTCCTTTTTCACCATAGCCCTCTATGGGCTTCGAAATATCACTTTGCCAATTCCACAAGAACTGTCTTAGCGAAAGGCTTCTTGAGGGGAAAGCTGTAACTCTGTGAGATGATTTCTCAGAACAGAAAGAAGTTTCTCAGAAAGCTTCTTTCTCTTTGTTATCGGAGATTATTTCCTTTGGCCCTATAGTCTTCAAAGGGATCCGAAATATCTGTTCTCAGATTCCACAGAAATAAGGCTAGCAAACAGATCCACAAATACAGATGTAACTCTGTGAGATGAATTAACAGAACACTAAGCAGTTTCTCAGAAAGCTTCTTTCCAGATTTCATCTGAGGATATTTCCTTTTTCACCATAGCCCTCTATGGGCTTCCAAATATCGCTTTGCCAATTCCACAAGAACTGTCTTAGCGAAAGGCTTCTTGAGGGGAAAGCTGTAACTCTGTGAGATGATTTCACAGAACACAAAGAAGTTTCTCAGAAAGCTTCTTTCTCTTTGTTATCGGAGGATATTTCCTTTGGCCCTATAGTATTCAAAGGGATCCGAAATATCTGTTCTCAGATTCCACAGAAATAAGGCTAGCAAACAGATCCAGGAAATACAGATGTAACTCTGTGAGATGAATTAACAGAACACTAAGCAGTTTCTCAGAAAGCTTCTTTCCAGATTTCATCTGAGGATATTTCCTTTTTCACCATAGCCCTCTATGGGCTTCCAAATATCACTTTGCCAATTCCACAAGAACTGTCTTAGCGAAAGGCTTCTTGAGGGGAAAGCTGTAACTCTGTGAGATGATTTCACAGAACACAAAGAAGTTTCTCAGAAAGCTTCTTTCTCTTTGTTATCGGAGGATATTTCCTTTGGCCCTGTAGTCTTCAATGGGATACGAAGTATCTGTTCTCAGATTCCACAGAAATAAGGCTAGCAAAGAGATCCACGAAAAACAGATGTAACTCTGTGAGATGAATTAACAGAACACTAAGCAGTTTCTCAGAAAGCTTCCTTCCAGATTTCATCTGAGGATATTTCCTTTTTCACCATAGCCCTCTATGGGCTTCCAAATATCGCTTTGCCAATTCCACAAGAACTGTCTTAGCGAAAGGCTTCTTGAGGGGAAAGCTGTAACTCTGTGAGATGATTTCACAGAACACAAAGAAGTTTCTCAGAAAGCTTCTTTCTCTTTGTTATCGGAGGATATTTCCTTTGGCCCTATAGTCTTCAATGGGATCCGAAATATCTGTTCTCAGATTCCACAGAAATAAGGCTAGCAAAGAGATCCACGAAATACAGATGTAACTCTGTGAGATGAATTAACAGAACACTAAGCAGTTTCACAGAAAGCTTCTTTCCAGATTTCATCTGAGGATATTTCCTTTTTCACCATAGCCCTCTATGGGCTTCGAAATATCACTTTGCCAATTCCACAAGAACTGTCTTAGCGAAAGGCTTCTTGAGGGGAAAGCTGTAACTCTGTGAGATGATTTCTCAGAACAGAAAGAAGTTTCTCAGAAAGCTTCTTTCTCTTTGTTACCGGAGATTATTTCCTTTGGCCCTATAGTCTTCAAAGGGATCCGAAATATCTGTTCTCAGATTCCACAGAAATAAGGCTAGCAAACAGATCCACAAATACAGATGTAACTCTGTGAGATGAATTAACAGAACACTAAGCAGTTTCTCAGAAAGCTTCTTTCCAGATTTCATCTGAGGATATTTCCTTTTTCACCATAGCCCTCTATGGGCTTCCAAATATCGCTTTGCCAATTCCACAAGAACTGTCTTAGCGAAAGGCTTCTTGAGGGGAAAGCTGTAACTCTGTGAGATGATTTCACAGAACACAAAGAAGTTTCTCAGAAAGCTTCTTTCTCTTTGTTATCGGAGGATATTTCCTTTGGCCCTATAGTATTCAAAGGGATCCGAAATATCTGTTCTCAGATTCCACAGAAATAAGGCTAGCAAACAGATCCAGGAAATACAGATGTAACTCTGTGAGATGAATTAACAGAACACTAAGCAGTTTCTCAGAAAGCTTCTTTCCAGATTTCATCTGAGGATATTTCCTTTTTCACCATAGCCCTCTATGGGCTTCCAAATATCACTTTGCCAATTCCACAAGAACTGTCTTAGCGAAAGGCTTCTTGAGGGGAAAGCTGTAACTCTGTGAGATGATTTCACAGAACACAAAGAAGTTTCTCAGAAAGCTTCTTTCTCTTTGTTATCGGAGGATATTTCCTTTGGCCCTGTAGTCTTCAATGGGATACGAAGTATCTGTTCTCAGATTCCACAGAAATAAGGCTAGCAAAGAGATCCACGAAAAACAGATGTAACTCTGTGAGATGAATTAACAGAACACTAAGCAGTTTCTCAGAAAGCTTCCTTCCAGATTTCATCTGAGGATATTTCCTTTTTCACCATAGCCCTCTATGGGCTTCCAAATATCGCTTTGCCAATTCCACAAGAACTGTCTTAGCGAAAGGCTTCTTGAGGGGAAAGCTGTAACTCTGTGAGATGATTTCACAGAACACAAAGAAGTTTCTCAGAAAGCTTCTTTCTCTTTGTTATCGGAGGATATTTCCTTTGGCCCTATTGTCTTCAAAGGGATCCGAAATATCTGTTCTCAGATTCCACAGAAATAAGGCTAGCAAAGAGATCCACGAAATACAGATGTAACTCTGTGAAATGAATTAAAAGAACACTCAGCAGTTTCTCAGAAAGCTTCCTTCCAGATTTCATCTGAGGATATTTCCTTTTTCACCATAGCCCTCTATGGGCTTCCAAATATCACTTTGCCAATTCCACAAGAACTGTCTTAGCGAAAGGCTTCTTGAGGGGAAAGCTGTAACTCTGTGAGATGATTTCACAGAACACAAAGAAGTTTCTCAGAAAGCTTCTTTCTCTTTGTTATGGGAGGACATTTCCTTTGGCCCTATAGTCTTCAAAGGGATCCGAAATATCTGTTCTCAGATTCCACAGAAATAAGGCTAGCAATGAGATCCACGAAATACAGATGTAACTCTGTGAGATGAATTAACAGAAAACTAAGCAGTTTCTCAGAAAGCTTCTTTCCAGATTTCATCTGAGGATATTTCCTTTTTCACCAGAGCCCTCTATGGGCTTCCAAATATCACTTTGCCAATTCCACAAGAACTGTCTTAGCGAAAGGCTTCTTGAGGGGAAAGCTGTAACTCTGTGAGATGATTTCACAGAACACAAAGAAGTTTCTCAGAAAGCTTCTTTCTCTTTGTTATCGGAGGATATTTCCTTTGGCCCTATAGTCTTCAATGGGATCCGAAATATCTGTTCTCAGATTCCACAGAAATAAGGCTAGCAATGAGATCCACGAAATACAGATGTAACTCTGTGAGATGAATTAACAGGACACTCAGCAGTTTCTCAGAAAGCTTCCTTCCAGATTTCATCTGAGGATATTTCCTTTTTCACCATAGCCCTCTATGGGCTTCCAAATATCACTTTGCCAATTCCACAAGAACTGTCTGAGCGAAAGGCTTCTTGAGGGGAATGCTGTAACTCTGTGAGATGATTTCACAGAACACAAAGTACTTTCTCAGAAAGCTTCTTTCTCTTTGTTATCGGAGGACATTTCCTTTGGCCCTATAGTCTTCAATGGGATCCGAAATATCTGTTCTCAGATTCCACAGAAATAAGGCTAGCAAAGAGATCCACGCAATACAGATGTAACTCTGTGAGATGAATTAACAGAACACTAAGCAGTTTCTCAGAAAGCTTCTTTCCAGATTTCATCTGAGGATATTTCCTTTTTCACCATAGCCCTCTATGGGCTTCCAAATATCACTTTGCCAATTCCACAAGAACTGTCTTAGCGAAAGGCTTCTTGAGGGGAAAGCTGTAACTCTGTGAGATGATTTCACAGAACACAAAGAAGTTTCTCAGAAAGCTTCTTTCTCTTTGTTATCGGAGGATATTTCCTTTGGCCCTATATTCTTCAATGGGATCCGAAATATCTGTTCTCAGATTCCACAGAAATAAGGCTAGCAAAGAGATCCACGAAATACAGATGTAACTCTGTGAGATGAATTAACAGAACACTAAGCATTTTCTCTGAAAGCTTCTTTCCAGATTTCATCTGAGGATATTTCCTTTTTCACCAGAGCCCTCTATGGGCTTCCAAATATCACTTTGCCAATTCCACGAGAACTGTCTTAGCGAAAGGCTTCTTGAGGGGAAAGCTGTAACTCTGTGAGATGATTTCACAGAACACAAAGAAGTTTCTCAGAAAGCTTCTTTCTCTTTGTTATCGGAGGATATTTCCTTTGGCCCTATAGTCTTCAAAGGGATCCGAAATATCTGTTCTCAGATTCCACAGAAATAAGGCTAGCAAAGAGATCCACGAAATACAGATGTAACTCTGTGAGATGAATTAACAGAACACTAAGCAGTTTCTCAGAAAGCTTCTTTCCAGATTTCATCTGAGGATATTTCCTTTTTCACCAGAGCCCTCTATGGGCTTCCAAATATCACTTTGCCAATTCCACAAGAACTGTCTTAGCGAAAGGCTTCTTGAGGGGAAAGCTGTAACTCTGTGAGGTGATTTCACAGAACACAAAGAAGTTTCTCAGAAAGCTTCTTTCTCTTTGTTATCGGAGATTATTTCCTTTGGCCCTGTAGTCTTCAAAGGGATCCGAAATATCGGTTCTCAGATTCCACAGAAATAAGGCTAGCAAAGAGATCCACGAAATACAGATGTAACTCTGTGAGATGAATTAACAGAACACTAAGCAGTTTCTCAGAAAGCTTCTTTCCAGATTTCATCTGAGGATATTTCCTTTTTCACCATAGCCCTCTATGGGCTTCCAAATATCACTTTGCCAATTCCACAAGAACTGTCTTAGCGAAAGGCTTCTTGCGGGGAAAGCTGTAACTCTGTGAGATGATTTCACAGAACACAAAGAAGTTTCTCAGAAAGCTTCTTTCTCTTTGTTATCGGAGGATATTTCCTTTGGCCCTATAGTCTTCAATGGGATCCGAAATATCTGTTCTCAGATTCCACAGAAATAAGGCTAGCAAAGAGATCCACGAAATACAGATGTAACTCTGTGAGATGAATTAACAGAACACTAAGCAGTTTCTCAGAAAGATTCTTTCCAGATTTCATCTGAGGATATTTCCCTTTTCACCATAGCCCTCTAGGGGCTTCCAAATATCACTTTGCCAATTCCACAAGAACTGTCTTAGCGAAAGGCTTCTTGAGGGGAAAGCTGTAACTCTGTGAGATGATTTCACAGAACACAAAGAAGTTTCTCAGAAAGCTTCTTTCTCTTTGTTATCGGAGGATATTTCCTTTGGCCCTATAGTCTTCAATGGGATCCGAAATATCTGTTCTCAGATTCCACAGAAATAAGGCTAGCAAAGAGAACCACGAAATACAGATGTAACTCTGTGAGATGAATTAACAGAACACTCAGCAGTTTCTCAGAAAGCTTCCTTCCAGATTTCATCTGAGGATATTTCCTTTTTCACCATAGCCCTCTATGGGCTTCCAAATATCACTTTGCCAATTCCACAAGAACTGTCTTAGCGAAAGTATTCTTGAGGGGAAAGCTGTAACTCTGTGAGATGATTTCTCAGAACACAAAGAAGTTTCTCAGAAAGCTTCTTTCTCTTTGTTATCGGAGGATATTTCCTTTGGCCCTATAGTCTTCAATGGGATACAAAATATCTGTTCTCAGATTCAAAAGAAATAAGGCTAGCAAAGAGATCCACGAAATACAGATGTAACTCTGTGAGATGAATTAACAGAAAACTAAGCAGTTTCTCAGAAAGCTTCTTTCCAGATTTCATCTGAGGATATTTCCTTTTTCACCAGAGCCCTCTATGGGCTTCCAAATATCACTTTGCCAATTCCACAAGAACTGTCTTAGCGAAAGGCTTCTTGAGGGGAAAGCTGTAACTCTGTGAGATGATTTCACAGAACACAAAGAAGTTTCTCAGAAAGCTTCTTTCTCTTTGTTATCGGAGGATATTTCCTTTGGCCCTATAGTCTTCAATGGGATCCGAAATATCTGTTCTCAGATTCAAAAGAAATAAGGCTAGCAAAGACATCCACGAAATACAGATGTAACTCTGTGAGATGAATTAACAGAACACTAAGCAGTTTCTCAGAAAGCTTCTTTCCAGATTTCATCTGAGGATATTTCCTTTTTCACCAGAGCCCTCTAAGGGCTTCCAAATATCACTTTGCCAATTCCACAAGAACTGTCTTAGCGAAAGGCTTCTTGAGGGGAAAGCTGTAACTCTGTGAGATGATTTCACAGAACACAAAGAAGTTTCTCAGAAAGCTTCTTTCTCTTTGTTATCGGAGGATATTTCCTTTGGCCCTATAGTCTTCAATGGGATCCGAAATATCTGTTCTCAGATTCCACAGAAATAAGGCTAGCAAAGAGATCCACGAAATACAGATGTAACTCTGTGAGATGAATTAACAGAACACTCAGCAATTTCTCAGAAAGCTTCTTTCCAGATTTCATCTGAGGATATTTCCTTTTTCACCATAGCCCTCTATGGGCTTCCAAATATCACTTTGCCAATTCCACAAGAACTGTCTTAGCGAAAGGCTTCTTGAGGGGAAAGCTGTAACTCTGTGAGATGATTTCACAGAACACAAAGAAGTTTCTCAGAAAGCTTCTTTCTCTTTGTTATCGGAGGATATTTCCTTTGGCCCTATAGTCTTCAATGGGATCCGAAATATCTGTTCTCAGATTCCACAGAAATAAGGCTAGCAAAGAGATCCACGAAATACAGATGTAACTCTGTGAGATGAATTAACAGAACACTAAGCAGTTTCTCAGAAAGCTTCTTTCCAGATTTCATCTGAGGATATTTCCTTTTTCACCATAGCCCTCTATGGGCTTCCAAATATCACTTTGCCAATTCCACAAGAACTGTCTTAGCGAAAGGCTTCTTGAGGGGAAAGCTGTAACTCTGTGAGATGATTTCACAGAACACAAAGAAGTTTCTCAGAAAGCTTCTTTCTCTTTGTTAGCGGAGGATATTTCCTTTGGCCCTATAGTCTTCAATGGGATCCGAAATATCTGTTCTCAGATTCCACAGAAATAAGGCTAGCAAACAGATCCACGAAATACAGATGTAACTCTGTGAGATGAATTAACAGAACACTCAGCAGTTTCTCAGAAAGCTTCCTTCCAGATTTCATCTGAGTATATTTCCTTTTTCACCATAGCCCTCTATGGGCTTCCAAATATCACTTTGCCAATTCCACAAGAACTGTCTTAGCGAAAGGCTTCTTGAGGGGAAAGCTGTAACTCTGTGAGATGATTTCACAGAACACAAAGAAGTTTCTCAGAAAGCTTCTTTCTCTTTGTTATCGGAGGACATTTCCTTTGGCCCTATAGTCTTCAATGGGATCCGAAATATCTGTTCTCAGATTCCACAGAAATAAGGCTAGCAAAGAGATCCACGAAATACAGATGTAACTCTGTGAGATGAATTAACAGAACACTAAGCAGTTTCTCAGAAAGCTTCTTTCCAGATTTCATCTGAGGATATTTCCTTTTTCACCATAGCCCTCTATGGGCTTCCAAATATCACTTTGCCAATTCCACGAGAACTGTCTTAGCGAAAGGCTTCTTGAGGGGAAAGCTGTAACTCTGTGAGATGATTTCACAGAACACAAAGAAGTTTCTCAGAAAGCTTCTTTCTCTTTGTTATCGGAGGATATTTCCTTTGGCCCTATAGTCTTCAAAGGGATCCGAAATATCTGTTCTCAGATTCCACAGAAATAAGGCTAGCAAAGAGATCCACGAAATACAGATGTAACTCTGTGAGATGAATTAACAGAACACTAAGCAGTTTCTCAGAAAGCTTCTTTACAGATTTCATCTGAGGATATTTCCTTTTTCACCAGAGCCCTCTATGGGCTTCCAAATACCACTTTGCCAATTCCACAAGAACTGTCTTAGCGAAAGGCTTCTTGAGGGGAAAGCTGTAACTCTGTGAGATGATTTCACAGAACACAAAGAAGTTTCTCAGAAAGCTTCTTTCTCTTTGTTATCGGAGATTATTTCCTTTGGCCCTGTAGTCTTCAAAGGGATCCGAAATATCTGTTCTCAGATTCCACAGAAATAAGGCTAGCAAAGAGATCCACGAAATACAGATGTAACTCTGTGAGATGAATTAACAGAACACTAAGCAGTTTCTCAGAAAGCTTCTTTCCAGATTTCATCTGAGGATATTTCCTTTTTCACCATAGCCCTCTATGGGCTTCCAAATATCACTTTGCCAATTCCACAAGAACTGTCTTAGCGAAAGGCTTCTTGAGGGGAAAGCTGTAACTCTGTGAGATGATTTCACAGAACACAAAGAAGTTTCTCAGAAAGCTTCTTTCTCTTTGTTATCGGAGGATATTTCCTTTGGCCCTATAGTCTTCAATGGGATCCGAAATATCTGTTCTCAGATTCCACAGAAATAAGGCTAGCAAAGAGATCCACGAAATACAGATGTAACTCTGTGAGATGAATTAACAGAACACTAAGCAGTTTCTCAGAAAGATTCTTTCCAGATTTCATCTGAGGATATTTCCTTTTTCACCATAGCCCTCTAGGGGCTTCCAAATATCACTTTGCCAATTCCACAAGAACTGTCTTAGCGAAAGGCTTCTTGAGGGGAAAGCTGTAACTCTGTGAGATGATTTCACAGAACACAAAGAAGTTTCTCAGAAAGCTTCTTTCTCTTTGTTATCGGAGGATATTTCCTTTGGCCCTATAGTCTTCAATGGGATCCGAAATATCTGTTCTCAGATTCCACAGAAATAAGGCTAGCAAAGAGAACCACGAAATACAGATGTAACTCTGTGAGATGAATTAACAGAACACTCAGCAGTTTCTCAGAAAGCTTCCTTCCAGATTTCATCTGAGGATATTTCCTTTTTCACCATAGCCCTCTATGGGCTTCCAAATATCACTTTGCCAATTCCACAAGAACTGTCTTAGCGAAAGGCTTCTTGAGGGGAAAGCTGTAACTCTGTGAGATGATTTCACAGAACACAAAGAAGTTTCTCAGAAAGCTTCTTTCTCTTTGTTATCGGAGGATATTTCCTTTGGCCCTATAGTCTTCAATGGGATACAAAATATCTGTTCTCAGATTCAAAAGAAATAAGGCTAGCAAAGAGATCCACGAAATACAGATGTAACTCTGTGAGATGAATTAACAGAACACTAAGCAGTTTCACAGAAAGCTTCTTTCCAGATTTCATCTGAGGATATTTCCTTTTTCACCATAGCCCTCTATGGGCTTCGAAATATCACTTTGCCAATTCCACAAGAACTGTCTTAGCGAAAGGCTTCTTGAGGGGAAAGCTGTAACTCTGTGAGATGATTTCTCAGAACACAAAGAAGTTTCTCAGAAAGCTTCTTTCTCTTTGTTATCGGAGATTATTTCCTTTGGCCCTATAGTCTTCAAAGGGATCCGAAATATCTGTTCTCAGATTCCACAGAAATAAGGCTAGCAAAGAGATCCACGAAATACAGATGTAACTCTGTGAGATGAATTAACAGAACACTAAGCAGTTTCTCAGAAAGCTTCTTTCCAGATTTCATCTGAGGATATTTCCTTTTTCACCATAGCCCTCTATGGGCTTCCAAATATCGCTTTGCCAATTCCACAAGAACTGTCTTAGCGAAAGGCTTGTTGAGGGGAAAGCTGTAACTCTGTGAGATGATTTCACAGAACACAAAGAAGTTTCTCAGAAAGCTTCTTTCTCTTTGTTATCGGAGGATATTTCCTTTGGCCCTATAGTCTTCAAAGGGATCCGAAATATCTGTTCTCAGATTCCACAGAAATAAGGCTAGCAAACAGATCCAGGAAATACAGATGTAACTCTGTGAGATGAATTAACAGAACACTAAGCAGTTTCTCAGAAAGCTTCTTTCCAGATTTCATCTGAGGATATTTCCTTTTTCACCATAGCCCTCTATGGGCTTCCAAATATCACTTTGCCAATTCCACAAGAACTGTCTTAGCGAAAGGCTTCTTGAGGGGAAAGCTGTAACTCTGTGAGATGATTTCACAGAACACAAAGAAGTTTCTCAGAAAGCTTCTTTCTCTTTGTTATCGGAGGATATTTCCTTTGGACCTATAGTCTTCAATGGGATACGAAGTATCTGTTCTCAGATTCCACAGAAATAAGGCTAGCAAAGAGATCCACGAAAAACAGATGTAACTCTGTGAGATGAATTAACAGAACACTAAGCAGTTTCTCAGAAAGCTTCTTTCCAGATTTCATCTGAGGATATTTCCTTTTTCACCATAGCCCTCTATGGGCTTCCAAATATCGCTTTGCCAATTCCACAAGAACTGTCTTAGCGAAAGGCTTCTTGAGGGGAAAGCTGTAACTCTGTGAGATGATTTCACAGAACACAAAGAAGTTTCTCAGAAAGCTTCTTTCTCTTTGTTATCGGAGGATATTTCCTTTGGCCCTATAGTCTTCAATGGGATCCGAAATATCTGTTCTCAGATTCAAAAGAAATAAGGCTAGCAAAGACATCCACGAAATACACATGTAACTCTGTGAGATGAATTAACAGAACACTAAGCAGTTTCTCAGAAAGCTTCTTTCCAGATTTCATCTGAGGATATTTCCTTTTTCACCATAGCCCTCTATGGGCTTCCAAATATCACTTTGCCAATTCCACAAGAACTGTCTTAGCGAAAGGCTTCTTGAGGGGAAAGCTGTAACTCTGTGAGATGATTTCAAAGAACACAAAGAAGTTTCTCAGAAAGCTTCTTACTCTTTGTTAGCGGAGGATATTTCCTTTGGCCCTATAGTCTTCAATGGGATCCGAAATATCTGTTCTCAGATTCCACAGAAATAAGGCTAGCAAACAGATCCACGAAATACAGATGTAACTCTGTGAGATGAATTAACAGAACACTCAGCAGTTTCTCAGAAAGCTTCCTTCCAGATTTCATCTGAGTATATTTCCTTTTTCACCATAGCCCTCTATGGGCTTCCAAATATCACTTTGCCAATTCCACAAGAACTGTCTTAGCGAAAGGCTTCTTGAGGGGAAAGCTGTAACTCTGTGAGATGATTTCACAGAACACAAAGAAGTTTCTCAGAAAGCTTCTTTCTCTTTGTTATCGGAGGACATTTCCTTTGGCCCTATAGTCTTCAATGGGATCCGAAATATCTGTTCTCAGATTCCACAGAAATAAGGCTAGCAAAGAGATCCACGAAATACAGATGTAACTCTGTGAGATGAATTAACAGAACACTAAGCAGTTTCTCAGAAAGCTTCTTTCCAGATTTCATCTGAGGATATTTCCTTTTTCACAATAGCCCTCTATGGGCTTCCAAATATCACTTTGCCAATTCCACGAGAACTGTCTTAGCGAAAGGCTTCTTGAGGGGAAAGCTGTAACTCTGTGAGATGATTTCACAGAACACAAAGAAGTTTCTCAGAAAGCTTCTTTCTCTTTGTTATCGGAGGATATTTCCTTTGGCCCTATAGTCTTCAAAGGGATCCGAAATATCTGTTCTCAGATTCCACAGAAATAAGGCTAGCAAAGAGATCCACGAAATACAGATGTAACTCTGTGAGATGAATTAACAGAACACTAAGCAGTTTCTCAGAAAGCTTCTTTACAGATTTCATCTGAGGATATTTCCTTTTTCACCAGAGCCCTCTATGGGCTTCCAAATATCACTTTGCCAATTCCACAAGAACTGTCTTAGCGAAAGGCTTCTTGAGGGGAAAGCTGTAACTCTGTGAGATGATTTCACAGAACACAAAGAAGTTTCTCAGAAAGCTTCTTTCTCTTTGTTATCGGAGATTATTTCCTTTGGCCCTGTAGTCTTCAAAGGGATCCGAAATATCTGTTCTCAGATTCCACAGAAATAAGGCTAGCAAAGAGATCCACGAAATACAGATGTAACTCTGTGAGATGAATTAACAGAACACTAAGCAGTTTCTCAGAAAGCTTCTTTCCAGATTTCATCTGAGGATATTTCCTTTTTCACCATAGCCCTCTATGGGCTTCCAAATATCACTTTGCCAATTCCACAAGAACTGTCTTAGCGAAAGGCTTCTTGAGGGGAAAGCTGTAACTCTGTGAGATGATTTCACAGAACACAAAGAAGTTTCTCAGAAAGCTTCTTTCTCTTTGTTATCGGAGGATATTTCCTTTGGCCCTATAGTCTTCAATGGGATCCGAAATATCTGTTCTCAGATTCCACAGAAATAAGGCTAGCAAAGAGATCCACGAAATACAGATGTAACTCTGTGAGATGAATTAACAGAACACTAAGCAGTTTCTCAGAAAGATTCTTTCCAGATTTCATCTGAGGATATTTCCTTTTTCACCATAGCCCTCTAGGGGCTTCCAAATATCACTTTGCCAATTCCACAAGAACTGTCTTAGCGAAAGGCTTCTTGAGGGGAAAGCTGTAACTCTGTGAGATGATTTCACAGAACACAAAGAAGTTTCTCAGAAAGCTTCTTTCTCTTTGTTATCGGAGGATATTTCCTTTGGCCCTATAGTCTTCAATGGGATCCGAAATATCTGTTCTCAGATTCCACAGAAATAAGGCTAGCAAAGAGAACCACGAAATACAGATGTAACTCTGTGAGATGAATTAACAGAACACTCAGCAGTTTCTCAGAAAGCTTCCTTCCAGATTTCATCTGAGGATATTTCCTTTTTCACCATAGCCCTCTATGGGCTTCCAAATATCACTTTGCCAATTCCACAAGAACTGTCTTAGCGAAAGGCTTCTTGAGGGGAAAGCTGTAACTCTGTGAGATGATTTCACAGAACACAAAGAAGTTTCTCAGAAAGCTTCTTTCTCTTTGTTATCGGAGGATATTTCCTTTGGCCCTATAGTCTTCAATGGGATACAAAATATCTGTTCTCAGATTCCACAGAAATAAGGCTAGCAAAGAGATCCACGAAATACAGATGTAACTCTGTGAGATGAATTAACAGAACACTAAGCAGTTTCTCAGAAAGCTTCTTTCCAGATTTCATCTGAGGATATTTCCTTTTTCACCATAGCCCTCTATGGGCTTCCAAATATCGCTTTGCCAATTCCACAAGAACTGTCTTAGCGAAAGGCTTCTTGAGGGGAAAGCTGTAACTCTGTGAGATGATTTCACAGAACACAAAGAAGTTTCTCAGAAAGCTTATTTCTCTTTGTTATCGGAGGATATTTCCTTTGGCCCTATAGTCTTCAAAGGGATCCGAAATATCTGTTCTCAGATTCCACAGAAATAAGGCTAGCAAACAGATCCAGGAAATACAGATGTAACTCTGTGAGATGAATTAACAGAACACTAAGCAGTTTCTCAGAAAGCTTCTTTCCAAATTTCATCTGAGGATATTTCCTTTTTCACCATAGCCCTCTATGGGCTTCCAAATATCACTTTGCCAATTCCACAAGAACTGTCTTAGCGAAAGGCTTCTTGAGGGGAAAGCTGTAACTCTGTGAGATGATTTCACAGAACACAAAGAAGTTTCTCAGAAAGCTTCTTTCTCTTTGTTATCGGAGGATATTTCCTTTGGCCCATAGTCTTCAATGGGATACGAAGTATCTGTTCTCAGATTCCACAGAAATAAGGCTAGCAAAGAGATCCACGAAAAACAGATGTAACTCTGTGAGATGAAGTAACAGAACACTAAGCAGTTTCTCAGAAAGCTTCTTTCCATATTTCATCTGAGGATATTTCCTTTTTCACCATAGCCCTCTATGGGCTTCCAAATATCGCTTTGCCAATTCCACAAGAACTGTCTTAGCGAAAGGCTTCTTGAGGGGAAAGCTGTAACTCTGTGAGATGATTTCACAGAACACAAAGAAGTTTCTCAGAAAGCTTCTTTCTCTTTGTTATCGGAGGATATTTCCTTTGGCCCTATTGTCTTCAATGGGATCCGAAATATCTGTTCTCAGATTCCACAGAAATAAGGCTAGCAAAGAGATCCACGAAATACAGATGTAACTCTGTGAAATGAATTAAAAGAACACTCAGCAGTTTCTCAGAAAGCTTCCTTCCAGATTTCATCTGAGGATATTTCCTTTTTCACCATAGCCCTCTATGGGCTTCCAAATATCACTTTGCCAATTCCACAAGAACTGTCTTAGCGAAAGGCTTCTTGAGGGGAAAGCTGTAACTCTGTGAGATGATTTCACAGAACACAAAGATGTTTCTCAGAAAGCTTCTTTCTCTTTGTTATGGGAGGACATTTCCTTTGGCCCTATAGTCTTCAAAGGGATCCGAAATATCTGTTCTCAGATTCCACAGAAATAAGGCTAGCAAAGAGATCCACGAAATACAGATGTAACTCTGTGAGATGAATTAACAGAAAACTAAGCAGTTTCTCAGAAAGCTTCTTTCCAGATTTCATCTGAGGATATTTCCTTTTTCACCAGAGCCCTCTATGGGCTTCCAAATATCACTTTGCCAATTCCACAAGAACTGTCTTAGCGAAAGGCTTCTTGAGGGGAAAGCTGTAACTCTGTGAGATGATTTCACAGAACACAAAGAAGTTTCTCAGAAAGCTTCTTTCTCTTTGTTATCGGAGGATATTTCCTTTGGCCCTATAGTCTTCAATGGGATCCGAAATATCTGTTCTCAGATTCCACAGAAATAAGGCTAGCAATGAGATCCACGAAATACAGATGTAACTCTGTGAGATGAATTAACAGGACACTCAGCAGTTTCTCAGAAAGCTTCCTTCCAGATTTCATCGGAGGATATTTCCTTTTTCACCATAGCCCTCTATGGGCTTCCAAATATCACTTTGCCAATTCCACAAGAACTGTCTGAGCGAAAGGCTTCTTGAGGGGAAAGCTGTAACTCTGTGAGATGATTTCACAGAACACAAAGAAGTTTCTCAGAAAGCTTCTTTCTCTTTGTTATCGGAGGATATTTCCTTTGGCCCTATAGTCTTCAATGGGATACGAAGTATCTGTTCTCAGATTCCACAGAAATAAGGCTAGCAAAGAGATCCACGAAAAACAGATGTAACTCTGTGAGATGAATTAACAGAACACTAAGCAGTTTCTCAGAAAGCTTCTTTCCAGATTTCATCTGAGGATATTTCCTTTTTCACCATAGCCCTCTATGGGCTTCCAAATATCGCTTTGCCAATTCCACAAGAACTGTCTTAGCGAAAGGCTTCTTGAGGGGAAAGCTGTAACTCTGTGAGATGATTTCACAGAACACAAAGAAGTTTCTCAGAAAGCTTCTTTCTCTTTGTTATCGGAGGATATTTCCTTTGGCCCTATAGTCTTCAATGGGATCCGAAATATCTGTTCTCAGATTCAAAAGAAATAAGGCTAGCAAAGACATCCACGAAATACAGATGTAACTCTGTGAGATGAATTAACAGAACACTAAGCAGTTTCTCAGAAAGCTTCTTTCCAGATTTCATCTGAGGATATTTCCTTTTTCACCAGAGCCCTCTATGGGCTTCCAAATATCACTTTGCCAATTCCACAAGAACTGTCTTAGCGAAAGGCTTCTTGAGGGGAAAGCTGTAACTCTGTGAGATGATTTCACAGAACACAAAGAAGTTTCTCAGAAAGCTTCTTTCTCTTTGTTATCGGAGGATATTTCCTTTGGCCCTATAGTCTTCAATGGGATCCGAAATATCTGTTCTCAGATTCCACAGAAATAAGGCTAGCAAAGAGATCCACGAAATACAGATGTAACTCTGTGAGATGAATTAACAGAACATTAAGCAGTTTCTCAGAAAGCTTCTTTCCAGATTTCATCTGAGGATATTTCCTTTTTCACCATAGCCCTCTATGGGCTTCCAAATATCACTTTGCCAATTCCACAAGAACTGTCTTAGCGAAAGGCTTCTTGAGGGGAAAGCTGTAACTCTGTGAGATGATTTCACAGAACACAAAGAAGTTTCTCAGAAAGCTTCTTTCTCTTTGTTAGCGGAGGATATTTCCTTTGGCCCTATAGTCTTCAATGGGATCCGAAATATCTGTTCTCAGATTCCACAGAAATAAGGCTAGCAAACAGATCCACGAAATACAGATGTAACTCTGTGAGATGAATTAACAGAACACTCAGCAGTTTCTCAGAAAGCTTCCTTCCAGATTTCATCTGAGTATATTTCCTTTTTCACCATAGCCCTCTATGGGCTTCCAAATATCACTTTGCCAATTCCACAAGAACTGTCTTAGCGAAAGGCTTCTTGAGGGGAAAGCTGTAACTCTGTGAGATGATTTCACAGAACACAAAGAAGTTTCTCAGAAAGCTTCTTTCTCTTTGTTATCGGAGGACATTACCTTTGGCCCTATAGTCTTCAATGGGATCCGAAATATCTGTTCTCAGATTCCACAGAAATAAGGCTAGCAAAGAGATCCACGAAATACAGATGTAACTCTGTGAGATGAATTAACAGAACACTAAGCAGTTTCTCAGAAAGCTTCTTTCCAGATTTCATCTGAGGATACTTCCTTTTTCACCGTAGCCCTCTATGGGCTTCCAAATATCACTTTGCCAATTCCACGAGAACTGTCTTAGCGAAAGGCTTCTTGAGGGGAAAGCTGTAACTCTGTGAGATGATTTCACAGAACACAAAGAAGTTTCTCAGAAAGCTTCTTTCTCTTTGTTATCGGAGGATATTTCCTTTGGCCCTATAGTCTTCAAAGGGATCCGAAATATCTGTTCTCAGATTCCACAGAAATAAGGCTAGCAAAGAGATCCACGAAATACAGATGTAACTCTGTGAGATGAATTAACAGAACACTAAGCAGTTTCTCAGAAAGCTTCTTTACAGATTTCATCTGAGGATATTTCCTTTTTCACCAGAGCCCTCTATGGGCTTCCAAATATCACTTTGCCAATTCCACAAGAACTGTCTTAGCGAAAGGCTTCTTGAGGGGAAAGCTGTAACTCTGTGAGATGATTTCACAGAACACAAAGAAGTTTCTCAGAAAGCTTCTTTCTCTTTGTTATCGGAGATTATTTCCTTTGGCCCTGTAGTCTTCAAAGGGATCCGAAATATCTGTTCTCAGATTCCACAGAAATAAGGCTAGCAAAGAGATCCACGAAATACAGATGTAACTCTGTGAGATGAATTAACAGAACACTAAGCAGTTTCTCAGAAAGCTTCTTTCCAGATTTCATCTGAGGATATTTCCTTTTTCACCATAGCCCTCTATGGGCTTCCAAATATCACTTTGCCAATTCCACAAGAACTGTCTTAGCGAAAGGCTTCTTGAGGGGAAAGCTGTAACTCTGTGAGATGATTTCACAGAACACAAAGAAGTTTCTCAGAAAGCTTCTTTCTCTTTGTTATCGGAGGATATTTCCTTTGGCCCTATAGTCTTCAATGGGATCCGAAATATCTGTTCTCAGATTCCACAGAAATAAGGCTAGCAAAGAGATCCACGAAATACAGATGTAACTCTGTGAGATGAATTAACAGAACACTAAGCAGTTTCTCAGAAAGCTTCTTTACAGATTTCATCTGAGGATATTTCCTTTTTCACCAGAGCCCTCTATGGGCTTCCAAATATCACTTTGCCAATTCCACAAGAACTGTCTTAGCGAAAGGCTTCTTGAGGGGAAAGCTGTAACTCTGTGAGATGATTTCACAGAACACAAAGAAGTTTCTCAGAAAGCTTCTTTCTCTTTGTTATCGGAGATTATTTCCTTTGGCCCTGTAGTCTTCAAAGGGATCCGAAATATCTGTTCTCAGATTCCACAGAAATAAGGCTAGCAAAGAGATCCACGAAATACAGATGTAACTCTGTGAGATGAATTAACAGAACACTAAGCAGTTTCTCAGAAAGCTTCTTTCCAGATTTCATCTGAGGATATTTCCTTTTTCACCATAGCCCTCTATGGGCTTCCAAATATCACTTTGCCAATTCCACAAGAACTGTCTTAGCGAAAGTATTCTTGAGGGGAAAGCTGTAACTCTGTGAGATGATTTCTCAGAACACAAAGAAGTTTCTCAGAAAGCTTCTTTCTCTTTGTTATCGGAGGATATTTCCTTTGGCCCTATAGTCTTCAATGGGATACAAAATATCTGTTCTCAGATTCAAAAGAAATAAGGCTAGCAAAGAGATCCACGAAATACAGATGTAACTCTGTGAGATGAATTAACAGAAAACTAAGCAGTTTCTCAGAAAGCTTCTTTCCAGATTTCATCTGAGGATATTTCCTTTTTCACCAGAGCCCTCTATGGGCTTCCAAATATCACTTTGCCAATTCCACAAGAACTGTCTTAGCGAAAGGCTTCTTGAGGGGAAAGCTGTAACTCTGTGAGATGATTTCACAGAACACAAAGAAGTTTCTCAGAAAGCTTCTTTCTCTTTGTTATCGGAGGATATTTCCTTTGGCCCTATAGTCTTCAATGGGATCCGAAATATCTGTTCTCAGATTCAAAAGAAATAAGGCTAGCAAAGACATCCACGAAATACAGATGTAACTCTGTGAGATGAATTAACAGAACACTAAGCAGTTTCTCAGAAAGCTTCTTTCCAGATTTCATCTGAGGATATTTCCTTTTTCACCAGAGCCCTCTAAGGGCTTCCAAATATCACTTTGCCAATTCCACAAGAACTGTCTTAGCGAAAGGCTTCTTGAGGGGAAAGCTGTAACTCTGTGAGATGATTTCACAGAACACAAAGAAGTTTCTCAGAAAGCTTCTTTCTCTTTGTTATCGGAGGATATTTCCTTTGGCCCTATAGTCTTCAATGGGATCCGAAATATCTGTTCTCAGATTCCACAGAAATAAGGCTAGCAAAGAGATCCACGAAATACAGATGTAACTCTGTGAGATGAATTAACAGAACACTCAGCAATTTCTCAGAAAGCTTCTTTCCAGATTTCATCTGAGGATATTTCCTTTTTCACCATAGCCCTCTATGGGCTTCCAAATATCACTTTGCCAATTCCACAAGAACTGTCTTAGCGAAAGGCTTCTTGAGGGGAAAGCTGTAACTCTGTGAGATGATTTCACAGAACACAAAGAAGTTTCTCAGAAAGCTTCTTTCTCTTTGTTATCGGAGGATATTTCCTTTGGCCCTATAGTCTTCAATGGGATCCGAAATATCTGTTCTCAGATTCCACAGAAATAAGGCTAGCAAAGAGATCCACGAAATACAGATGTAACTCTGTGAGATGAATTAACAGAACACTAAGCAGTTTCTCAGAAAGCTTCTTTCCAGATTTCATCTGAGGATATTTCCTTTTTCACCATAGCCCTCTATGGGCTTCCAAATATCACTTTGCCAATTCCACAAGAACTGTCTTAGCGAAAGGCTTCTTGAGGGGAAAGCTGTAACTCTGTGAGATGATTTCACAGAACACAAAGAAGTTTCTCAGAAAGCTTCTTTCTCTTTGTTAGCGGAGGATATTTCCTTTGGCCCTATAGTCTTCAATGGGATCCGAAATATCTGTTCTCAGATTCCACAGAAATAAGGCTAGCAAACAGATCCACGAAATACAGATGTAACTCTGTGAGATGAATTAACAGAACACTCAGCAGTTTCTCAGAAAGCTTCCTTCCAGATTTCATCTGAGTATATTTCCTTTTTCACCATAGCCCTCTAAGGGCTTCCAAATATCACTTTGCCAATTCCACAAGAACTGTCTTAGCGAAAGGCTTCTTGAGGGGAAAGCTGTAACTCTGTGAGATGATTTCACAGAACACAAAGAAGTTTCTCAGAAAGCTTCTTTCTCTTTGTTATCGGAGGACATTTCCTTTGGCCCTATAGTCTTCAATGGGATCCGAAATATCTGTTCTCAGATTCCACAGAAATAAGGCTAGCAAAGAGATCCACGAAATACAGATGTAACTCTGTGAGATGAATTAACAGAACACTAAGCAGTTTCTCAGAAAGCTTCTTTCCAGATTTCATCTGAGGATATTTCCTTTTTCACCATAGCCCTCTATGGGCTTCCAAATATCACTTTGCCAATTCCACGAGAACTGTCTTAGCGAAAGGCTTCTTGAGGGGAAAGCTGTAACTCTGTGAGATGATTTCACAGAACACAAAGAAGTTTCTCAGAAAGCTTCTTTCTCTTTGTTATCGGAGGATATTTCCTTTGGCCCTATAGTCTTCAAAGGGATCCGAAATATCTGTTCTCAGATTCCACAGAAATAAGGCTAGCAAAGAGATCCACGAAATACAGATGTAACTCTGTGAGATGAATTAACAGAACACTAAGCAGTTTCTCAGAAAGCTTCTTTACAGATTTCATCTGAGGATATTTCCTTTTTCACCAGAGCCCTCTATGGGCTTCCAAATACCACTTTGCCAATTCCACAAGAACTGTCTTAGCGAAAGGCTTCTTGAGGGGAAAGCTGTAACTCTGTGAGATGATTTCACAGAACACAAAGAAGTTTCTCAGAAAGCTTCTTTCTCTTTGTTATCGGAGATTATTTCCTTTGGCCCTGTAGTCTTCAAAGGGATCCGAAATATCTGTTCTCAGATTCCACAGAAATAAGGCTAGCAAAGAGATCCACGAAATACAGATGTAACTCTGTGAGATGAATTAACAGAACACTAAGCAGTTTCTCAGAAAGCTTCTTTCCAGATTTCATCTGAGGATATTTCCTTTTTCACCATAGCCCTCTATGGGCTTCCAAATATCACTTTGCCAATTCCACAAGAACTGTCTTAGCGAAAGGCTTCTTGAGGGGAAAGCTGTAACTCTGTGAGATGATTTCACAGAACACAAAGAAGTTTCTCAGAAAGCTTCTTTCTCTTTGTTATCGGAGGATATTTCCTTTGGCCCTATAGTCTTCAATGGGATCCGAAATATCTGTTCTCAGATTCCACAGAAATAAGGCTAGCAAAGAGATCCACGAAATACAGATGTAACTCTGTGAGATGAATTAACAGAACACTAAGCAGTTTCTCAGAAAGATTCTTTCCAGATTTCATCTGAGGATATTTCCTTTTTCACCATAGCCCTCTAGGGGCTTCCAAATATCACTTTGCCAATTCCACAAGAACTGTCTTAGCGAAAGGCTTCTTGAGGGGAAAGCTGTAACTCTGTGAGATGATTTCACAGAACACAAAGAAGTTTCTCAGAAAGCTTCTTTCTCTTTGTTATCGGAGGATATTTCCTTTGGCCCTATAGTCTTCAATGGGATCCGAAATATCTGTTCTCAGATTCCACAGAAATAAGGCTAGCAAAGAGAACCACGAAATACAGATGTAACTCTGTGAGATGAATTAACAGAACACTCAGCAGTTTCTCAGAAAGCTTCCTTCCAGATTTCATCTGAGGATATTTCCTTTTTCACCATAGCCCTCTATGGGCTTCCAAATATCACTTTGCCAATTCCACAAGAACTGTCTTAGCGAAAGGCTTCTTGAGGGGAAAGCTGTAACTCTGTGAGATGATTTCACAGAACACAAAGAAGTTTCTCAGAAAGCTTCTTTCTCTTTGTTATCGGAGGATATTTCCTTTGGCCCTATAGTCTTCAATGGGATACAAAATATCTGTTCTCAGATTCAAAAGAAATAAGGCTAGCAAAGAGATCCACGAAATACAGATGTAACTCTGTGAGATGAATTAACAGAACACTAAGCAGTTTCACAGAAAGCTTCTTTCCAGATTTCATCTGAGGATATTTCCTTTTTCACCATAGCCCTCTATGGGCTTCGAAATATCACTTTGCCAATTCCACAAGAACTGTCTTAGCGAAAGGCTTCTTGAGGGGAAAGCTGTAACTCTGTGAGATGATTTCTCAGAACACAAAGAAGTTTCTCAGAAAGCTTCTTTCTCTTTGTTATCGGAGATTATTTCCTTTGGCCCTATAGTCTTCAAAGGGATCCGAAATATCTGTTCTCAGATTCCACAGAAATAAGGCTAGCAAAGAGATCCACGAAATACAGATGTAACTCTGTGAGATGAATTAACAGAACACTAAGCAGTTTCTCAGAAAGCTTCTTTCCAGATTTCATCTGAGGATATTTCCTTTTTCACCATAGCCCTCTATGGGCTTCCAAATATCGCTTTGCCAATTCCACAAGAACTGTCTTAGCGAAAGGCTTGTTGAGGGGAAAGCTGTAACTCTGTGAGATGATTTCACAGAACACAAAGAAGTTTCTCAGAAAGCTTCTTTCTCTTTGTTATCGGAGGATATTTCCTTTGGCCCTATAGTCTTCAAAGGGATCCGAAATATCTGTTCTCAGATTCCACAGAAATAAGGCTAGCAAACAGATCCAGGAAATACAGATGTAACTCTGTGAGATGAATTAACAGAACACTAAGCAGTTTCTCAGAAAGCTTCTTTCCAGATTTCATCTGAGGATATTTCCTTTTTCACCATAGCCCTCTATGGGCTTCCAAATATCACTTTGCCAATTCCACAAGAACTGTCTTAGCGAAAGGCTTCTTGAGGGGAAAGCTGTAACTCTGTGAGATGATTTCACAGAACACAAAGAAGTTTCTCAGAAAGCTTCTTTCTCTTTGTTATCGGAGGATATTTCCTTTGGACCTATAGTCTTCAATGGGATACGAAGTATCTGTTCTCAGATTCCACAGAAATAAGGCTAGCAAAGAGATCCACGAAAAACAGATGTAACTCTGTGAGATGAATTAACAGAACACTAAGCAGTTTCTCAGAAAGCTTCTTTCCAGATTTCATCTGAGGATATTTCCTTTTTCACCATAGCCCTCTATGGGCTTCCAAATATCGCTTTGCCAATTCCACAAGAACTGTCTTAGCGAAAGGCTTCTTGAGGGGAAAGCTGTAACTCTGTGAGATGATTTCACAGAACACAAAGAAGTTTCTCAGAAAGCTTCTTTCTCTTTGTTATCGGAGGATATTTCCTTTGGCCCTATAGTCTTCAATGGGATCCGAAATATCTGTTCTCAGATTCAAAAGAAATAAGGCTAGCAAAGACATCCACGAAATACACATGTAACTCTGTGAGATGAATTAACAGAACACTAAGCAGTTTCTCAGAAAGCTTCTTTCCAGATTTCATCTGAGGATATTTCCTTTTTCACCATAGCCCTCTATGGGCTTCCAAATATCACTTTGCCAATTCCACAAGAACTGTCTTAGCGAAAGGCTTCTTGAGGGGAAAGCTGTAACTCTGTGAGATGATTTCAAAGAACACAAAGAAGTTTCTCAGAAAGCTTCTTACTCTTTGTTAGCGGAGGATATTTCCTTTGGCCCTATAGTCTTCAATGGGATCCGAAATATCTGTTCTCAGATTCCACAGAAATAAGGCTAGCAAACAGATCCACGAAATACAGATGTAACTCTGTGAGATGAATTAACAGAACACTCAGCAGTTTCTCAGAAAGCTTCCTTCCAGATTTCATCTGAGTATATTTCCTTTTTCACCATAGCCCTCTATGGGCTTCCAAATATCACTTTGCCAATTCCACAAGAACTGTCTTAGCGAAAGGCTTCTTGAGGGGAAAGCTGTAACTCTGTGAGATGATTTCACAGAACACAAAGAAGTTTCTCAGAAAGCTTCTTTCTCTTTGTTATCGGAGGATATTTCCTTTGGCCCTATAGTCTTCAAAGGGATCCGAAATATCTGTTCTCAGATTCCACAGAAATAAGGCTAGCAAACAGATCCAGGAAATACAGATGTAACTCTGTGAGATGAATTAACAGAACACTAAGCAGTTTCTCAGAAAGCTTCTTTCCAAATTTCATCTGAGGATATTTCCTTTTTCACCATAGCCCTCTATGGGCTTCCAAATATCACTTTGCCAATTCCACAAGAACTGTCTTAGCGAAAGGCTTCTTGAGGGGAAAGCTGTAACTCTGTGAGATGATTTCACAGAACACAAAGAAGTTTCTCAGAAAGCTTCTTTCTCTTTGTTATCGGAGGATATTTCCTTTGGCCCTATAGTCTTCAATGGGATACGAAGTATCTGTTCTCAGATTCCACAGAAATAAGGCTAGCAAAGAGATCCACGAAAAACAGATGTAACTCTGTGAGATGAAGTAACAGAACACTAAGCAGTTTCTCAGAAAGCTTCTTTCCATATTTCATCTGAGGATATTTCCTTTTTCACCATAGCCCTCTATGGGCTTCCAAATATCGCTTTGCCAATTCCACAAGAACTGTCTTAGCGAAAGGCTTCTTGAGGGGAAAGCTGTAACTCTGTGAGATGATTTCACAGAACACAAAGAAGTTTCTCAGAAAGCTTCTTTCTCTTTGTTATCGGAGGATATTTCCTTTGGCCCTATTGTCTTCAATGGGATCCGAAATATCTGTTCTCAGATTCCACAGAAATAAGGCTAGCAAAGAGATCCACGAAATACAGATGTAACTCTGTGAAATGAATTAAAAGAACACTCAGCAGTTTCTCAGAAAGCTTCCTTCCAGATTTCATCTGAGGATATTTCCTTTTTCACCATAGCCCTCTATGGGCTTCCAAATATCACTTTGCCAATTCCACAAGAACTGTCTTAGCGAAAGGCTTCTTGAGGGGAAAGCTGTAACTCTGTGAGATGATTTCACAGAACACAAAGATGTTTCTCAGAAAGCTTCTTTCTCTTTGTTATGGGAGGACATTTCCTTTGGCCCTATAGTCTTCAAAGGGATCCGAAATATCTGTTCTCAGATTCCACAGAAATAAGGCTAGCAAAGAGATCCACGAAATACAGATGTAACTCTGTGAGATGAATTAACAGAAAACTAAGCAGTTTCTCAGAAAGCTTCTTTCCAGATTTCATCTGAGGATATTTCCTTTTTCACCAGAGCCCTCTATGGGCTTCCAAATATCACTTTGCCAATTCCACAAGAACTGTCTTAGCGAAAGGCTTCTTGAGGGGAAAGCTGTAACTCTGTGAGATGATTTCACAGAACACAAAGAAGTTTCTCAGAAAGCTTCTTTCTCTTTGTTATCGGAGGATATTTCCTTTGGCCCTATAGTCTTCAATGGGATCCGAAATATCTGTTCTCAGATTCCACAGAAATAAGGCTAGCAATGAGATCCACGAAATACAGATGTAACTCTGTGAGATGAATTAACAGGACACTCAGCAGTTTCTCAGAAAGCTTCCTTCCAGATTTCATCGGAGGATATTTCCTTTTTCACCATAGCCCTCTATGGGCTTCCAAATATCACTTTGCCAATTCCACAAGAACTGTCTGAGCGAAAGGCTTCTTGAGGGGAAAGCTGTAACTCTGTGAGATGATTTCACAGAACACAAAGAAGTTTCTCAGAAAGCTTCTTTCTCTTTGTTATCGGAGGATATTTCCTTTGGCCCTATAGTCTTCAATGGGATACGAAGTATCTGTTCTCAGATTCCACAGAAATAAGGCTAGCAAAGAGATCCACGAAAAACAGATGTAACTCTGTGAGATGAATTAACAGAACACTAAGCAGTTTCTCAGAAAGCTTCTTTCCAGATTTCATCTGAGGATATTTCCTTTTTCACCATAGCCCTCTATGGGCTTCCAAATATCGCTTTGCCAATTCCACAAGAACTGTCTTAGCGAAAGGCTTCTTGAGGGGAAAGCTGTAACTCTGTGAGATGATTTCACAGAACACAAAGAAGTTTCTCAGAAAGCTTCTTTCTCTTTGTTATCGGAGGATATTTCCTTTGGCCCTATAGTCTTCAATGGGATCCGAAATATCTGTTCTCAGATTCAAAAGAAATAAGGCTAGCAAAGACATCCACGAAATACAGATGTAACTCTGTGAGATGAATTAACAGAACACTAAGCAGTTTCTCAGAAAGCTTCTTTCCAGATTTCATCTGAGGATATTTCCTTTTTCACCAGAGCCCTCTATGGGCTTCCAAATATCACTTTGCCAATTCCACAAGAACTGTCTTAGCGAAAGGCTTCTTGAGGGGAAAGCTGTAACTCTGTGAGATGATTTCACAGAACACAAAGAAGTTTCTCAGAAAGCTTCTTTCTCTTTGTTATCGGAGGATATTTCCTTTGGCCCTATAGTCTTCAAAGGGATCCGAAATATCTGTTCTCAGATTCCACAGAAATAAGGCTAGCAAAGAGATCCACGAAATACAGATGTAACTCTGTGAGATGAATTAACAGAACATTAAGCAGTTTCTCAGAAAGCTTCTTTCCAGATTTCATCTGAGGATATTTCCTTTTTCACCATAGCCCTCTATGGGCTTCCAAATATCACTTTGCCAATTCCACAAGAACTGTCTTAGCGAAAGGCTTCTTGAGGGGAAAGCTGTAACTCTGTGAGATGATTTCACAGAACACAAAGAAGTTTCTCAGAAAGCTTCTTTCTCTTTGTTAGCGGAGGATATTTCCTTTGGCCCTATAGTCTTCAATGGGATCCGAAATATCTGTTCTCAGATTCCACAGAAATAAGGCTAGCAAACAGATCCACGAAATACAGATGTAACTCTGTGAGATGAATTAACAGAACACTCAGCAGTTTCTCAGAAAGCTTCCTTCCAGATTTCATCTGAGTATATTTCCTTTTTCACCATAGCCCTCTATGGGCTTCCAAATATCACTTTGCCAATTCCACAAGAACTGTCTTAGCGAAAGGCTTCTTGAGGGGAAAGCTGTAACTCTGTGAGATGATTTCACAGAACACAAAGAAGTTTCTCAGAAAGCTTCTTTCTCTTTGTTATCGGAGGACATTACCTTTGGCCCTATAGTCTTCAATGGGATCCGAAATATCTGTTCTCAGATTCCACAGAAATAAGGCTAGCAAAGAGATCCACGAAATACAGATGTAACTCTGTGAGATGAATTAACAGAACACTAAGCAGTTTCTCAGAAAGCTTCTTTCCAGATTTCATCTGAGGATACTTCCTTTTTCACCGTAGCCCTCTATGGGCTTCCAAATATCACTTTGCCAATTCCACGAGAACTGTCTTAGCGAAAGGCTTCTTGAGGGGAAAGCTGTAACTCTGTGAGATGATTTCACAGAACACAAAGAAGTTTCTCAGAAAGCTTCTTTCTCTTTGTTATCGGAGGACATTTCCTTTGGCCCTATAGTCTTCAAAGGGATCCGAAATATCTGTTCTCAGATTCCACAGAAATAAGGCTAGCAAAGAGATCCACGAAATACAGATGTAACTCTGTGAGATGAATTAACAGAACACTAAGCAGTTTCTCAGAAAGCTTCTTTACAGATTTCATCTGAGGATATTTCCTTTTTCACCAGAGCCCTCTATGGGCTTCCAAATATCACTTTGCCAATTCCACAAGAACTGTCTTAGCGAAAGGCTTCTTGAGGGGAAAGCTGTAACTCTGTGAGATGATTTCACAGAACACAAAGAAGTTTCTCAGAAAGCTTCTTTCTCTTTGTTATCGGAGATTATTTCCTTTGGCCCTGTAGTCTTCAAAGGGATCCGAAATATCTGTTCTCAGATTCCACAGAAATAAGGCTAGCAAAGAGATCCACGAAATACAGATGTAACTCTGTGAGATGAATTAACAGAACACTAAGCAGTTTCTCAGAAAGCTTCTTTCCAGATTTCATCTGAGGATATTTCCTTTTTCACCATAGCCCTCTATGGGCTTCCAAATATCACTTTGCCAATTCCACAAGAACTGTCTTAGCGAAAGGCTTCTTGAGGGGAAAGCTGTAACTCTGTGAGATGATTTCACAGAACACAAAGAAGTTTCTCAGAAAGCTTCTTTCTCTTTGTTATCGGAGGATATTTCCTTTGGCCCTATAGTCTTCAATGGGATCCGAAATATCTGTTCTCAGATTCCACAGAAATAAGGCTAGCAAAGAGATCCACGAAATACAGATGTAACTCTGTGAGATGAATTAACAGAACACTAAGCAGTTTCTCAGAAAGATTCTTTCCAGATTTCATCTGAGGATATTTCCTTTTTCACCAGAGCCCTCTATGGGCTTCCAAATATCACTTTGCCAATTCCACAAGAACTGTCTTAGCGAAAGGCTTCTTGAGGGGAAAGCTGTAACTCTGTGAGATGATTTCACAGAACACAAAGAAGTTTCTCAGAAAGCTTCTTTCTCTTTGTTATCGGAGATTATTTCCTTTGGCCCTGTAGTCTTCAAAGGGATCCGAAATATCTGTTCTCAGATTCCACAGAAATAAGGCTAGCAAAGAGATCCACGAAATACAGATGTAACTCTGTGAGATGAATTAACAGAACACTAAGCAGTTTCTCAGAAAGCTTCTTTCCAGATTTCATCTGAGGATATTTCCTTTTTCACCATAGCCCTCTATGGGCTTCCAAATATCACTTTGCCAATTCCACAAGAACTGTCTTAGCGAAAGGCTTCTTGAGGGGAAAGCTGTAACTCTGTGAGATGATTTCACAGAACACAAAGAAGTTTCTCAGAAAGCTTCTTTCTCTTTGTTATCGGAGGATATTTCCTTTGGCCCTATAGTCTTCAATGGGATCCGAAATATCTGTTCTCAGATTCCACAGAAATAAGGCTAGCAAAGAGATCCACGAAATACAGATGTAACTCTGTGAGATGAATTAACAGAACACTAAGCAGTTTCTCAGAAAGATTCTTTCCAGATTTCATCTGAGGATATTTCCTTTTTCACCATAGCCCTCTAGGGGCTTCCAAATATCACTTTGCCAATTCCACAAGAACTGTCTTAGCGAAAGGCTTCTTGAGGGGAAAGCTGTAACTCTGTGATATGATTTCACAGAACACAAAGAAGTTTCTCAGAAAGCTTCTTTCTCTTTGTTATCGGAGGATATTTCCTTTGGCCCTATAGTCTTCAATGGGATCCGAAATATCTGTTCTCAGATTCCACAGAAATAAGGCTAGCAAAGAGAACCACGAAATACAGATGTAACTCTGTGAGATGAATTAACAGAACACTCAGCAGTTTCTCAGAAAGCTTCCTTCCAGATTTCATCTGAGGATATTTCCTTTTTCACCATAGCCCTCTATGGGCTTCCAAATATCACTTTGCCAATTCCACAAGAACTGTCTTAGCGAAAGGCTTCTTGAGGGGAAAGCTGTAACTCTGTGAGATGATTTCACAGAACACAAAGAAGTTTCTCAGAAAGCTTCTTTCTCTTTGTTATCGGAGGATATTTCCTTTGGCCCTATAGTCTTCAATGGGATACAAAATATCTGTTCTCAGATTCCACAGAAATAAGGCTAGCAAAGAGATCCACGAAATACAGATGTAACTCTGTGAGATGAATTAACAGAACACTAAGCAGTTTCTCAGAAAGCTTCTTTCCAGATTTCATCTGAGGATATTTCCTTTTTCACCATAGCCCTCTATGGGCTTCCAAATATCGCTTTGCCAATTCCACAAGAACTGTCTTAGCGAAAGGCTTCTTGAGGGGAAAGCTGTAACTCTGTGAGATGATTTCACAGAACACAAAGAAGTTTCTCAGAAAGCTTCTTTCTCTTTGTTATCGGAGGATATTTCCTTTGGCCCTATAGTCTTCAAAGGGATCCGAAATATCTGTTCTCAGATTCCACAGAAATAAGGCTAGCAAACAGATCCAGGAAATACAGATGTAACTCTGTGAGATGAATTAACAGAACACTAAGCAGTTTCTCAGAAAGCTTCTTTCCAAATTTCATCTGAGGATATTTCCTTTTTCACCATAGCCCTCTATGGGCTTCCAAATATCACTTTGCCAATTCCACAAGAACTGTCTTAGCGAAAGGCTTCTTGAGGGGAAAGCTGTAACTCTGTGAGATGATTTCACAGAACACAAAGAAGTTTCTCAGAAAGCTTCTTTCTCTTTGTTATCGGAGGATATTTCCTTTGGCCCTATAGTCTTCAATGGGATACGAAGTATCTGTTCTCAGATTCCACAGAAATAAGGCTAGCAAAGAGATCCACGAAAAACAGATGTAACTCTGTGAGATGAATTAACAGAACACTAAGCAGTTTCTCAGAAAGCTTCTTTCCAGATTTCATCTGAGGATATTTCCTTTTTCACCATAGCCCTCTATGGGCTTCCAAATATCGCTTTGCCAATTCCACAAGAACTGTCTTAGCGAAAGGCTTCTTGAGGGGAAAGCTGTAACTCTGTGAGATGATTTCACAGAACACAAAGATGTTTCTCAGAAAGCTTCTTTCTCTTTGTTATGGGAGGACATTTCCTTTGGCCCTATAGTCTTCAAAGGGATCCGAAATATCTGTTCTCAGATTCCACAGAAATAAGGCTAGCAAAGAGATCCACGAAATACAGATGTAACTCTGTGAGATGAATTAACAGAAAACTAAGCAGTTTCTCAGAAAGCTTCTTTCCAGATTTCATCTGAGGATATTTCCTTTTTCACCAGAGCCCTCTATGGGCTTCCAAATATCACTTTGCCAATTCCACAAGAACTGTCTTAGCGAAAGGCTTCTTGAGGGGAAAGCTGTAACTCTGTGAGATGATTTCACATAACACAAAGAAGTTTCTCAGAAAGCTTCTTTCTCTTTGTTATCGGAGGATATTTCCTTTGGCCCTATAGTCTTCAATGGGATCCGAAATATCTGTTCTCAGATTCCACAGAAATAAGGCTAGCAATGAGATCCACGAAATACAGATGTAACTCTGTGAGATGAATTAACAGGACACTCAGCAGTTTCTCAGAAAGCTTCCTTCCAGATTTCATCGGAGGATATTTCCTTTTTCACCATAGCCCTCTATGGGCTTCCAAATATCACTTTGCCAATTCCACAAGAACTGTCTGAGCGAAAGGCTTCTTGAGGGGAAAGCTGTAACTCTGTGAGATGATTTCACAGAACACAAAGAAGTTTCTCAGAAAGCTTCTTTCTCTTTGTTATCGGAGGATATTTCCTTTGGCCCTATAGTCTTCAATGGGATACGAAGTATCTGTTCTCAGATTCCACAGAAATAAGGCTAGCAAAGAGATCCACGAAAAACAGATGTAACTCTGTGAGATGAATTAACAGAACCCTAAGCAGTTTCTCAGAAAGCTTCTTTCCAGATTTCATCTGAGGATATTTCCTTTTTCACCATAGCCCTCTATGGGCTTCCAAATATCGCTTTGCCAATTCCACAAGAACTGTCTTAGCGAAAGGCTTCTTGAGGGGAAAGCTGTAACTCCGTGAGATGATTTCACAGAACACAAAGAAGTTTCTCAGAAAGCTTCTTTCTCTTTGTTATCGGAGGATATTTCCTTTGGCCCTATAGTCTTCAATGGGATCCGAAATATCTGTTCTCAGATTCAAAAGAAATAAGGCTAGCAAAGACATCCACGAAATACAGATGTAACTCTGTGAGATGAATTAACAGAACACTAAGCAGTTTCTCAGAAAGCTTCTTTCCAGATTTCATCTGAGGATATTTCCTTTTTCACCAGAGCCCTCTATGGGCTTCCAAATATCACTTTGCCAATTCCACAAGAACTGTCTTAGCGAAAGGCTTCTTGAGGGGAAAGCTGTAACTCTGTGAGATGATTTCACAGAACACAAAGAAGTTTCTCAGAAAGCTTCTTTCTCTTTGTTATCGGAGGATATTTCCTTTGGCCCTATAGTCTTCAATGGGATCCGAAATATCTGTTCTCAGATTCCACAGAAATAAGGCTAGCAAAGAGATCCACGAAATACAGATGTAACTCTGTGAGATGAATTAACAGAACACTAAGCAGTTTCTCAGAAAGCTTCTTTCCAGATTTCATCTGAGGATATTTCCTTTTTCACCATAGCCCTCTATGGGCTTCCAAATATCACTTTGCCAATTCCACAAGAACTGTCTTAGCGAAAGGCTTCTTGAGGGGAAAGCTGTAACTCTGTGAGATGATTTCACAGAACACAAAGAAGTTTCTCAGAAAGCTTCTTTCTCTTTGTTAGCGGAGGATATTTCCTTTGGCCCTATAGTCTTCAATGGGATCCGAAATATCTGTTCTCAGATTCCACAGAAATAAGGCTAGCAAAGAGATCCACGAAATACAGATGTAACTCTGTGAGATGAATTAACAGAACACTAAGCAGTTTCTCAGAAAGCTTCTTTCCAGATTTCATCTGAGGATATTTCCTTTTTCACCATAGCCCTCTATGGGCTTCCAAATATCACTTTGCCAATTCCACGAGAACTGTCTTAGCGAAAGGCTTCTTGAGGGGAAAGCTGTAACTCTGTGAGATGATTTCACAGAACACAAAGAAGTTTCTCAGAAAGCTTCTTTCTCTTTGTTATCGGAGGATATTTCCTTTGGCCCTATAGTCTTCAAAGGGATCCGAAATATCTGTTCTCAGATTCCACAGAAATAAGGCTAGCAAAGAGATCCACGAAATACAGATGTAACTCTGTGAGATGAATTAACAGAACACTAAGCAGTTTCTCAGAAAGCTTCTTTACAGATTTCATCTGAGGATATTTCCTTTTTCACCAGAGCCCTCTATGGGCTTCCAAATATCACTTTGCCAATTCCACAAGAACTGTCTTAGCGAAAGGCTTCTTGAGGGGAAAGCTGTAACTCTGTGAGATGATTTCACAGAACACAAAGAAGTTTCTCAGAAAGCTTCTTTCTCTTTGTTATCGGAGATTATTTCCTTTGGCCCTGTAGTCTTCAAAGGGATCCGAAATATCTGTTCTCAGATTCCACAGAAATAAGGCTAGCAAAGAGATCCACGAAATACAGATGTAACTCTGTGAGATGAATTAACAGAACACTAAGCAGTTTCTCAGAAAGCTTCTTTCCAGATTTCATCTGAGGATATTTCCTTTTTCACCATAGCCCTCTATGGGCTTCCAAATATCACTTTGCCAATTCCACAAGAACTGTCTTAGCGAAAGGCTTCTTGAGGGGAAAGCTGTAACTCTGTGAGATGATTTCACAGAACACAAAGATGTTTCTCAGAAAGCTTCTTTCTCTTTGTTATGGGAGGACATTTCCTTTGGCCCTATAGTCTTCAAAGGGATCCGAAATATCTGTTCTCAGATTCCACAGAAATAAGGCTAGCAAAGAGATCCACGAAATACAGATGTAACTCTGTGAGATGAATTAACAGAAAACTAAGCAGTTTCTCAGAAAGCTTCTTTCCAGATTTCATCTGAGGATATTTCCTTTTTCACCAGAGCCCTCTATGGGCTTCCAAATATCACTTTGCCAATTCCACAAGAACTGTCTTAGCGAAAGGCTTCTTGAGGGGAAAGCTGTAACTCTGTGAGATGATTTCACAGAACACAAAGAAGTTTCTCAGAAAGCTTCTTTCTCTTTGTTATCGGAGGATATTTCCTTTGGCCCTATAGTCTTCAATGGGATCCGAAATATCTGTTCTCAGATTCCACAGAAATAAGGCTAGCAATGAGATCCACGAAATACAGATGTAACTCTGTGAGATGAATTAACAGGACACTCAGCAGTTTCTCAGAAAGCTTCCTTCCAGATTTCATCGGAGGATATTTCCTTTTTCACCATAGCCCTCTATGGGCTTCCAAATATCACTTTGCCAATTCCACAAGAACTGTCTGAGCGAAAGGCTTCCTGAGGGGAAAGCTGTAACTCTGTGAGATGATTTCACAGAACACAAAGAAGTTTCTCAGAAAGCTTCTTTCTCTTTGTTATCGGAGGATATTTCCTTTGGCCCTATAGTCTTCAATGGGATACGAAGTATCTGTTCTCAGATTCCACAGAAATAAGGCTAGCAAAGAGATCCACGAAAAACAGATGTAACTCTGTGAGATGAATTAACAGAACACTAAGCAGTTTCTCAGAAAGCTTCTTTCCAGATTTCATCTGAGGATATTTCCTTTTTCACCATAGCCCTCTATGGGCTTCCAAATATCGCTTTGCCAATTCCACAAGAACTGTCTTAGCGAAAGGCTTCTTGAGGGGAAAGCTGTAACTCTGTGAGATGATTTCACAGAACACAAAGAAGTTTCTCAGAAAGCTTCTTTCTCTTTGTTATCGGAGGATATTTCCTTTGGCCCTATAGTCTTCAATGGGATCCGAAATATCTGTTCTCAGATTCAAAAGAAATAAGGCTAGCAAAGACATCCACGAAATACAGATGTAACTCTGTGAGATGAATTAACAGAACACTAAGCAGTTTCTCAGAAAGCTTCTTTCCAGATTTCATCTGAGGATATTTCCTTTTTCACCAGAGCCCTCTATGGGCTTCCAAATATCACTTTGCCAATTCCACAAGAACTGTCTTAGCGAAAGGCTTCTTGAGGGGAAAGCTGTAACTCTGTGAGATGATTTCACAGAACACAAAGAAGTTTCTCAGAAAGCTTCTTTCTCTTTGTTATCGGAGGATATTTCCTTTGGCCCTATAGTCTTCAATGGGATCCGAAATATCTGTTCTCAGATTCCACAGAAATAAGGCTAGCAAAGAGATCCACGAAATACAGATGTAACTCTGTGAGATGAATTAACAGAACACTAAGCAGTTTCTCAGAAAGCTTCTTTCCAGATTTCATCTGAGGATATTTCCTTTTTCACCATAGCCCTCTATGGGCTTCCAAATATCACTTTGCCAATTCCACAAGAACTGTCTTAGCGAAAGGCTTCTTGAGGGGAAAGCTGTAACTCTGTGAGATGATTTCACAGAACACAAAGAAGTTTCTCAGAAAGCTTCTTTCTCTTTGTTAGCGGAGGATATTTCCTTTGGCCCTATAGTCTTCAATGGGATCCGAAATATCTGTTCTCAGATTCCACAGAAATAAGGCTAGCAAACAGATCCACGAAATACAGATGTAACTCTGTGAGATGAATTAACAGAACACTCAGCAGTTTCTCAGAAAGCTTCCTTCCAGATTTCATCTGAGTATATTTCCTTTTTCACCATAGCCCTCTATGGGCTTCCAAATATCACTTTGCCAATTCCACAAGAACTGTCTTAGCGAAAGGCTTCTTGAGGGGAAAGCTGTAACTCTGTGAGATGATTTCACAGAACACAAAGAAGTTTCTCAGAAAGCTTCTTTCTCTTTGTTATCGGAGGACATTACCTTTGGCCCTATAGTCTTCAATGGGATCCGAAATATCTGTTCTCAGATTCCACAGAAATAAGGCTAGCAAAGAGATCCACGAAATACAGATGTAACTCTGTGAGATGAATTAACAGAACACTAAGCAGTTTCTCAGAAAGCTTCTTTCCAGATTTCATCTGAGGATACTTCCTTTTTCACCGTAGCCCTCTATGGGCTTCCAAATATCACTTTGCCAATTCCACGAGAACTGTCTTAGCGAAAGGCTTCTTGAGGGGAAAGCTGTAACTCTGTGAGATGATTTCACAGAACACAAAGAAGTTTCTCAGAAAGCTTCTTTCTCTTTGTTATCGGAGGATATTTCCTTTGGCCCTAGAGTCTTCAAAGGGATCCGAAATATCTGTTCTCAGATTCCACAGAAATAAGGCTAGCAAAGAGATCCACGAAATACAGATGTAACTCTGTGAGATGAATTAACAGAACACTAAGCAGTTTCTCAGAAAGCTTCTTTACAGATTTCATCTGAGGATATTTCCTTTTTCACCATAGCCCTCTATGGGCTTCCAAATATCACTTTGCCAATTCCACAAGAACTGTCTTAGCGAAAGGCTTCTTGAGGGGAAAGCTGTAACTCTGTGAGATGATTTCACAGAACACAAAGAAGTTTCTCAGAAAGCTTCTTTCTCTTTGTTATCGGAGATTATTTCCTTTGGCCCTGTAGTCTTCAAAGGGATCCGAAATATCTGTTCTCAGATTCCACAGAAATAAGGCTAGCAAAGAGATCCACGAAATACAGATGTAACTCTGTGAGATGAATTAACAGAACACTAAGCAGTTTCTCAGAAAGCTTCTTTCCAGATTTCATCTGAGGATATTTCCTTTTTCACCATAGCCCTCTATGGGCTTCCAAATATCACTTTGCCAATTCCACAAGAACTGTCTTAGCGAAAGGCTTCTTGAGGGGAAAGCTGTAACTCTGTGAGATGATTTCACAGAACACAAAGAAGTTTCTCAGAAAGCTTCTTTCTCTTTGTTATCGGAGGATATTTCCTTTGGCCCTATAGTCTTCAATGGGATCCGAAATATCTGTTCTCAGATTCCACAGAAATAAGGCTAGCAAAGAGATCCACGAAATACAGATGTAACTCTGTGAGATGAATTAACAGAACACTAAGCAGTTTCTCAGAAAGATTCTTTCCAGATTTCATCTGAGGATATTTCCTTTTTCACCATAGCCCTCTAGGGGCTTCCAAATATCACTTTGCCAATTCCACAAGAACTGTCTTAGCGAAAGGCTTCTTGAGGGGAAAGCTGTAACTCTGTGAGATGATTTCACAGAACACAAAGAAGTTTCTCAGAAAGCTTCTTTCTCTTTGTTATCGGAGGATATTTCCTTTGGCCCTATAGTCTTCAATGGGATCCGAAATATCTGTTCTCAGATTCCACAGAAATAAGGCTAGCAAAGAGAACCACGAAATACAGATGTAACTCTGTGAGATGAATTAACAGAACACTCAGCAGTTTCTCAGAAAGCTTCCTTCCAGATTTCATCTGAGGATATTTCCTTTTTCACCATAGCCCTCTATGGGCTTCCAAATATCACTTTGCCAATTCCACAAGAACTGTCTTAGCGAAAGGCTTCTTGAGGGGAAAGCTGTAACTCTGTGAGATGATTTCACAGAACACAAAGAAGTTTCTCAGAAAGCTTCTTTCTCTTTGTTATCGGAGGATATTTCCTTTGACCCTATAGTCTTCAATGGGATACAAAATATCTGTTCTCAGATTCAAAAGAAATAAGGCTAGCAAAGAGATCCACGAAATACAGATGTAACTCTGTGAGATGAATTAACAGAACACTAAGCAGTTTCACAGAAAGCTTCTTTCCAGATTTCATCTGAGGATATTTCCTTTTTCACCATAGCCCTCTATGGGCTTCGAAATATCACTTTGCCAATTCCACAAGAACTGTCTTAGCGAAAGGCTTCTTGAGGGGAAAGCTGTAACTCTGTGAGATGATTTCTCAGAACACAAAGAAGTTTCTCAGAAAGCTTCTTTCTCTTTGTTATCGGAGATTATTTCCTTTGGCCCTATAGTCTTCAAAGGGATCCGAAATATCTGTTCTCAGATTCCACAGAAATAAGGCTAGCAAAGAGATCCACGAAATACAGATGTAACTCTGTGAGATGAATTAACAGAACACTAAGCAGTTTCTCAGAAAGCTTCTTTCCAGATTTCATCTGAGGATATTTCCTTTTTCACCATAGCCCTCTATGGGCTTCCAAATATCGCTTTGCCAATTCCACAAGAACTGTCTTAGCGAAAGGCTTCTTGAGGGGAAAGCTGTAACTCTGTGAGATGATTTCACAGAACACAAAGAGGTTTCTCAGAAAGCTTCTTTCTCTTTGTTATCGGAGGATATTTCCTTTGGCCCTATAGTCTTCAAAGGGATCCGAAATATCTGTTCTCAGATTCCACAGAAATAAGGCTAGCAAACAGATCCAGGAAATACAGATGTAACTCTGTGAGATGAATTAACAGAACACTAAGCAGTTTCTCAGAAAGCTTCTTTCCAGATTTCATCTGAGGATATTTCCTTTTTCACCATAGCCCTCTATGGGCTTCCAAATATCACTTTGCCAATTCCACAAGAGCTGTCTTAGCGAAAGGCTTCTTGAGGGGAAAGCTGTAACTCTGTGAGATGATTTCACAGAACACAAAGAAGTTTCTCAGAAAGCTTCTTTCTCTTTGTTATCGGAGGATATTTCCTTTGGCCCTATAGTCTTCAATGGGATACGAAGTATCTGTTCTCAGATTCCACAGAAATAAGGCTAGCAAAGAGATCCACGAAAAACAGATGTAACTCTGTGAGATGAATTAACAGAACACTAAGCAGTTTCTCAGAAAGCTTCTTTCCAGATTTCATCTGAGGATATTTCCTTTTTCACCATAGCCCTCTATGGGCTTCCAAATATCGCTTTGCCAATTCCACAAGAACTGTCTTAGCGAAAGACTTCTTGAGGGGAAAGCTGTAACTCTGTGAGATGATTTCACAGAACACAAAGAAGTTTCTCAGAAAGCTTCTTTCTCTTTGTTATCGGAGGATATTTCCTTTGGCCCTATTGTCTTCAATGGGATCCGAAATATCTGTTCTCAGATTCCACAGAAATAAGGCTAGCAAAGAGATCCACGACATACAGATGTAACTCTGTGAAATGAATTAAAAGAACACTCAGCAGTTTCTCAGAAAGCTTCCTTCCAGATTTCATCTGAGGATATTTCCTTTTTCACCATAGCCCTCTATGGGCTTCCAAATATCACTTTGCCAATTCCACAAGAACTGTCTGAGCGAAAGGCTTCTTGAGGGGAATGCTGTAACTCTGTGAGATGATTTCACAGAACACAAAGAAGTTTCTCAGAAAGCTTCTTTCTCTTTGTTATCGGAGGACATTTCCTTTGGCCCTATAGTCTTCAATGGGATCCGAAATATCTGTTCTCAGATTCCACAGAAATAAGGCTAGCAAAGAGATCCACGAAATACAGATGTAACTCTGTGAGATGAATTAACAGAACACTAAGCAGTTTCTCAGAAAGCTTCTTTCCAGATTTCATCTGAGGATATTTCCTTTTTCACCATAGCCCTCTATGGGCTTCCAAATATCACTTTGCCAATTCCACAAGAACTGTCTTAGCGAAAGGCTTCTTGAGGGGAAAGCTGTAACTCTGTGAGATGATTTCACAGAACACAAAGAAGTTTCTCAGAAAGCTTCTTTCTCTTTGTTATCGGAGGATATTTCCTTTGGCCCTATAGTCTTCAATGGTATCCGAAATATCTGTTCTCAGATTCCACAGAAATAAGGCTAGCAAAGAGATCCACGAAATACAGATGTAACTCTGTGAGATGAATTAACAGAACACTAAGCAGCTTCTCAGAAAGCTTCTTTCCAGATTTCATCTGAGGATATTTCCTTTTTCACCATAGCCCTCTATGGGCTTCCAAATATCACTTTGCCAATTCCACAAGAACTGTCTTAGCGAAAGGCTTCTTGAGGGGAAAGCTGTAACTCTGTGAGATGATTTCACAGAACACAAAGAAGTTTCTCAGAAAGCTTCTTTCTCTTTTTTATCGGAGGATATTTCCTTTGGCCCTATAGTCTTCAATGGGATCCGAAATATCTGTTCTCAGATTCCACAGAAATAAGGCTAGCAAAGAGATCCAAGAAATACAGATGTAACTCTGTGAGATGAATTAACAGAACACTCAGCAGTTTCTCAGAAAGCTTCTTTCCAGATTTCATCTGAGGATATTTCCTTTTTCACCATAGCCCTCTATGGGCTTCCAAATATCACTTTGCCAATTCCACAAGAACTGTCTTAGCGAAAGGCTTCTTGAGGGGAAAGCTGTAACTCTGTGAGATGATTTCACAGAACACAAAGAAGTTTCTCAGAAAGCTTCTTTCTCTTTGTTATCGGAGGATATTTCCTTTGGCCCTATAGTCTTCAATGGGATCCGAAATATCTGTTCTCAGATTCCATAGAAATAAGGCTAGCAAAGAGATCCACGAAATACAGATGTAACTCTGTGAGATGAATTAACAGAACACTAAGCAGTTTCTCAGAAAACTTCTTTCCAGATTTCATCTGAGGATATTTCCTTTTTCACCATAGCCCTCTATGGGCTTCCAAATATCACTTTGCCAATTCCTCAAGAACTGTCTTAGCGAAAGGCTTCTTGAGGGGAAAGCTGTAATTCTGTGAGATGATTTCACAGAACACAAAGAAGTTTCTCAGAAAGCTTCTTTCTCTTTGTTATCGGAGGATATTTCCTTTGGCCCTATAGTCTTCAATGGGATCCGAAATATCTGTTCTCAGATTCCACAGAAATAAGGCTAGCAAAGAGAACCACGAAATACAGATGTAACTCTGTGAGATGAATTAACAGAACACTCAGCAGTTTCTCAGAAAGCTTCTTTCCAGATTTCATCTCAGGATATTTCCTTTTTCACCATAGCCCTCTATGGGCTTCCAAATATCACTTTGCCAATTCCACAAGAACTGTCTTAGCGAAAGGCTTCTTGAAGGGAAAGCTCTAACTCTGTGAGATGATTTCACAGAACACAAAGAAGTTTCTCAGAAAGCTTCTTTCTCTTTGTTATCAGAGGATATTTCCTTTGGCCCTATAGTCTTCAATGGGATACAAAATATCTGTTCTCAGATTCAAAAGAAATAAGGCTAGCAAAGAGATCCACGAAATACAGATGTAACTCTGTGAGATGAATTAACAGAACACTAAGCAGTTTAACAGAAAGCTTCTTTCCAGATTTCATCTGAGGATATTTCCTTTTTCACCACAGCCCTCTATGGGCTTCCAAATATCACTTTGCCAATTCCACAAGAACTGTCTGAGCGAAATGCTTCTTGAGGGGAAAGCTGTAACTCTGTGAGATGATTTCACAGAACACAAAGAAGTTTCTCAGAAAGCTTCTTTCTCTTTGTTATCGGAGGATATTTCCTTTGGCCCTATAGTCTTCAATGGGATCCGAAATATCTGTTCACAGATTCCAAAGAAATAAGGCTAGCAAAGAGATCCACGAAAAACAGATGTAACTCTGTGAGATGAATTAACAGAACACTAAGCAACTTCTCAGAAAGCTTCTTTCCAGATTTCATCTGAGGATATTTCCTTTTTCACCATAGCCCTCTATGGGCTTCCAAATATCACTTTGCCAATTCCACAAGAACTGTCTTAGCGAAAGGCTTCTTGAGGGGAAAGCTGTAACTCTGTGAGATGATTTCACAGAACACAAAGAAGTTTCTCAGAAAGCTTCTTTCTCTTTGTTATCGGAGGATATTTCCTTTGGCCCTATAGTCTTCAATGGGATCCGAAATATCTGTTCTCAGATTCCACAGAAATAAGGCTAGCAATGAGATCCACGAAATACAGATGTAACTCTGTGAGATGAATTAACAGAACACTCAGCAGTTTCTCAGAAAGCTTCCTTCCAGATTTCATCTGAGGATATTTCCTTTTTCACCATAGCCCTCTATGGGCTTCCAAATATCACTTTGCCAATTCCACAAGAACTGTCTGAGCGAAAGGCTTCTTGAGGGGAATGCTGTAACTCTGTGAGATGATTTCACAGAACACAAAGAAGTTTCTCAGAAAGGTTCTTTCTCTTTGTTATCGGAGGACATTTCCTTTGGCCCTATAGTCTTCAATGGGATCCGAAATATCTGTTCTCAGATTCCACAGAAATAAGGCTAGCAAAGAGATCCACGAAATACAGATGTAACTCTGTGAGATGAATTAACAGAACACTAAGCAGTTTCTCAGAAAGCTTCTTTCCAGATTTCATCTGAGGATATTTCCTTTTTCACCATAGCCCTCTATGGGCTTCCAAATATCGCTTTGCCAATTCCACAAGAACTGTCTTAGCGAAAGGCTTCTTGAGGGGAAAGCTGTAACTCTGTGAGATGATTTCACAGAACACAAAGAAGTTTCTCAGAAAGCTTCTTTCTCTTTGTTATCGGAGGATATTTCCTTTGGCCCTATAGTCTTCAAAGGGATCCGAAATATCTGTTCTCAGATTCCACAGAAATAAGGCTAGCAAACAGATCCAGGAAATACAGATGTAACTCTGTGAGATGAATTAACAGAACACTAAGCAGTTTCTCAGAAAGCTTCTTTCCAGATTTCATCTGAGGATATTTCCTTTTTCACCATAGCCCTCTATGGGCTTCCAAATATCACTTTGCCAATTCCACAAGAGCTGTCTTAGCGAAAGGCTTCTTGAGGGGAAAGCTGTAACTCTGTGAGATGATTTCACAGAACACAAAGAAGTTTCTCAGAAAGCTTCTTTCTCTTTGTTATCGGAGGATATTTCCTTTGGCCCTATAGTCTTCAATGGGATACGAAGTATCTGTTCTCAGATTCCACAGAAATAAGGCTAGCAAAGAGATCCACGAAAAACAGATGTAACTCTGTGAGATGAATTAACAGAACACTAAGCAGTTTCTCAGAAAGCTTCTTTCCAGATTTCATCTGAGGATATTTCCTTTTTCACCATAGCCCTCTACGGGCTTCCAAATATCGCTTTGCCAATTCCACAAGAACTGTCTTAGCGAAAGACTTCTTGAGGGGAAAGCTGTAACTCTGTGAGATGATTTCACAGAACACAAAGAAGTTTCTCAGAAAGCTTCTTTCTCTTTGTTATCGGAGGATATTTCCTTTGGCCCTATTGTCTTCAATGGGATCCGAAATATCTGTTCTCAGATTCCACAGAAATAAGGCTAGCAAAGAGATCCACGAAATACAGATGTAACTCTGTGAAATGAATTAAAAGAACACTCAGCAGTTTCTCAGAAAGCTTCCTTCCAGATTTCATCTGAGGATATTTCCTTTTTCACCATAGCCCTCTATGGGCTTCCAAATATCACTTTGCCAATTCCACAAGAACTGTCTTAGCGAAAGGCTTCTTGAGGGGAAAGCTGTAACTCTGTGAGATGATTTCACAGAACACAAAGATGTTTCTCAGAAAGCTTCTTTCTCTTTGTTATGGGAGGACATTTCCTTTGGCCCTATAGTCTTCAAAGGGATCCGAAATATCTGTTCTCAGATTCCACAGAAATAAGGCTAGCAAAGAGATCCACGAAATACAGATGTAACTCTGTGAGATGAATTAACAGAAAACTAAGCAGTTTCTCAGAAAGCTTCTTTCCAGATTTCATCTGAGGATATTTCCTTTTTCACCAGAGCCCTCTATGGGCTTCCAAATATCACTTTGCCAATTCCACAAGAACTGTCTTAGCGAAAGGCTTCTTGAGGGGAAAGCTGTAACTCTGTGAGATGATTTCACAGAACACAAAGAAGTTTCTCAGAAAGCTTCTTTCTCTTTGTTATCGGAGGATATTTCCTTTGGCCCTATAGTCTTCAATGGGATCCGAAATATCTGTTCTCAGATTCCACAGAAATAAGGCTAGCAATGAGATCCACGAAATACAGATGTAACTCTGTGAGATGAATTAACAGGACACTCAGCAGTTTCTCAGAAAGCTTCCTTCCAGATTTCATCTGAGGATATTTCCTTTTTCACCATAGCCCTCTATGGGCTTCCAAATATCACTTTGCCAATTCCACAAGAACTGTCTGAGCGAAAGGCTTCTTGAGGGGAATGCTGTAACTCTGTGAGATGATTTCACAGAACACAAAGAAGTTTCTCAGAAAGCTTCTTTCTCTTTGTTATCGGAGGACATTTCCTTTGGCCCTATAGTCTTCAATGGGATCCGAAATATCTGTTCTCAGATTCCACAGAAATAAGGCTAGCAAAGAGATCCACGCAATACAGATGTAACTCTGTGAGATGAATTAACAGAACACTAAGCAGTTTCTCAGAAAGCTTCTTTCCAGATTTCATCTGAGGATATTTCCTTTTTCACCATAGCCCTCTATGGGCTTCCAAATATCACTTTGCCAATTCCACAAGAACTGTCTTAGCGAAAGGCTTCTTGAGGGGAAAGCTGTAACTCTGTGAGATGATTTCACAGAACACAAAGAAGTTTCTCAGAAAGCTTCTTTCTCTTTGTTATCGGAGGATATTTCCTTTGGCCCTATAGTCTTCAATGGTATCCGAAATATCTGTTCTCAGATTCCACAGAAATAAGGCTAGCAAAGAGATCCACGAAATACAGATGTAACTCTGTGAGATGAATTAACAGAACACTAAGCAGCTTCTCAGAAAGCTTCTTTCCAGATTTCATCTGAGGATATTTCCTTTTTCACCATAGCCCTCTATGGGCTTCCAAATATCACTTTGCCAATTCCACAAGAACTGTCTTAGCGAAAGGCTTCTTGAGGGGAAAGCTGTAACTCTGTGAGATGATTTCACAGAACACAAAGAAGTTTCTCAGAAAGCTTCTTTCTCTTTTTTATCGGAGGATATTTCCTTTGGCCCTATAGTCTTCAATGGGATCCGAAATATCTGTTCTCAGATTCCACAGAAATAAGGCTAGCAAAGAGATCCAAGAAATACAGATGTAACTCTGTGAGATGAATTAACAGAACACTCAGCAGTTTCTCAGAAAGCTTCTTTCCAGATTTCATCTGAGGATATTTCCTTTTTCACCATAGCCCTCTATGGGCTTCCAAATATCACTTTGCCAATTCCACAAGAACTGTCTTAGCGAAAGGCTTCTTGAGGGGAAAGCTGTAACTCTGTGAGATGATTTCACAGAACACAAAGAAGTTTCTCAGAAAGCTTCTTTCTCTTTGTTATCGGAGGATATTTCCTTTGGCCCTATAGTCTTCAATGGGATCCGAAATATCTGTTCTCAGATTCCACAGAAATAAGGCTAGCAAAGAGATCCACGAAATACAGATGTAACTCTGTGAGATGAATTAACAGAACACTAAGCAGTTTCTCAGAAAACTTCTTTCCAGATTTCATCTGAGGATATTTCCTTTTTCACCATAGCCCTCTATGGGCTTCCAAATATCACTTTGCCAATTCCTCAAGAACTGTCTTAGCGAAAGGCTTCTTGAGGGGAAAGCTGTAATTCTGTGAGATGATTTCACAGAACACAAATAAGTTTCTCAGAAAGCTTCTTTCTCTTTGTTATCGGAGGATATTTCCTTTGGCCCTATAGTCTTCAATGGGATCCGAAATATCTGTTCTCAGATTCCACAGAAATAAGGCTAGCAAAGAGAACCACGAAATACAGATGTAACTCTGTGAGATGAATTAACAGAACACTCAGCAGTTTCTCAGAAAGCTTCTTTCCAGATTTCATCTGAGGATATTTCCTTTTTCACCATAGCCCTCTATGGGCTTCCAAATATCACTTTGCCAATTCCACAAGAACTGTCTTAGCGAAAGGCTTCTTGAAGGGAAAGCTCTAACTCTGTGAGATGATTTCACAGAACACAAAGAAGTTTCTCAGAAAGCTTCTTTCTCTTTGTTATCGGAGGATATTTCCTTTGGCCCTATAGTCTTCAATGGGATACAAAATATCTGTTCTCAGATTCAAAAGAAATAAGGCTAGCAAAGAGATCCACGAAATACAGATGTAACTCTGTGAGATGAATTAACAGAACACTAAGCAGTTTAACAGAAAGCTTCTTTCCAGATTTCATCTGAGGATATTTCCTTTTTCACCACAGCCCTCTATGGGCTTCCAAATATCACTTTGCCAATTCCACAAGAACTGTCTGAGCGAAATGCTTCTTGAGGGGAAAGCTGTAACTCTGTGAGATGATTTCACAGAACACAAAGAAGTTTCTCAGAAAGCTTCTTTCTCTTTGTTATCGGAGGATATTTCCTTTGGCCCTATAGTCTTCAATGGGATCCGAAATATCTGTTCACAGATTCCAAAGAAATAAGGCTAGCAAAGAGATCCACGAAAAACAGATGTAACTCTGTGAGATGAATTAACAGAACACTAAGCAACTTCTCAGAAAGCTTCTTTCCAGATTTCATCTGAGGATATTTCCTTTTTCACCATAGCCCTCTATGGGCTTCCAAATATCACTTTGCCAATTCCACAAGAACTGTCTTAGCGAAAGGCTTCTTGAGGGGAAAGCTGTAACTCTGTGAGATGATTTCACAGAACACAAAGAAGTTTCTCAGAAAGCTTCTTTCTCTTTGTTATCGGAGGATATTTCCTTTGGCCCTATAGTCTTCAATGGGATCCGAAATATCTGTTCTCAGATTCCACAGAAATAAGGCTAGCAATGAGATCCACGAAATACAGATGTAACTCTGTGAGATGAATTAACAGAACACTCAGCAGTTTCTCAGAAAGCTTCCTTCCAGATTTCATCTGAGGATATTTCCTTTTTCACCATAGCCCTCTATGGGCTTCCAAATATCACTTTGCCAATTCCACAAGAACTGTCTGAGCGAAAGGCTTCTTGAGGGGAATGCTGTAACTCTGTGAGATGATTTCACAGAACACAAAGAAGTTTCTCAGAAAGGTTCTTTCTCTTTGTTATCGGAGGACATTTCCTTTGGCCCTATAGTCTTCAATGGGATCCGAAATATCTGTTCTCAGATTCCACAGAAATAAGGCTAGCAAAGAGATCCACGAAATACAGATGTAACTCTGTGAGATGAATTAACAGAACACTAAGCAGTTTCTCAGAAAGCTTCTTTCCAGATTTCATCTGAGGATATTTCCTTTTTCACCATAGCCCTCTATGGGCTTCCAAATATCACTTTGCCAATTTCGCAAGAACTGTCTTAGCGAAAGGCTTCTTGAGGGGAAAGCTGTAACTCTGTGAGATGATTTCACAGAACACAAAGAAGTTTCTCAGAAAGCTTCTTTCTCTTTGTTATCGGAGGATATTTCCTTTCTCCCTATAGTCTTCAATGGGATCCGAAATATCTGTTCTCAGATTCCACAGAAATAAGGCTAGCAAAGAGATCCACGAAATACAGATGTAACTCTGTGAGATGAATTAACAGAACACTCAGCAGTTTCTCAGAAAGCTTCTTTCCAGATTTCATCTGAGGATATTTCCTTTTTCACCATAGCCCTCTATGGGCTTCCAAATATCACTTTGCCAATTCCACAAGAACTGTCTTAGCGAAAGGCTTCTTGAGGGGAAAGCTGTAACTCTGTGAGATGATTTCACAGAACACAAAGAAGTTTCTCAGAAAGCTTCTTTCTCTTTGTTATCGGAGGATATTTCCTTTGGCACTATAGTTTTCAATGGGATCCGAAATATCAGTTCTCAGATTCCACAGAAATAAGGCTAGCAAAGAGACCCACGAAATACAGTTGTAACTCTGTGAGATGAATTAACAGAACACTCAGCAGTTTCTCAGAAAGCTTCCTTCCAGATTTCATCCGAGGATATTTCCTTGTTCACCATAGCCCTCTATGGGCTTCCAAATATCACTTTGCCAATTCCACAAGAACTGTCTTAGCGAAAGGCTTCTTGAGGGGAAAGCTGTAACTCTGTGAGATGATTTCACAGAACACAAAGAAGTTTCTCAGAAAGCTTCTTTCTCTTTGTTATCGGAGGATATTTCCTTTGGCCCTATAGTCTTCAATGGGATCCGAAATATCTGTTCTCAGATTCCAAAGAAATAAGGCTAGCAAACAGATCCACGAAAAACAGATGTAACTCTGTGAGATGAATTAACAGAACACTAAGCAGTTTCTCAGAAAGCTTCTTTCCAGGTTTCATCTGAGGATATTTCCTTTTTCACCATAGCCCTCTTTGGGCTTCCAAATATCGCTTTGCCAATTCCACAAGAACTGTCTTAGCGAAAGGCTTCTTGAGGGGGAAGCTGTAACTCTGTGAGATGATTTCACAGAACACAAAGAAGTTTCTCAGAAAGCTTCTTTCTCTTTGTTATCGGAGGATGTTTCCTTTGGCCCTATAGTCTTCAAAGGGATCCGAAACATCTGTTCTCAGATTCCACAGAAATAAGGCTAGCAAAGAGATCCACGAAATACAGATGTAACTCTGTGAGATGAATTAACAGAACACTAAGCAGCTTCTCAGAAAGCTTCCTTCCAGATTTCATCTGAGGATATTTCCTTTTTCACCATAGCCCTCTATGGGCTTCCAAATATCACTTTGCCAATTCCACAAGAACTGTCTTAGCGAAAGGCTTCTTGAGGGGAAAGCTGTAACTCTGTGAGATGATTTCACAGAACACAAAGAAGTTTCTCAGAAAGCTTCTTTCTCTTTGTTATCGGAGGATATTTCCTTTGGCCCTATAGTCTTCAATGGGATACGAAATATCTGTTCTCAGATTCCACAGAAATAAGGCTAGCAAAGAGATCCAAGAAATACAGATGTAACTCTGTGAGATGAATTAACAGAACACTCAGCAGTTTCTCAGAAAGCTTCCTTCCAGATTTCATCTGAGGATATTTCCTTTTTCACCATAGCCCTCTATGGGCTTCCAAATATCACTTTGCCAATTCCACAAGAACTGTCTTAGCGAAAGGCTTCTTGAGGGGAAAGCTGTAACTCTGTGAGATGATTTCACAGAACACAAAGAAGTTTCTCAGAAAGCTTCTTTCTCTTTGTTATCGGAGGATATTTCCTTTGGCCCTATAGTCTTCAATGGGATCCGAAATATCTGTTCTCAGATTCCACAGAAATAAGGCTAGCAAAGAGATCCACGAAATACAGATGTAACTCTGTGAGATGAATTAACAGAACACTAAGCAGTTTCTCAGAAAGCTTCTTTCCAGATTTCATCTGAGGATATTTCCTTTTTCACCATAGCCCTCTATGGGCTTCCAAATATCACTTTGCCAATTCCACAAGAACTGTCTTAGCGAAAGGCTTCTTGAGGGGAAAGCTGTAACTCTGTGAGATGATTTCACAGAACACAAAGAAGTTTCTCAGAAAGCTTCTTTCTCTTTGTTATCGGAGGATATTTCCTTTGGCCCTATAGTCTTCAATGGGATCCGAAATGTCTGTTCTCAGATTCCACAGAAATAAGGCTAGCAAAGCGAACCACGAAATACAGATGTACCTCTGTGAGATGAATTAACAGAACACTCAGCAGTTTCTCAGAAAGCTTCCTTCCAGATTTCATCTGAGGATATTTCCTTTTTCACCATAGCCCTCTATGGGCTTCCAAATATCACTTTGCCAATTCCACAAGAACTGTCTTAGTGAAAGGCTTCTTGAGGGGAAAGCTGTAACTCTGTGAGATGATTTCACAGAACACAAAGAAGTTTCTCAGAAAGCTTCTTTCTCTTTGTTATCGGAGGATATTTCCTTTGGCCCTATAGTCTTCAATGGGATCCGAAATATCTGTTCTCAGATTCCACAGAAATAAGGCTAGCAAAGAGATCCACGAAAAACAGATGTAACTCTGTGAGATGAATTAACAGAACACTAAGCAGTTTCTCAGAAAGCTTCTTTCCAGATTTCATCTGAGGATATTTCCTTTTTCACCATAGCCCTCTAGGGGCTTCCAAATATCGCTTTGCCAATTCCACAAGAACTGTCTTAGCGAAAGGCTTCTTGAGGGGAAAGCTGTAACTCTGTGAGATGATTTCACAGAACACAAAGAAGTTTCTCAGAAAGCTTCTTTCTCTTTGTTATCGGAGGATATTTCCTTTGGCCCTATAGTCTTCAATGGTATCCGAAATATCTGTTCTCAGATTCCACAGAAATAAGGCTAGCAAAGAAAACCACGAAATACAGATGTAACTCTGTGAGATGAATTAACAGAACACTCAGCAGTTTCTCAGAAAGCTTCCTTCCAGATTTCATCTGAGGATATTTCCTTTTTCACCATAGCCCTCTATGGGCTTCCAAATATCACTTTGCCAATTCCACAAGAACTGTCTTAGCGAAAGGCTTCTTGAGGGGAAAGCTGTAACTCTGTGAGATGATTTCACAGAACACAAAGAAGTTTCTCAGAAAGCTTCTTTCTCTTTGTTATCAGAGGACATTTCCTTTGGCCCTATAGTCTTCAATTGGATCCGAAATATCTGTTCTCAGATTCCACAGAAATAAGACTAGCAAAGAGATCCACGAAATACAGATGTAACTCTGTGAGATGAATTAACAGAACACTAAGCAGTTTCTCAGAAAGCTTCCTTCCAGATTTCATCTGAGGATATTTCCTTTTTCACCATAGCCCTCTATGGGCTTCCAAATATCACTTTGCCAATTCCACAAGAACTGTCTGAGCGAAAGGCTTCTTGAGGGGAAAGCTGTAACTCTGTGAGATGATTTCACAGAACCCAAAGAAGTTTCTCAGAAAGCTTGTTTCTCTTTGTTATCGGAGGATATTTCCTTTGGCCCTATAGTCTTCAAAGGGATAAGAAATATCTGTTCTCAGATTCCACAGAAATAAGGCTAGCAAAGAGATCCAAGAAATACAGATGTAACTCTGTGAGATGAATTAACAGAATACTCAGCAGTTTCTCAGAAAGCTTCTTTCCAGATTTCATCTGAGGATATTTCCTTTTTCACCAGAGCCCTCTATGGGATTCCAAATATCACTTTGCCAATTCCACAAGAACTGTCTTAGCGAAAGGCTTCTTGAGGGGAAAGCTGTAACTCTGTGAGATGATTTCACAGAACGCAAAGAAGTTTCTCAGAAAGCTTCTTTCTCTTTGTTATCGGAGGATATTTCCTTTGGCCCTATAGTCTTCAATGGGATCCGAAATATCTGTTCTCAGATTCCACAGAAATAAGGCTAGCAAAGTGATCCACGAAATACCGATGTAACTCTGTGAGATGAATTAACAGAACACTCAGCCGTTTCTCAGAAAGCTTCTTTCCAGATTTCATCTGAGGATATTTCCTTTTTCACCATAGCCCTCTATGGGCTTCCAAATATCACTTTGCCAATTCCACAAGAACTGTCTTAGCGAAAGGCTTCTTGAGGGGAAAGCTGTAACTCTGTGAGATGATTTCACACAACACAAAGAAGTTTCTCAGAAAGCTTCTTTCTCTTTGTTATCGGAGGATATTTCCTTTGGCCCTATAGTCTTCAGTGGGATACGAAATATCTGTTCTCAGATTCCAAAGAAATAAGGCTAGCAAAGAGATCCACGAAATACAGATGTAACTCTGTGAGATGAATTAACAGAACACTAAGCAGTTTCACAGAAAGCTTCTTTCCAGATTTCATCTGAGGATATTTCCTTTTTCACCATAGCCCTCTATGGTCTTCCAAATATCACTTTGCCAATTCCACAAGAACTGTCTTAGCGAAAGGCTTCTTGAGGGGAAAGCTGTAACTCTGTGAGGTGATTTCACAGAACACAAAGAAGTTTCTCAGAAAGCTTCTTTCTCTTTGTTATCGGAGGATATTTCCTTTGGCCCTATAGTCTTCAAAGGGATCCGAAATATCTGTTCTCAGATTCCACAGAAATAAGGCTAGCAAAGAGATCCACGAAATACAGATGTAACTCTGTGAGATGAATTAACAGAACACTAAGCAGTTTCTCAGAAAGCTTCTTTCCAGATTTCAGCTGAGGATATTTCCTTTTTCACCATAGCCCTCTACGGGCTTCCAAATATCACTTTGCCAATTCCACAAGAACTGTCTGAGCGAAAGGCTTCTTGAGGGGAAAGCTGTAACTCTGTGAGATGATTTCACAGAACCCAAATAAGTTTCTCAGAAAGCTTCTTTCTCTTTGTTATCGGAGGATATTTCCTTTGGCCCTATAGTCTTCAATGGGATACGAAATATCTGTTCTCAGATTCCACAGAAATAAGGCTAGCAAAGAGATCCACGAAATACAGATGTAACTCTGTGAGATGAATTAACAGAATACTCAGCAGTTTCTCAGAAAGCTTCTTTCCAGATTTCATCTCAGGATATTTCCTTTTTCACCAGAGCCCTCTATGGGCTTCCAAATATCACTTTGCCAATTCCACAAGAACTGTCTTAGCGAAAGGCTTCTTGAGGGGAAAGCTGTAACTCTGTGAGATGATTTCACAGAACGCAAAGAAGTTTCTCAGAAAGCTTCTTTCTCTTTGTTATCGGAGGATATTTCCTTTGGCCCTATAGTCTTCAATGGGATCCGAAATATCTGTTCTCAGATTCCAAAGAAATAAGGCTAGCAAAGAGATCCACGAAATACCGATGTAACTCTGTGAGATGAATTAACAGAACACTAAGCAGTTTCTCAGAAAGCTTCTTTCCAGATTTCATCTGAGGATATTTCCTTTTTCACCATAGCCCTCTAGGGGCTTCCAAATATCGCTTTGCCAATTCCACAAGAACTGTCTTAGCGAAAGGCTTCTTGAGGGGAAAGCTGTAACTCTGTGAGATGATTTCACAGAACACAAAGAAGTTTCTCAGAAAGCTTCTTTCTCTTTGTTATCGGAGGATATTTCCTTTGGCCCTATAGTCTTCAATGGTATCCGAAATATCTGTTCTCAGATTCCACAGAAATAAGGCTAGCAAAGAAAACCACGAAATACAGATGTAACTCTGTGAGATGAATTAACAGAACACTCAGCAGTTTCTCAGAAAGCTTCCTTCCAGATTTCATCTGAGGATATTTCCTTTTTCACCATAGCCCTCTATGGGCTTCCAAATATCACTTTGCCAATTCCACAAGAACTGTCTTAGCGAAAGGCTTCTTGAGGGGAAAGCTGTAACTCTGTGAGATGATTTCACAGAACACAAAGAAGTTTCTCAGAAAGCTTCTTTCTCTTTGTTATCAGAGGACATTTCCTTTGGCCCTATAGTCTTCAATGGGATCCGAAATATCTGTTCTCAGATTCCACAGAAATAAGACTAGCAAAGAGATCCACGAAATACAGATGTAACTCTGTGAGATGAATTAACAGAACACTAAGCAGTTTCTCAGAAAGCTTCCTTCCAGATTTCATCTGAGGATATTTCCTTTTTCACCATAGCCCTCTATGGGCTTCCAAATATCACTTTGCCAATTCCACAAGAACTGTCTGAGCGAAAGGCTTCTTGAGGGGAAAGCTGTAACTCTGTGAGATGATTTCACAGAACCCAAAGAAGTTTCTCAGAAAGCTTGTTTCTCTTTGTTATCGGAGGATATTTCCTTTGGCCCTATAGTCTTCAAAGGGATAAGAAATATCTGTTCTCAGATTCCACAGAAATAAGGCTAGCAAAGAGATCCAAGAAATACAGATGTAACTCTGTGAGATGAATTAACAGAATACTCAGCAGTTTCTCAGAAAGCTTCTTTCCAGATTTCATCTGAGGATATTTCCTTTTTCACCAGAGCCCTCTATGGGATTCCAAATATCACTTTGCCAATTCCACAAGAACTGTCTTAGCGAAAGGCTTCTTGAGGGGAAAGCTGTAACTCTGTGAGATGATTTCACAGAACGCAAAGAAGTTTCTCAGAAAGCTTCTTTCTCTTTGTTATCGGAGGATATTTCCTTTGGCCCTATAGTCTTCAATGGGATCCGAAATATCTGTTCTCAGATTCCACAGAAATAAGGCTAGCAAAGTGATCCACGAAATACCGATGTAACTCTGTGAGATGAATTAACAGAACACTCAGCCGTTTCTCAGAAAGCTTCTTTCCAGATTTCATCTGAGGATATTTCCTTTTTCACCATAGCCCTCTATGGGCTTCCAAATATCACTTTGCCAATTCCACAAGAACTGTCTTAGCGAAAGGCTTCTTGAGGGGAAAGCTGTAACTCTGTGAGATGATTTCACACAACACAAAGAAGTTTCTCAGAAAGCTTCTTTCTCTTTGTTATCGGAGGATATTTCCTTTGGCCCTATAGTCTTCAGTGGGATACGAAATATCTGTTCTCAGATTCCAAAGAAATAAGGCTAGCAAAGAGATCCACGAAATACAGATGTAACTCTGTGAGATGAATTAACAGAACACTAAGCAGTTTCACAGAAAGCTTCTTTCCAGATTTCATCTGAGGATATTTCCTTTTTCACCATAGCCCTCTATGGTCTTCCAAATATCACTTTGCCAATTCCACAAGAACTGTCTTAGCGAAAGGCTTCTTGAGGGGAAAGCTGTAACTCTGTGAGGTGATTTCACAGAACACAAAGAAGTTTCTCAGAAAGCTTCTTTCTCTTTGTTATCGGAGGATATTTCCTTTGGCCCTATAGTCTTCAAAGGGATCCGAAATATCTGTTCTCAGATTCCACAGAAATAAGGCTAGCAAAGAGATCCACGAAATACAGATGTAACTCTGTGAGATGAATTAACAGAACACTAAGCAGTTTCTCAGAAAGCTTCTTTCCAGATTTCAGCTGAGGATATTTCCTTTTTCACCATAGCCCTCTACGGGCTTCCAAATATCACTTTGCCAATTCCACAAGAACTGTCTGAGCGAAAGGCTTCTTGAGGGGAAAGCTGTAACTCTGTGAGATGATTTCACAGAACCCAAAGAAGTTTCTCAGAAAGCTTCTTTCTCTTTGTTATCGGAGGATATTTCCTTTGGCCCTATAGTCTTCAATGGGATACGAAATATCTGTTCTCAGATTCCACAGAAATAAGGCTAGCAAAGAGATCCACGAAATACAGATGTAACTCTGTGAGATGAATTAACAGAATACTCAGCAGTTTCTCAGAAAGCTTCTTTCCAGATTTCATCTCAGGATATTTCCTTTTTCACCAGAGCCCTCTATGGGCTTCCAAATATCACTTTGCCAATTCCACAAGAACTGTCTTAGCGAAAGGCTTCTTGAGGGGAAAGCTGTAACTCTGTGAGATGATTTCACAGAACGCAAAGAAGTTTCTCAGAAAGCTTCTTTCTCTTTGTTATCGGAGGATATTTCCTTTGGCCCTATAGTCTTCAATGGGATCCGAAATATCTGTTCTCAGATTCCACAGAAATAAGGCTAGCAAAGAGATCCACGAAATACCGATGTAACTCTGTGAGATGAATTAACAGAACACTAAGCAGTTTCTCAGAAAGCTTCTTTCCAGATTTCATCTGAGGATATTTCCTTTTTCACCATAGCCCTCTATGGGCTTCCAAATATCACTTTGCCAATTCCAAAAGAACTGTCTTAGCGAAAGGCTTCTTGAGGGGAAAGCTGTAACTCTGTGAGATGATTTCACAGAACACAAAGAAGTTTCTCAGAAAGCTTCTTTCTCTTTGTTATCGGAGGATATTTCCTTTGGCCCTATAGTCTTCAAGGGGATACGAAATATCTGTTCTCAGATTCCAAAGAAATAAGGCTAGCAAAGAGATCCACGAAATACAGATGTAACTCTGTGAGATGAATTAACAGAACACTAAGCAGTTTCACAGAAAGCTTCTTTCCAGATTTCATCTGAGGATATTTCCTTTTTCACCATAGCCCTCTATGGGCTTCCAAATATCACTTTGCCAATTCCACAAGAACTGTCTTAGCGAAAGGCTTCTTGAGGGGAAAGCTGTAACTCTGTGAGGTGATTTCACAGAACACAAAGAAGTTTCTCAGAAAGCTTCTTTCTCTTTGTTATCGGAGGATATTTCCTTTGGCCCTATAGTCTTCAATGGGATCCGCAATATCTGTTCTCAGATTCCACAGAAATAAGGCTAGCAAAGAGATCCACGAAATACAGATGTAACTCTGTGAGATGAATTAACAGAACACTAAGCAGCTTCTCAGAAAGCTTCTTTCCAGATTTCATCTGAGGATATTTCCTTTTTCACCATAGCCCTCTATGGGCTTCCAAATATCACTTTGCCAATTCCACAAGAACTGTCTTAGCGAAAGGCTTCTTGAGGGGAAAGCTGTAACTCTGTGATATGATTTCACAGAACACAAAGAAGTTTCTCAGAAAGCTTCTTTCTCTTTGTTATCGGAGGATATTTCCTTTGTCCCTATAGTCTTCAATGGTATCCGAAATATCTGTTCTCAGATTCCACAGAAATAAGGCTAGCAAAGAAAACCACGAAATACAGATGTAACTCTGTGAGATGAATTAACAGAACACTCAGCAGTTTCTCAGAAAGCTTCCTTCCAGATTTCATCTGAGGATATTTCCTTTTTCACCATAGCCCTCTATGGGCTTCCAAATATCACTTTGCCAATTCCACAAGAACTGTCTTAGCGAAAGGCTTCTTGAGGGGAAAGCTGTAACTCTGTGAGATGATTTCACAGAACACAAAGAAGTTTCTCAGAAAGCTTCTTTCTCTTTGTTATCGGAGGATATTTCCTTTGGCCCTGTAGTCTTCAATGGGATCCGAAATATCTGTTCTCAGATTCAAAAGATATAGGGCTAGCAAAGAGATCCACGAAAAACAGATGTAACTCTGTGAGATGAATTAACAGAACACTAAGCAGTTTCTCAGAAAGCTTCTTTCCAGATTTCATCTGAGGATATTTCCTTTTTCACCATAGCCCTCTAAGGGCTTCCAAATATCGCTTTGCCAATTCCACAAGAACTGTCTTAGCGAAAGGCTTCTTGAGGGGAAAGCTGTAACTCTGTGAGATGATTTCACAGAACACAAAGAAGTTTCTCAGAAATCTTCTTTCTCTTTGTTATCGGAGGATATTTCCTTTGGCCCTATAGTCTTCAATGGGATCCGAAATATCTGTTCTCAGATTCCAAAGAAATAAGGCTAGCAAAGAGATCCACGAAAAACAGATGTAACTCTGTGAGATGAATTAACAGAACACTAAGCAGTTTCTCAGAAAGCTTCTTTCCAGGTTTCATCTGAGGATATTTCCTTTTTCACCATAGCCCTCTATGGGCTTCCAAATATCGCTTTGCCAATTCCACAAGAACTGTCTTAGCGAAAGGCTTCTTGAGGGGAAAGCTGTAACTCTGTGAGATGATTTCACAGAACACAAAGAAGTTTCTCAGAAAGCTTCTTTCTCTTTGTTATCGGAGGATATTTCCTTTGGCCCTATAGTCTTCAATGGGATACGAAATATCTGTTCTCAGATTCCAAAGAAATAAGGCTAGCAAAGAGATCCGCGAAATACAGATGTAACTCTGTGAGATGAATTAACAGAACACTGAGCAGTTTCTCAGAAAGCTTCTTTCCAGATTTCATCTGAGGATATTTCCTTTTTCACCATAGTCCTCTATGGGCTTCCAAATATCACATTGCCAATTCCACAAGAACTGTATGAGCGAAAGGCTTCTTGCGGGGAAAGCTGAAACTCTGTGAGATGATTTCACAGAACACAAAGAAGTTTCTCAGAAATCTTCTTTCTCTTTGTTATCGGAGGATATTTCCTTTGGCCCTATAGTCTTCAATGGGATCCGAAATATCTGTTCTCAGATTCCAAAGAAATAAGGCTAGCAAAGAGATCCACGAAATACAGATGTAACTCTGTGAGATGAATTAACAGAACACTAAGCAGTTTCACAGAAAGCTTCTTTCCAGATTTCATCTGAGGATATTTCCTTTTTCACCATAGCCCTCTATGGGCTTCCAAATATCACTTTGCCAATTCCACAAGAACTGTCTTAGTGGAAGGCTTCTTGAGGGGAAAGCTGTAACTCTGTGAGATGATTTCACAGAACACAAAGAAGTTTCTCAGAAAGCTTCTTTCTCTTTGTTATCGGAGGATATTTCCTTTGGCCCTGTAGTCTTCAATGGGATCCGAAATATCTGTTCTCAGATTCCAAAGAAATAAGGCTAGCAAAGAGATCCACGAAATACAGATGTAACTCTGTGAGATGAATTAACAGAACACTAAGCAGTTTCTCAGAAAGCTTCTTTCCAGGTTTCATCTGAGGATATTTCCTTTTTCACCATAGCCCTCTATGGGCTTCCAAATATAGCTTTGCCAATTCCACAAGAACTGTCTTAGCGAAAGGCTTCTTGAGGGGAAAGCTGTAACTCTGTGAGATGATTTCACAGAACACAAAGAAGTTTCTCAGAAAGCTTCTTTCTCTTTGTTATCGGAGGATATTTCCTTTGGCCCTATAGTCTTCAATGGGATCCGAAATATCTGTTCTCAGATTCCACAGAAATAAGGCTAGCAAAGAGATCCAAGAAATACAGATGTAACTCTGTGAGATGAATTAACAGAACACTCAGTAGTTTCTCAGAAAGCTTCCTTCCAGATTTCATCTGAGGATATTTCCTTTTTCACCATAGCCCTCTATGGGCTTCCAAATATCACTTTGCCAATTCCACAAGAACTGTCTTAGCGAAAGGCTTCTTGAGGGGAAAGCTGTAACTCTGTGAGATGATTTCACAGAACACAAAAAAGTTTCTCAGAAAGCTTCTTTCTCTTTGTTATCGGAGGATATTTCCTTTGGCCCTATAGTCTTCAAAGGGATCCGAAATATCTGTTCTCAGATTCCACAGAAATAAGGCTAGCAAAGAGATCCACGAAATACAGATGTAACTCTGTGAGATGAATTAACAGAACACTCAGCAGTTTCTCAGAAAGCTTCTTTCCAGATTTCATCTGAGGATATTTCCTTTTTCACCATAGCCCTCTAAGGGCTTCCAAATATCACTTTGCCAATTCCACAAGAACTGTCTTAGCGAAAGGCTTCTTGAGGGGAAAGCTGTAACTCTGTGAGATGATTTCACAGAACACAAAGAAGTTTCTCAGAAAGCTTCTTTCTCTTTGTTATCGGAGGATATTTCCTTTGGCCCTATAGTCTTCAATGGTATCCGAAATATCTGTTCTCAGATTCCACAGAAATAAGGCTAGCAAAGAGAACCACGAAATACAGATGTAACTCTGTGAGATGAATTAACAGAACACTCAGCAGTTTCTCAGAAAGCTTCCTTCCAGATTTCATCTGAGGATATTTCCTTTTTCACCATAGCCCTCTATGGGCTTCCAAATATCACTTTGCCAATTCCACAAGAACTGTCTTAGCGAAAGGCTTCTTGAGGGGAAAGCTGTAACTCTGTGAGATGATTTCACAGAACACAAAGAAGTTTCTCAGAAAGCTTCTTTCTCTTTGTTATCGGAGGATATTTCCTTTGGCCCTATAGTCTTCAATGGGATACAAAATATTTGTTCTCAGATTCCAAAGAAATAAGGCTAGCAAAGAGATCCACGAAAAACAGATGTAGCTCTGTGAGATGAATTAACAGAACACTAAGCAGTTTCTCAGAAAGCTTCTTTCCAGATTTCATCTGAGGATATTTCCTTTTTCACCATAGCCCTCTAGGGGCTTCCAAATATCGCTTTGCCAATTCCACAAGAACTGTCTTAGCGAAAGGCTTCTTGAGGGGAAAGCTGTAACTCTGTGAGATGATTTCACAGAACACAAAGAAGTTTCTCAGAAAGCTTCTTTCTCTTTGTTATCGGAGGATATTTCCTTTGGCCCTATAGTCTTCAATGGGATCCGAAATATCTGTTCTCAGATTCCACAGAAATAAGGCTAGCAAAGAGATCCACGAAATACAGATGTAACTCTGTGAGATGAATTAACAGAACACTCAGCAGTTTCTCAGAAAGCTTCCTTCCAGATTTCATCTGAGGATATTTCCTTTTTCACCATAGCCCTCTAAGGGCTTCCAAATATCATTTTGCCAATTCCACAAGAACTGTCTTAGCGAAAGGCTTCTTGAGGGGAAAGCTGTAACTCTGTGATATGATTTCACAGAACACAAAGAAGTTTCTCAGAAAGCTTCTTTCTCTTTGTTATCGGAGGACATTTCCTTTGGCCCTATAGTCTTCAATGGGATCCGAAATATCTGTTCTCAGATTCCACAGAAATAAGGCTAGCAAAGAGATCCACGAAATACAGATGTAACTCGGTGAGATGTATTAACAGAACACTAAGCAGTTTCTCAGAAAGCTTCTTTCCAGATTTCATCTGAGGATATTTCCTTTTTCACCATAGCCCTCTATGGGCTTCCAAATATCACTTTGCCAATTCCTCAAGAACTGTCTTAGCGAAAGGCTTCTTGAGGGGAAAGCTGTAACTCTGTGAGATGATTTCACAGAACACAAAGAAGTTTCTCAGAAAGCTTCTTTCTCTTTGTTATCGGAGGATATTTCCTTTGGCCCTATAGTCTTCAATGGTATCCGAAATATCTGTTCTCAGATTCCACAGAAATAAGGCTAGCAAAGAAAACCACGAAATACAGATGTAACTCTGTGAGATGAATTAACAGAACACTCAGCAGTTTCTCAGAAAGCTTCCTTCCAGATTTCATCTGAGGATATTTCCTTTTTCACCATAGCCCTCTATGGGCTTCCAAATATCACTTTGCCAATTCCACAAGAACTGTCTTAGCGAAAGGCTTCTTGAGGGGAAAGCTGTAACTCTGTGAGATGATTTCACAGAACAGAAACAAGTTTCTCAGAAAGCTTCTTTCTCTTTGTTATCGGAGGATATTTCCTTTGGCCCTATAGTCTTCAATGGGATCCGAAATATCTGTTCTCAGATTCCAAAGAAATAAGGCTAGCAAAGAGATCCACGAAAAACAGATGTAACTCTGTGAGATGAATTAACAGAACACTCAGCAGTTTCTCAGAAAGCTTCTTTCCAGATTTCATCTGAGGATATTTCCTTTTTCACCATAGCCCTCTAGGGGCTTCCAAATATCGCTTTGCCAATTCCACAAGAACTGTCTGAGCTAAAGGCTTCTTGAGGGGAAAGCTGTAACTCTGTGAGATGATTTCACAGAACACAAAGAAGTTTCTCAGAAAGCTTCTTTCTCTTTGTTATCGCAGGATATTTCCTTTGGCCCTATAGTCTTCAATGGGATCCGAAATATCTGTTCTCAGATTCCACAGAAATAAGGCTATCAAAGAGATCCACGAAATACCGATGTAACTCTGTGAGATGAATTAACAGAACACTAAGCAGTTTCTCAGAAAGCTTCTTTCCAGATTTCATCTGAGGATATTTCCTTTTTCACCATAGCCCTCTATGGGCTTCCAAATATCACTTTGCCAATTCCACAAGAACTGTCTTAGCGAAAGGCTTCTTGAGGGGAAAGCTGTAACTCTGTGAGATGATTTCACAGAACACAAAGAAGTTTCTCAGAAAGCTTCTTTCTCTTTGTTATCGGAGGATATTTCCTTTGGCCCTATAGTCTTCAATGGGATACGAAATATCTGTTCTCAGATTCCAAAGAAATAAGGCTAGCAAAGAGATCCACGAAATACAGATGTAACTCTGTGAGATGAATTAACAGAACACTCAGCAGTTTCTCAGAAAGCTTCCTTCCAGATTTCATCTGAGGATATTTCCTTTTTCACCATAGCCCTCTAAGGGCTTCCAAATATCATTTTGCCAATTCCACAAGAACTGTCTTAGCGAAAGGCTTCTTGAGGGGAAAGCTGTAACTCTGTGATATGATTTCACAGAACACAAAGAAGTTTCTCAGAAAGCTTCTTTCTCTTTGTTATCGGAGGACATTTCCTTTGGCCCTATAGTCTTCAATGGGATCCGAAATATCTGTTCTCAGATTCCACAGAAATAAGGCTAGCAAAGAGATCCACGAAATACAGATGTAACTCGGTGAGATGAATTAACAGAACACTAAGCAGTTTCTCAGAAAGCTTCTTTCCAGATTTCATCTGAGGATATTTCCTTTTTCACCATAGCCCTCTATGGGCTTCCAAATATCACTTTGCCAATTCCTCAAGAACTGTCTTAGCGAAAGGCTTCTTGAGGGGAAAGCTGTAACTCTGTGAGATGATTTCACAGAACACAAAGAAGTTTCTCAGAAAGCTTCTTTCTCTTTGTTATCGGAGGATATTTCCTTTGGCCCTATAGTCTTCAATGGTATCCGAAATATCTGTTCTCAGATTCCACAGAAATAAGGCTAGCAAAGAAAACCACGAAATACAGATGTAACTCTGTGAGATGAATTAACAGAACACTTAGCAGTTTCTCAGAAAGCTTCCTTCCAGATTTCATCTGAGGGTATTTCCTTTTTCACCATAGCCCTCTATGGTCTTCCAAATATCACTTTGCCAATTCCACAAGAACTGTCTTAGCGAAAGGCTTCTTGAGGGGAAAGCTGTAACTCTGTGAGATGATTTCACAGAACAGAAACAAGTTTCTCAGAAAGCTTCTTTCTCTTTGTTATCGGAGGATATTTCCTTTGGCCCTATAGTCTTCAATGGGATCCGAAATATCTGTTCTCAGATTTCACAGAAATAAGGCTAGCAAACAGATCCACGAAATACAGATGTAACTCTGTGAGATGAATTAACAGAACACTCAGCAGTTTCTCAGAAAGCTTCTTTCCAGATTTCATCTGAGGATATTTCCTTTTTCACCATAGCCCTCTATGGGCTTCCAAATATCACTTTGCCAATTCCACAAGAACTGTCTTAGCGAAAGGCTTCTTGAGGGGAAAGCTGTAACTCTGTGAGATGATTTCACAGAACACAAAGAAGTTTCTCAGAAAGCTTCTTTCTCTTTGTTATCGGAGGATATTTCCTTTGGCCCTATAGTCTTCAATGGGATACGAAATATCTGTTCTCAGATTCCAAAGAAATAAGGCTAGCAAAGAGATCCACGAAATACAGATGTAACTCTGTGAGATGAATTAATAGAACACTAAGCAGCTTCTCAGAAAGCTTCTTTCCAGATTTCATCTGAGGATATTTCCTTTTTCACCATAGGCCTCTATGGGCTTCCAAATATCACTTTGCCAATTCCACAAGAACTGTCTTAGCGAAAGGCTTCTTGAGGGGAAAGCTGTAACTCTGTGAGATGATTTCACAGAACACAAAGAAGTTTCTCAGAAAGCTTCTTTCTCTTTGTTATCGGAGGATATTTCCTTTGGCCCTATAGTCTTCAATGGTATCCGAAATATCTGTTCTCAGATTCCACAGAAATAAGGCTAGCAAAGAAAACCACGAAATACAGATGTAACTCTGTGAGATGAATTAACAGAACACTCCGCAGTTTCTCAGAAAGCTTCCTTCCAGATTTCATCTGAGGATATTTCCTTTTTCACCATAGCCCTCTATGGGCTTCCAAATATCACTTTGCCAATTCCACAAGAACTGTCTTAGCGAAAGGCTTCTTGAGGGGAAAGCTGTAACTCTGTGAGATGATTTCACAGAACACAAAGAAGTTCCTCAGAAAGCTTCTTTCTCTTTGTTATCGGAGGATATTTCCTTTGGCCCTATAGTCTTCAATGGGATACGAAATATCTGTCCTCAGATTCAAAGATATAGGGCTAGCAAAGAGATCCACGAAATACAGATGTAACTCTGTGAGATGAATTAACAGAACACTAAGCAGTTTTACAGAAAGCTTCTTTCCAGATTTCATCTGAGGATATTTCCTTTTTCACCATAGCCCTCTATGGGCTTCCAAATATCACTTTGCCAATTCCACAAGAACTGTCTTAGCGAAAGGCTTCTTGAGGGGAAAGCTGTAACTCTGTGAGATGATTTCACAGAACACAAAGAAGTTTCTCAGAAAGCTTCTTTCTCTTTGTTATCGGAGGATATTTCCTTTGGCCCTATAGTCTTCAATGGGATCCGAAATATCTGTTCTCAGATTCCACAGAAATAAGGCTAGCAAAGAAAACCACGAAATACAGATGTAACTCTGTGAGATGAATTAACAGAACACTTAGCAGTTTCTCAGAAAGCTTCCTCCCAGATTTCATCTGAGGATATTTCCTTTTTCACCATAGCCCTCTATGGTCTTCCAAATATCACTTTGCCAATTCCACAAGAACTGTCTTAGCGAAAGGCTTCTTGAGGGGAAAGCTGTAACTCTGTGAGATGATTTCACAGAACACAAAGAAGTTTCTCAGAAAGCTTCTTTCTCTTTGTTATCGGAGGATATTTCCTTTGGCCCTATAGTCTTCAATGGGATACGAAATATCTGTTCTCAGATTCCAAAGAAATAAGGCTAGCAAAGAGATCCACGAAATACAGATGTAACTCTGTGAGATGAATTAATAGAACACTAAGCAGCTTCTCAGAAAGCTTCTTTCCAGATTTCATCTGAGGATATTTCCTTTTTCACCATAGGCCTCTATGGGCTTCCAAATATCACTTTGCCAATTCCACAAGAACTGTCTTAGCGAAAGGCTTCTTGAGGGGAAAGCTGTAACTCTGTGAGATGATTTCACAGAACACAAAGAAGTTTCTCAGAAAGCTTCTTTCTCTTTGTTATCGGAGGATATTTCCTTTGGCCCTATAGTCTTCAATGGTATCCGAAATATCTGTTCTCAGATTCCACAGAAATAAGGCTAGCAAAGAAAACCACGAAATACAGATGTAACTCTGTGAGATGAATTAACAGAACACTCCGCAGTTTCTCAGAAAGCTTCCTTCCAGATTTCATCTGAGGATATTTCCTTTTTCACCATAGCCCTCTATGGGCTTCCAAATATCACTTTGCCAATTCCACAAGAACTGTCTTAGCGAAAGGCTTCTTGAGGGGAAAGCTGTAACTCTGTGAGATGATTTCACAGAACACAAAGAAGTTCCTCAGAAAGCTTCTTTCTCTTTGTTATCGGAGGATATTTCCTTTGGCCCTATAGTCTTCAATGGGATACGAAATATCTGTCCTCAGATTCAAAGATATAGGGCTAGCAAAGAGATCCACGAAATACAGATGTAACTCTGTGAGATGAATTAACAGAACACTAAGCAGTTTTACAGAAAGCTTCTTTCCAGATTTCATCTGAGGATATTTCCTTTTTCACCATAGCCCTCTATGGGCTTCCAAATATCACTTTGCCAATTCCACAAGAACTGTCTTAGCGAAAGGCTTCTTGAGGGGAAAGCTGTAACTCTGTGAGATGATTTCACAGAACACAAAGAAGTTTCTCAGAAAGCTTCTTTCTCTTTGTTATCGGAGGATATTTCCTTTGGCCCTATAGTCTTCAATGGGATCCGAAATATCTGTTCTCAGATTCCACAGAAATAAGGCTAGCAAAGAGATCCACGAAATACAGATGTAACTCTGTGAGATGAATTAACAGAACACTAAGCAGTTTCTCAGAAAGCTTCTTTCCAGATTTCATCTGAGGATATTTCCTTTTTCACCATAGCCCTCTATGGGCTTCCAAATATCACTTTGCCAATTCCACAAGAACTGTCTTAGCGAAAGGCTTCTTGAGGGGAAAGCTGTAACTCTGTGAGATGATTTCACAGAACACAAAGAAGTTTCTCAGAAAGCTTCTTTCTCTTTGTTATCGGAGGATATTTCCTTTGGCCCTATAGTCTTCAATGGGATCCGAAATGTCTGTTCTCAGATTCCACAGAAATAAGGCTAGCAAAGAGAACCACGAAATACAGATGTACCTCTGTGAGATGAATTAACAGAACACTCAGCAGTTTCTCAGAAAGCTTCCTTCCAGATTTCATCTGAGGATATTTCCTTTTTCACCATAGCCCTCTATGGGCTTCCAAATATCACTTTGCCAATTCCACAAGAACTGTCTTAGTGAAAGGCTTCTTGAGGGGAAAGCTGTAACTCTGTGAGATGATTTCACAGAACACAAAGAAGTTTCTCAGAAAGCTTCTTTCTCTTTGTTATCGGAGGATATTTCCTTTGGCCCTATAGTCTTCAATGGGATACAAAATATCTGTTCTCAGATTCAAAAGAAATAAGGCTAGCAAAGAGATCCACGAAATACAGATGTAACTCTGGGAGATGAATTAAAAGAACACTTAGCAGTTTAACAGAAAGCTTCTTTCCAGATTTCATCTGAGGATATTTCCTTTTTCACTATAGCCCTCTAGGGCTTCCAAATATCACTTTGCCAAATCCACAAGAACTGGCTGAGCGAAAGGCTTCTTGAGGGGAAAGCTGTAACTCTGTGAGATGATTTCACAGAACACAAAGAAGTTTCTCAGAAAGCTTCTTTCTCTTTGTTATCGGAGGATATTTCCTTTGGCCCTATAGTCTTCAATGGGATCCGAAATATCTGTTCTCAGATTCCAAAGAAATAAGGCTAGCAAAGAGATCCACGAAAAACAGATGTAACTCTGTGAGATGAATTAACAGAACACTAAGCAGTTTCTCAGAAAGCTTCTTTCCAGATTTCATCTGAGGATATTTCCTTTTTCACCATAGCCCTCTAGGGGCTTCCAAATATCGCTTTGCCAATTCCACAAGAACTGTCTTAGCGAAAGGCTTCTTGAGGGGAAAGCTGTAACTCTGTGAGATGATTTCACAGAACACAAAGAAGTTTCTCAGAAAGCTTCTTTCTCTTTGTTATCGGAGGATATTTCCTTTGGCCCTATAGTCTTCAATGGGATCCGAAATATCTGTTCTCAGATTTCACAGAAATAAGGCTAGCAAACAGATCCACGAAATACAGATGTAACTCTGTGAGATGAATTAACAGAACACTCAGCAGTTTCTCAGAAAGCTTCCTTCCAGATTTCATCTGAGGATATTTCCTTTTTCACCATAGCCCTCTATGGGCTTCCAAATATCACTTTGCCAATTCCACAAGAACTGTCTTAGCGAAAGGCTTCTTGAGGGGAAAGCTGTAACTCTGTGAGATGATTTCACAGAACACAAAGAAGTTTCTCAGAAAGCTTCTTTCTCTTTGTTATCGGAGGACATTTCCTTTGGCCCTATAGTCTTCAATGGGATCCGAAATATCTGTTCTCAGATTCCACAGAAATAAGGCTAGCAAAGAGATCCACGAAATACAGATGTAACTCTGTGAGATGAATTAACAGAACACTAAGCAGTTTCTCAGAAAGCTTCTTTCCAGATTTCATCTGAGGATATTTCCTTTTTCACCATAGCCCTCTATGGGCTTCCAAATATCACTTTGCCAATTCCACAAGAACTGTCTGAGCGCAAGGCTTCTTGAGGGGAAAGCTGTAACTCTGTGAGATGATTTCACAGAACCCAAAGAAGTTTCTCAGAAAGCTTCTTTCTCTTTGTTATCGGAGGATATTTCCTTTGGCCCTATAGTCTTCAATGCGATACGAAATATCTGTTCTCAGATTCCACAGAAATAAGGCTAGCAAAGAGATCCACGAAATACAGATGTAACTCTGTGAGATGAATTAACAGAATACTCAGCAGTTTCTCAGAAAGCTTCTTTCCAGATTTCATCTGAGGATATTTCCTTTTTCACCAGAGCCTTCTATGGGCTTCCAAATATCACTTTGCCAATTCCACAAGAACTGTCTTAGCGAAAGGCTTCTTGAGGGGAAAGCTGTAACTCTGTGAGATGATTTCACAGAACGCAAAGAAGTTTCTCAGAAATCTTCTTTCTCTTTGTTATCGGAGGATATTTCCTTTGGCCCTATAGTCTTCAATGGGATCCGAAATATCTCTTCTCAGATTCCACAGAAATAAGGCTAGCAAAGAGATCCACGAAATACCGATGTAACTCTGTGAGATGAATTAACAGAACACTAAGCAGTTTCTCAGAAAGCTTCTTTCCAGATTTCATCTGAGGATATTTCCTTTTTCACCATAGCCCTCTATGGGCTTCCAAATATCACTTTGCCAATTCCACAAGAACTGTCTTAGCGAAAGGCTTCTTGAGGGGAAAGCTGTAACTCTGTGAGATGATTTCACAGAACACAAAGAAGTTTCTCAGAAAGCTTCTTTCTCTTTGTTATCGGAGGATATTTCCTTTGGCCCTATAGTCTTCAATGGGATACGAAATATCTGTTCTCAGATTCCAAAGAAATAAGGCTAGCAAAGAGATCCACGAAATACAGATGTAACTCTGTGAGATGAATTAACAGAACACTAAGCAGTTTCACAGAAAGCTTCTTTCCAGATTTCATCTGAGGATATTTCCTTTTTCACCATAGCCCTCTATGGTCTTCCAAATATCACTTTGCCAATTCCACAAGAACTGTCTTAGCGAAAGGCTTCTTGAGGAGAAAGCTGTAACTCTGTGAGGTGATTTCACAGAACACAAAGAAGTTTCTCAGAAAGCTTCTTTCTCTTTGTTATCGGAGGATATTTCCTTTGGCCCTATAGTCTTCAAAGGGATCCGAAATATCTGTTCTCAGATTCCACAGAAATAAGGCTAGCAAAGAGATCCACGAAATACAGATGTAACTCTGTGAGATGAATTAACAGAACACTAAGCAGTTTCTCAGAAAGCTTCTTTCCAGATTTCAGCTGAGGATATTTCCTTTTTCACCATAGCCCTCTATGGGCTTCCAAATATCACTTTGCCAATTCCACAAGAACTGTCTGAGCGAAAGGCTTCTTGAGGGGAAAGCTGTAACTCTGTGAGATGATTTCACAGAACCCAAAGAAGTTTCTCAGAAAGCTTCTTTCTCTTTGTTATCGGAGGATATTTCCTTTGGCCCTATAGTCTTCAATGCGATACGAAATATCTGTTCTCAGATTCCACAGAAATAAGGCTAGCAAAGAGATCCACGAAATACAGATGTAACTCTGTGAGATGAATTAACAGAATACTCAGCAGTTTCTCAGAAAGCTTCTTTCCAGATTTCATCTGAGGATATTTCCTTTTTCACCAGAGCCCTCTATGGGCTTCCAAATATCACTTTGCCAATTCCACAAGAACTGTCTTAGCGAAAGGCTTCTTGAGGGGAAAGCTGTAACTCTGTGAGATGATTTCACAGAACGCAAAGAAGTTTCTCAGAAAGCTTCTTTCTCTTTGTTATCGGAGGATATTTCCTTTGGCCCTATAGTCTTCAATGGGATCCGAAATATCTGTTCTCAGATTCCACAGAAATAAGGCTAGCAAAGAGATCCACGAAATACCAATGTAACTCTGTGAGATGAATTAACAGAACACTAAGCAGTTTCTCAGAAAGCTTCTTTCCAGATTTCATCTGAGGATATTTCCTTTTTCACCATAGCCCTCTATGGGCTTCCAAATATCACTTTGCCAATTCCAAAAGAACTGTCTTAGCGAAAGGCTTCTTGAGGGGAAAGCTGTAACTCTGTGAGATGATTTCACAGAACACAAAGAAGTTTCTCAGAAAGCTTCTTTCTCTTTGTTATCTGAGGATATTTCCTTTGGCCCTATAGTCTTCAATGGGATACGAAATATCTGTTCTCAGATTCCAAAGAAATAAGGCTAGCAAAGAGATCCACGAAATACAGATGTAACTCTGTGAGATGAATTAACAGAACACTAAGCAGTTTCACAGAAAGCTTCTTTCCAGATTTCATCTGAGGATATTTCCTTTTTCACCATAGCCCTCTATGGGCTTCCAAATATCACTTTGCCAATTCCACAAGAACTGTCTTAGCGAAAGGCTTCTTGAGGGGAAAGCTGTAACTCTGTGAGGTGATTTCACAGAACACAAAGAAGTTTCTCAGAAAGCTTCTTTCTCTTTGTTATCGGAGGATATTTCCTTTGGCCCTATAGTCTTCAATGGGATCCGCAATATCTGTTCTCAGATTCCACAGAAGTAAGGCTAGCAAAGAGATCCACGAAATACAGATGTAACTCTGTGAGATGAATTAACAGAACACTAAGCAGCTTCTCAGAAAGCTTCTTTCCAGATTTCATCTGAGGATATTTCCTTTTTCACCATAGCCCTCTATGGCCTTCCAAATATCACTTTGCCAATTCCACAAGAACTGTCTTAGCGAAAGGCTTCTTGAGGGAAAAGCTGTAACTCTGTGATATGATTTCACAGAACACAAAGAAGTTTCTCAGAAAGCATCTTTCTCTTTGTTATCGGAGGATATTTCCTTTGGCCCTATAGTCTTCAATGGTATCCGAAATATCTGTTCTCAGATTCCACAGAAATAAGGCTAGCAAAGAAAACCACGAAATACAGATGTAACTCTGTGAGATGAATTAACAGAACACTCAGCAGTTTCTCAGAAAGCTTCCTTCCAGATTTCATCTGAGGATATTTCCTTTTTCACCATAGCCCTCTATGGGCTTCCAAATATCACTTTGCCAATTCCACAAGAACTGTCTTAGCGAAAGGCTTCTTGAGGGGAAAGCTGTAACTCTGTGAGATGATTTCACAGAACACAAAGAAGTTTCTCAGAAAGCTTCTTTCTCTTTGTTATCGGAGGATATTTCCTTTGGCCCTATAGTCTTCAATGGGATCCGAAATATCTGTTCTCAGATTCAAAAGATATAGGGCTAGCAAAGAGATCCACGAAAAACAGATGTAACTCTGTGAGATGAATTAACAGAACACTAAGCAGTTTCTCAGAAAGCTTCTTTCCAGGTTTCATCTGAGGATATTTCCTTTTTCACCATAGCCCTCTATCTGCTTCCAAATATCGCTTTGCCAATTCCACAAGAACTGTCTTAGCGAAAGGCTTCTTGAGGGGAAAGCTGTAACTCTGTGAGATGATTTCACAGAACACAAAGAAGTTTCTCAGAAATCTTCTTTCTCTTTGTTATCGGAGGATATTTCCTTTGGCCCTATAGTCTTCAATGGGATCCGAAATATCTGTTCTCAGATTCCAAAGAAATAAGGTTAGCAAAGAGATCCACGAAAAACAGATGTAACTCTGTGAGATGAATTAACAGAACACTAAGCAGTTTCTCAGAAAGCTTCTTTCCAGGTTTCATCTGAGGATATTTCCTTTTTCACCATAGCCCTCTATGGGCTTCCAAATATCACTTTGCCAATTCCTCAAGAACTGTCTTAGCGAAAGGCTTCTTGAGGGGAAAGCTGTAACTCTGTGAGATGATTTCACAGAACACAAAGAAGTTTCTCAGAAAGCTTCTTTCTCTTTGTTATCGGAGGATATTTCCTTTGGCCCTATAGTCTTCAATGGTATCCGAAATATCTGTTCTCAGATTCCACAGAAATAAGGCTAGCAAAGAAAACCACGAAATGCAGATGTAACTCTGTGAGATGAATTAACAGAACACTCAGCAGTTTCTCAGAAAGCTTCCTTCCAGATTTCATCTGAGGATATTTCCTTTTTCACCATAGCCCTCTATGGGCTTCCAAATATCACTTTGCCAATTCCACAAGAACTGTCTTAGCGAAAGGCTTCTTGAGGGGAAAGCTGTAACTCTGTGAGATGATTTCACAGAACAGAAACAAGTTTCTCAGAAAGCTTCTTTCTCTTTGTTATCGGAGGATATTTCCTTTGGCCCTATAGTCTTCAATGGGATACGAAATATCTGTTCTCAGATTCAAAAGATATAAGGCTAGCAAAGAGATCCACGAAATACAGATGTAACTCTGTGAGATGAATTAACAGAACACTAAGCAGTTTCACAGAAAGCTTCTTTCCAGATTTCATCTGAGGATATTTCCTTTTTCACCATAGGCCTCTATGGGCTTCCAAATATCACTTTGCCAATTCCACAAGAACTGGCTGAGCGAAAGGCTTCTTGAGGGGAAAGCTGTAACTCTGTGAGATGATTTCACAGAACACAAAGAAGTTTCTCAGAAAGCTTCTTTCTCTTTGTTATCGGAGGATATTTCCTTTGGCCCTATAGTCTTCAATGGGATCCGAAATATCTGTTCTCAGATTCCAAAGAAATAAGGCTAGCAAAGAGATCCACGAAAAACAGATGTAACTCTGTGAGATGAATTAACAGAACACTCAGTAGTTTCTCAGAAAGCTTCTTTCCAGATTTCATCTGAGGATATTTCCTTTTTCACCATAGCCCTCTAGGGGCTTCCAAATATCGCTTTGCCAATTCCACAAGAACTGTCTTAGCGAAGGGCTTCTTGAGGGGAAAGCTGTAACTCTGTGAGATGATTTCACAGAACACAAAGAAGTTTCTCAGAAAGCTTCTTTCTCTTTGTTATCGGAGGATATTTCCTTTGGCCCTATAGTCTTCAATGGGATCCGAAATATCTGTTCTCAGATTGCACAGAAATAAGGCTAGCAAAGAGATCCACGAAATACAGATGTAACTCTGTGAGATGAATTAACAGAACACTAAGCAGTTTCTCAGAAAGCTTCTTTCCAGATTTCATCTGAGGATATTTCCTTTTTCACCATAGCCCTCTATGGGCTTCCAAATATCACTTTGCCAATTCCACAAGAACTGTCTTAGCGAAAGGCTTCTTGAGGGGAAAGCTGTAACTCTGTGAGATGATTTCACAGAACACAAAGAAGTTTCTCAGAAAGCTTCTTTCTCTTTGTTATCGGAGGATATTTCCTTTGGCCCTATAGTCTTCAATGGTATCCGAAATATCTGTTCTCAGATTCCACAGAAATAAGGCTAGCAAAGAGATCCACGAAATACAGATGTAACTCTGTGAGATGAATTAACAGAACACTAAGCAGTTTCTCAGAAAGCTTCTTTCCAGATTTCATCTGAGGATATTTCCTTTTTCACCATAGCCCTCTATGGGCTTCCAAATATCACTTTGCCAATTCCACAAGAACTGTCTTAGTGAAAGGCTTCTTGAGGGGAAAGCTGTAACTCTGTGAGATGATTTCACAGAACACAAAGAAGTTTCTCAGAAAGCTTCTTTCTCTTTTTTATCGGAGGATATTTCCTTTGGCCCTATAGTCTTCAATGGGATCCGAAATATCTGTTCTCAGATTCCACAGAAATAAGGCTAGCAAAGAGATCCACGAAATACAGATGTAACTCTGTGAGATGAATTAACAGAACACTCAGCAGTTTCTCAGAAAGCTTCCTTCCAGATTCCATCTGAGGATATTTCCTTTTTCACCATAGCCCTCTATGGGCTTCCAAATATCACTTTGCCAATTCCACAAGAACTGTCTTAGCGAAAGGCTTCTTGAGGGGAAAGCTGTAACTCTGTGAGGTGATTTCACAGAACACAAAGAAGTTTCTCAGAAAGCTTCTTTCTCTTTGTTATCGGAGGACATTTCCTTTGGCCCTATAGTCTTCAATTGGATCCGAAATATCTGTTCTCAGATTCCACAGAAATAAGGCTAGCAAAGACATACAGAAGTAACTCTGTGAGATGAATTAACAGAACACTCAGCAGTTTCTCAGAAAGCTTCTTTCCAGATTTCATCTGAGGATATTTCCTTTTTCACCATAGCCCTCTATGGGCTTCCAAATATCACTTTGCCAATTCCACAAGAACTGTCTTAGCGAAAGGCTTCTTGAGGGGAAAGCTGTAACTCTGTGAGATGATTTCACAGAACACAAAGAAGTTTATAAGAAAGCTTCTTTCTCTTTGTTATGGGAGGATATTTCCTTTGGCCCTATAGTCTTCAATGGGATCCGAAATATCTGTTCTCAGATTCCACAGAAATAAGGCTAGCAAAGAGATCCACGAAGTAAAGATGTAACTCTGTGAGATGAATTAACAGAACACTAAGCAGTTTCTCAGAAAGCTTCTTTCCAGATTTCATCTGAGGATATTTCCTTTTTCACCATAGCCCTCTATGGGCTTCCAAATATCACTTTGCCAATTCCACAAGAACTGTCTTAGCGAAAGGCTTCTTGAGGGGAAAGCTGTAACTCTGTGAGATGATTTCACAGAACACAAAGAAGTTTCTCAGAAAGCTTCTTTCTCTTTGTTATCGGAGGACATTTCCTTTGGCCCTATAGTCTTCAATGGGATCCGAAATATCTGTTCTCAGATTCCACAGAAATAAGGCTAGCAAAGAGATCCACGAAATACAGATGTAACTCTGTGATATGAATTAACAGAACACTCAGCAGTTTCTCAGAAAGCTTCTTTCCTGATTTCATCTGAGGATATTTCCTTTTTCACCATAGCCCTCTATCTGCTTCCAAATATCACTTTGCCAATTCCACAAGAACTGTCTTAGCGAAAGGCTTCTTGAGGGGAAAGCTGTAACTCTGTGAGATGATTTCACAGAACACAAAGAAGTTTCTCAGAAAGCTTCTTTCTCTTTGTTATCGGAGGATATTTCCTTTGGCCCTATAGTCTTCAATGGGATCCGAAATATCTGTTCTCAGATTCCACAGAAATAAGGCTAGCAAAGAGATCCACGAAATACAGATGTAACTCTGTGAGATGAATTAACAGAACACTAAGCAGTTTCTCAGAAAGCTTCTTTCCAGATTTCATCTGAGGATATTTCCTTTTTCACCATAGCCCTCTATGGGCTTCCAAATATCACTTTGCCAATTCCACAAGAACTGTCTTAGCGAAAGGCTTCTTGAGGGGAAAGCTGTAACTCTGTGAGATGATTTCACAGAACACAAAGAAGTTTCTCAGAAAGCTTCTTTCTCTTTGTATCGGAGGATATTTCCTTTGGCCCTATAGTCTTCAATGGTATCCGAAATATCTGTTCTCAGATTCCACAGAAATAAGGCTAGCAAATAGAACCACGAAATACAGATGTAACTCTGTGTGATGAATTAACAGAACACTAAGCAGTTTAACAGAAAGCTTCCTTACAGATTTCATCTGAGGATATTACCTTTTTCACCATAGCCCTCTATGGGCTTCCAAATATCACTTTGCCAATTCCACAAGAACTGTCTTAGCGAAAGGCTTCTTTAGGGGAAAGCTGTAACTCTGTGAGATGATTTCACTGAACACAAAGAAGTTTCTCAGAAAGCTTCTTTCTCTTTGTTATCAGAGGATATTTCCTTTGGCCCTATAGTCTTCAATGGGATCCGAAATATCTGTTCTCAGATTCCACAGAAATAAGGCTAGCAAAGAGATCCACGAAATACAGATGTAACTCTGTGAGATGAATTAACAGAACACTAAGCAGTTTAACAGAAAGCTTCTTTCCAGATTTCATTTGAGGATATTTCCTTTTTCACCATAGCCCTCTAAGGGCTTCCAAATATCACTTTGCCAATTCCACAAGAACTGTCTGAGCGAAAGGCTTCTTGAGGGGAAAGCTGTAACTCTGTGAGATGATTTCACAGAACACAAAGAAGTTTCTCAGAAAGCTTCTTTCTCTTTTTTATCGGAGGATATTTCCTTTGGCCCTATAGTCTTCAATGGGATCCAAAATATCTGTTCTCAGATTCCAAAGAAATAAGGCTAGCAAAGAGATCCACGAAAAACAGATGTAACTCTGTGAGATGAATTAACAGAACACTAAGCAGTTTCTCAGAAAGCTTCTTTCCAGATTTCATCTGAGGATATTTCCTTTTTCACCATAGCCCTCTAGGGGCTTCCAAATATCGCTTTGCCAATTCCACAAGAACTGTCTTAGCGAAAGGCTTCTTGAGGGGAAAGCTGTAACTCAGTGAGATGATTTCGCAGAACACAAAGAAGTTTCTCAGAAAGCTTCTTTCTCTTTGTTATCGGAGGATATTTCCTTTGGCCCTATAGTCTTCAATGGGATCCGAAATATCTGTTCTCAGATTCCACAGAAATAAGGCTAGCAAAGAGATCCACGAAATACAGATGTAACTCTGTGAGATGAATTAACAGAACACTCAGCAGTTTCTCAGAAAGCTTCCTTCCAGATTTCATCTGAGGATATTTCCTTTTTCACCATAGCCCTCTATGGGCTTCCAAATATCACTTTGCCAATTCCACAAGAACTGTCTTAGCGAAAGGCTTCTTGAGGGGAAAGCTGTAACTCAGTGAGATGATTTCACAGAACACAAAGAAGTTTCTCAGAAAGCTTCTTTCTCTTTGTTATCGGAGGATATTTCCTTTGGCCCTATAGTCTTCAATGAGATCCGAAATATCTGTTCTCAGATTCCACAGAAATAAGGCTAGCAAAGAGATCCACGAAATACAGATGTAACTCTGTGAGATGAATTAACAGAACACTCAGCAGTTTCTCAGAAAGCTTCTTTCCAGATTTCATCTGAGGATATTTCCTTTTTCACCGTAGCCCTCTAAGGGCTTCCAAATATCACTTTGCCAATTCCACAAGAACTGTCTTAGCGAAAGGCTTCTTGAGGGGAAAGCTGTAACTCTGTGAGATGATTTCACAGAACACAAAGAAGTTTCTCAGAAAGCTTCTTTCTCTTTGTTATCGGAGGATATTTCCTTTGGCCCTGTAGTCTTCAATGGGATCTGAAATATCTGTTCTCAGATTCCAAAGAAATAAGGCTAGCAAAGAGACCCACGAAAAACAGATGTAACTCTGTGAGATGAATTAACAGAACACTAAGCAGTTTCTCAGAAAGCTTCTTTCCAGATTTCATCTGAGGATATTTCCTTTTTCACCATAGCTCTCTAGGGGCTTCCAAATATCGTTTTGCCAATTCCACAAGAACTGTCTTAGCGAAAGGCTTCTTGAGGGGAAAGCTGTAACTCTGTGAGATGATTTCTCAGAACACAAAGAAGTTTCTCAGAAAGCTTCTTTCTCTTTGTTATCGGAGGATATTTCCTTTGGCCCTATAGTCTTCAATGGGATCCGAAATATCTGTTCTCAGATTCCACAGAAATAAGGCTAGCAAAGAGATCCACGAAATACAGATGTAACTCTGTGAGATGAAATAACAGAACACTCAGCAGTTTCTCAGAAAGCTTCCTTCCAGATTTCATCTGAGGATATTTCCTTTTTCACCATAGCCCTCTATGGGCTTCCAAATATCACTTTGCCAATTCCACAAGAACTGTCTTAGCGAAAGGCTTCTTGAGGGGAAAGCTGTAACTCTGTGAGGTGATTTCACAGAACACAAAGAAGTTTCTCAGAAAGCTTCTTTCTCTTTGTTATCGGAGGACATTTCCTTTGGCCCTATAGTCTTCAATGAGATCCGAAATATCTGTTCTCAGATTCCACAGAAATAAGGCTAGCAAAGAGATCCACGAAATACAGATGTAACTCTGTGAGATGAATTAACAGAACACTCAGCAGTTTCTCAGAAAGCTTCTTTCCAGATTTCATCTGAGGATATTTCCTTTTTCACCATAGCCCTCTAAGGGCTTCCAAATATCACTTTGCCAATTCCACAAGAACTGTCTTAGCGAAAGGATTCTTGAGGGGAAAGGTGTAACTGTGTGAGATGATTTCACAGAACACAAAGAAGTTTCTCAGAAAGCTTCTTTCTCTTTGTTATCGGAGGATATTTCCTTTGGCCCTATAGTCTTCAATGGGATCCGAAATATCTGTTCTCAGATTCCAAAGAAATAAGGCTAGCAAAGAGATCCACGAAAAACAGATGTAACTCCGTGAGATGAATTAACAGAACACTAAGCAGTTTCTCAGAAAGCTTCTTTCCAGATTTCATCTGAGGATATTTCCTTTTTCACCATAGCTCTCTAGGGGCTTCCAAATATCGCTTTGCCAATTCCACAAGAACTGTCTTAGCGAAAGGCTTCTTGAGGGGAAAGCTGTAACTCTGTGAGATGATTTCACAGAACACAAAGAAGTTTCTCAGAAAGCTTCTTTCTCTTTGTTATCGGAGGATATTTCCTTTGGCCCTATAGTCTTCAATGGGATCCGAAATATCTGTTCTCAGATTCCACAGAAATAAGGCTAGCAAAGAGATCCACGAAATACAGATGTAACTCTGTGAGATGAATTAACAGAACACTCAGCAGTTTCTCAGAAAGCTTCCTTCCAGATTTCATCTGAGGATATTTCCTTTTTCACCATAGCCCTCTATGGGCTTCCAAATATCACTTTGCCAATTCCACAAGAACTGTCTTAGCGAAAGGCTTCTTGAGGGGAAAGCTGTAACTCTGTGAGGTGATTTCACAGAACACAAAGAAGTTTCTCAGAAAGCTTCTTTCTCTTTGTTATCGGAGGACATTTCCTTTGGCCCTATAGTCTTCAAAGGGATCCGAAATATCTCTTCTCAGATTCCACAGAAATAAGGCTAGCAAAGACATACAGATGTAACTCTGTGAGATGAATTAACAGAACACTCAGCAGTTTCTCAGAAAGCTTCTTTCCAGATTTCATCTGAGGATATTTCCTTTTTCACCATAGCCCTCTATGGGCTTCCAAATATCACTTTGCCAATTCCACAAGAACTGTCTTAGCGAAAGGCTTCTTGAGGGGAAAGCTGTAACTCTGTGAGATGATTTCACAGAACACAAAGAAGTTTCTCAGAAAGCTTCTTTCTCTTTGTTATCGGAGGACATTTCCTTTGGCCCTATAGTCTTCAATGGGATCCGAAATATCTGTTCTCAGATTCCACAGAAATAAGGCTAGCAAAGAGATCCACGAAATACAGATGTAACTCTGTGATATGAATTAACAGAACACTCAGCAGTTTCTCAGAAAGCTTCTTTCCAGATTTCATCTGAGGATATTTCCTTTTTCACCATAGCCCTCTATCTGCTTCCAAATATCACTTTGCCAATTCCACAAGAACTGTCTTAGCGAAAGGCTTCTTGAGGGGAAAGCTGTAACTCTGTGAGATGATTTCACAGAACACAAAGAAGTTTCTCAGAAAGCTTCTTTCTCTTTGTTATCAGAGGATATTTCCTTTGGCCCTATAGTCTTCAATGGTATCCGAAATATCTGTTCTCAGATTCCACAGAAATAAGGCTAGCAAAGAGATCCACGAAATACAGATGTAACTCAGTGAGATGAATTAACAGAACACTAAGCAGTTTCTCAGAAAGCTTCTTTCCAGATTTCATCTGAGGATATTTCCTTTTACACCATAGCCCTCTATGGGCTTCCAAATATCACTTTGCCAATTCCACAAGAACTGTCTTAGCGAAAGGCTTCTTGAGGGGAAAGCTGTAACTCTGTGAGATGATTTCACAGAACACAAAGAAGTTTCTCAGAAAGCTTCTTTCTCTTTGTTATCGGAGGATATTTCCTTTGGCCCTATAGTCTTCAATGGTATCCGAAATATCTGTTCTCAGATTCCACAGAAATAAGGCTAGCAAAGAGAACCACGAAATACAGATGTAACTCTGTGTGATGAATTAACAGAACACTAAGCAGTTTAACAGAAAGCTTCCCTACAGATTTCATCTGAGGATATTACCTTTTTCACCATAGCCCTCTAAGGGCTTCCAAATATCACTTTGCCAATTCCACAAGAACTGTCTTAGCGAAAGGCTTCTTGAGGGGAAAGCTGTAACTCTGTGAGATGATTTCACTGAACACAAAGAAGTTTCTCAGAAAGCTTCTTTCTCTTTGTTATCGGAGGATATTTCCTTTGGCCCTATAGTCTTCAATGGGATCCGAAATATCTGTTCTCAGATTCCACAGAAATAAGGCTAGCAAAGAGATCCACGAAATACAGATGTAACTCTGTGAGATGAATTAACAGAACACTAAGCAGTTTAACAGAAAGCTTCTTTCCAGATTTCATTTGAGGATATTTCCTTTTTCACCATAGCCCTCTAAGGGCTTCCAAATATCACTTTGCCAATTCCACAAGAACTGTCTGAGCGAAAGGCTTCTTGAGGTGAAAGCTGTAACTCTGTGAGATGATTTCACAGAACACAAAGAAGTTTCTCAGAAAGCTTCTTTCTCTTTTTTATCGGAGGATATTTCCTTTGGCCCTATAGTCTTCAATGGGATCCAAAATATCTGTTCTCAGATTCCAAAGAAATAAGGCTAGCAAAGAGATCCACGAAAAAGAGATGTAACTCTGTGAGATGAATTAACAGAACACTAAGCAGTTTCTCAGAAAGCTTCTTTCCAGATTTCATCTGAGGATATTTCCTTTTTCACCATAGCTCTCTAGGGGCTTCCAAATATCGCTTTGCCAATTCCACAAGAACTGTCTTAGCGAAAGGCTTCTTGAGGGGAAAGCTGTAACTCTGTGAGATGATTTCACAGAACACAAAGAAGTTTCTCACAAAGCTTCTTTCTCTTTGTTATCGGAGGATATTTCCTTTGGCCCTATAGTCTTCAATGGGATCCGAAATATCTGTTCTCAGATTCCACAGAAATAAGGCTAGCAAAGAGATCCACGAAATACAGATGTAACTCTGTGAGATGAATTAACAGAACACTCAGCAGTTTCTCAGAAATCTTCTTTCCAGATTTCATCTGAGGATATTTCCTTTTTCACCCTAGCCCTCTATGGGCTTCCAAATATCACTTTGCCAATTCCACAAGAACTGTCTTAGCGAAAGGCTTCTTGAGGGGAAAGCTGTAACTCTGTGAGATGATTTCACAGAACACAAAGAAGTTTCTCAGAAAGCTTCTTTCTCTTTGTTATCGGAGGATATTTCCTTTGGCCCTATAGTCTTCAATGGTATCCGAAATATCTGTTCTCAGATTCCACAGAAATAAGGCTAGCAAAGAGAACCACGAAATACAGATGTAACTCTGTGTGATGAATTAACAGAACACTAAGCAGTTTAACAGAAAGCTTCCCTACAGATTTCATCTGAGGATATTACCTTTTTCACCATAGCCCTCTATGGGCTTCCAAATATCACTTTGCCAATTCCACAAGAACTGTCTTAGCGAAAGGCTTCTTGAGGGGAAAGCTGTAACTCTGTGAGATGATTTCACTGAACACAAAGAAGTTTCTCAGAAAGCTTCTTTCTCTTTGTTATCGGAGGATATTTCCTTTGGCCCTATAGTCTTCAATGGGATCCGAAATATCTGTTCTCAGATTCCACAGAAATAAGGCTAGCAAAGAGATCCACGAAATACAGATGTAACTCTGTGAGATGAATTAACAGAACACTAAGCAGTTTAACAGAAAGCTTCTTTCCAGATTTCATTTGAGGATATTTCCTTTTTCACCATAGCCCTCTAAGGGCTTCCAAATATCACTTTGCCAATTCCACAAGAACTGTCTGAGCGAAAGGCTTCTTGAGGTGAAAGCTGTAACTCTGTGAGATGATTTCACAGAACACAAAGAAGTTTCTCAGAAAGCTTCTTTCTCTTTTTTATCGGAGGATATTTCCTTTGGCCCTATAGTCTTCAATGGGATCCAAAATATCTGTTCTCAGATTCCAAAGAAATAAGGCTAGCAAAGAGATCCACGAAAAAGAGATGTAACTCTGTGAGATGAATTAACAGAACACTAAGCAGTTTCTCAGAAAGCTTCTTTCCAGATTTCATCTGAGGATATTTCCTTTTTCACCATAGCCCTCTAGGGGCTTCCGAATATCGCTTTGCCAATTCCACAAGAACTGTCTTAGCGAAAGGCTTCTTGAGGGGAAAGCTGTAACTCTGTGAGATGATTTCACAGAACACAAAGAAGTTTCTCAGAAAGCTTCTTTCTCTTTGTTATCGGAGGATATTTCCTTTGGCCCTATAGTCTTCAATGGGATCCGAAATATCTGTTCTCAGATTCCACAGAAATAAGGCTAGCAAAGAGATCCACGAAATACAGATGTAACTCTGTGAGATGAATTAACAGAACACTCAGCAGTTTCTCAGAAAGCTTCCTTCCAGATTTCATCTGAGGATATTTCCTTTTTCACCATAGCCCTCTATGGGCTTCCAAATATCACTTTGCCAATTCCACAAGAACTGTCTTAGCGAAAGGCTTCTTGAGGGGAAAGCTGTAACTCAGTGAGATGATTTCACAGAACACAAAGAAGTTTCTCAGAAAGCTTCTTTCTCTTTGTTATCGGAGGATATTTCCTTTGGCCCTATAGTCTTCAATGAGATCCGAAATATCTGTTCTCAGATTCCACAGAAATAAGGCTAGCAAAGAGATCCACGAAATACAGATGTAACTCTGTGAGATGAATTAACAGAACACTCAGCAGTTTCTCAGAAAGCTTCTTTCCAGATTTCATCTGAGGATATTTCCTTTTTCACCATAGCCCTCTAAGGGCTTCCAAATATCACTTTGCCAATTCCACAAGAACTGTCTTAGCGAAAGGCTTCTTGAGGGGAAAGCTGTAACTCTGTGAGATGATTTCACAGAACACAAAGAAGTTTCTCAGAAAGCTTCTTTCTCTTTGTTATCGGAGGATATTTCCTTTGGCCCTATAGTCTTCAATGGGATCTGAAATATCTGTTCTCAGATTCCAAAGAAATAAGGCTAGCAAAGAGATCCACGAAAAACAGATGTAACTCTGTGAGATGAATTAACAGAACACTAAGCAGTTTCTCAGAAAGCTTCTTTCCAGATTTCATCTGAGGATATTTCCTTTTTCACCATAGCTCTCTAGGGGCTTCCAAATATCGCTTTGCCAATTCCACAAGAACTGTCTTAGCGAAAGGCTTCTTGAGGGGAAAGCTGTAACTCTGTGAGATGATTTCACAGAACACAAAGAAGTTTCTCAGAAAGCTTCTTTCTCTTTGTTATCGGAGGATATTTCCTTTGGCTTATAGTCTTCAATGGGATCCGAAATATCTGTTCTCAGATTCCACAGAAATAAGGCTAGCAAAGATATCCACGAAATACAGATGTAACTCTGTGAGATGAATTAACAGAACACTCAGCAGTTTCTCAGAAAGCTTCCTTCCAGATTTCATCTGAGGATATTTCCTTTTTCACCATAGCCCTCTATGGGCTTCCAAATATCACTTTGCCAATTCCACAAGAACTGTCTTAGCGAAAGGCTTCTTGAGGGGAAAGCTGTAACACTGTGAGGTGATTTCACAGAACACAAAGAAGTTTCTCAGAAAGCTTCTTTCTCTTTGTTATCGGAGGACATTTCCTTTGGCCCTATAGTCTTCAATTGGATCCGAAATATCTGTTCTCAGATTCCACAGAAATAAGGCTAGCAAAGACATACAGATGTAACTCTGTGAGATGAATTAACAGAAGACTAAGCAGTTTCTCAGAAAGCTTCTTTCCAGATTTCATCTGAGGATATTTCCTTTTTCACCATAGCCCTCTAAGGGCTTCCAAATATCACTTTGCCAATTCCACAAGAACTGTCTTAGCGAAAGGCTTCTTGAGGGGAAAGCTGTAACTCTGTGAGATGATTTCACAGAACACAAAGAAGTTTCTCAGAAAGCTTCTTTCTCTTTGTTATGGGAGGATATTTCCTTTGGCCCTATAGTCTTCAATGGGATCCGAAATATCTGTTCTCAGATTCCACAGAAATAAGGCTAGCAAAGAGATCCACGAAGTAAAGATGTAACTATGTGAGATGAATTAACAGAACACTAAGCAGTTTCTCAGAAAGCTTCTTTCCAGATTTCATCTGAGGATATTTCCTTTTTCACCATAGCCCTCTATGGGCTTCCAAATATCACTTTGCCAATTCCACAAGAACTGTCTTAGCGAAAGGCTTCTTGAGGGGAAAGCTGTAACTCTGTGAGATGATTTCACAGAACACAAAGAAGTTTCTCAGAAAGCTTCTTTCTCTTTGTTATGGGAGGATATTTCCTTTGGCCCTATAGTCTTCAATGGGATCCGAAATATCTGTTCTCAGATTCCACAGAAATAAGGCTAGCAAACAGATCCAGGAAATACAGATGTAACTCTGTGAGATGAATTAACAGAACACTCAGCAGTTTCTCAGAAAGCTTCCTTCCAGATTTCATTTGAGGATATTTCCTTTTTCACAATGGCCCTCTATGGGCTTCCAAATATCTCTTTGCCAATTCCACAAGAACTGTCTTAGCTAAAGGCTTCTTGAGGGGAAAGCTGTAACTCTGTGAGATGATTTCACAGAACACAAAGAAGTTCCTCAGAAAGCTTCTTTCTCTTTGTTACGGAGGATATTTCCTTTGGCCCTATAGTCTTCAATAGGATCCGAAATATCTGTTCTCAGATTCCACAGAAATAAGGCTAGCAAAGAGATCCACGAAATACAGATGTAACTCGGTGAGATGAATTAACAGAACATTCAGCAGTTTTTCAGAAAGCTTCTTTCCAGATTTCATCTGAGGATATTTCCTTTTTCACCATAGCCCTCTAAGGGCTTCCAAATATCACTTTGCCAATTCCACAAGAACTGTCTTAGCGAAAGGCTTCTTGAGGGGAAAGCTGTAACTCTGTGAGATGATTTCACAGAACACAAAGAAGTTTCTCAGAAAGCTTTTTCTCTTTGTTATCGGAGGATATTTCCTTTGGCCCTATAGTCTTCAATGGGATCCGAAATATCTGTTCTCAGATTCCACAGAAATAAGGCTAGCAAAGAGATCCACGAAATACAGATGTAACTCTGTGAGATGAATTAACAGAACCCTCAGCAGTTTCTCAGAAAGCTTCCTTCCAGATTTCATCTGAGGATATTTCCTTTTTCACCATAGCCCTCTATGGGCTTCCAAATATCACTTTGCCAATTCCACAAGAACTGTCTTAGCGAAAGGCTTCTTGAGGGGAAAGCTGTAACTCTGTGAGGTGATTTCACAGAACACAAAGAAGTTTCTCAGAAAGCGTCTTTCTCTTTGCTATCGGAGGACATTTCCTTTGGCCCTATAGTCTTCAATTGGATCCGAAATATCTGTTCTCAGATTCCAAAGAAATAAGGCTAGCAAAGACATACAGATGTAACTCTGTGAGATGAATTAACAGAACACGCAGCAGTTTCTCAGAAAGCTTCTTTCCAGATTTCATCTGAGGATATTTCCTTTTTCACCATAGCCCTCTATGGGCTTCCAAATATCACTTTGCCAATTCCACAAGAACTGTCTTAGCGAAAGGCTTCTTGAGGGGAAAGCTGTAACTCTGTGAGATGATTTCACAGAACACAAAGAAGTTTCTCAGAAAGCTTCTTTCTCTTTGTTATGGGAGGATATTTCCTTTGGCCCTATAGTCTTCAATGGGATCCGAAATATCTGTTCTCAGATTCCACAGAAATAAGGCTAGCAAAGAGATCCACGAAGTAACGATGTAACTCTGTGAGATGAATTAACAGAACACTAAGCAGTTTCTCAGAAAGCTTCTTTCCAGATTTCATCTGAGGATATTTCCGTTTTCACCATAGCCCTCTATGGGCTTCCAAATATCACTTTGCCAATTCCACAAGAACTGTCTTAGCGAAAGGCTTCTTGAGGGGAAAGCTGTAACTCTGTGAGATGATTTCACAGAACACAAAGAAGTTTCTCGGATAGCTTCTTTCTCTTTGTTATCGGAGGATATTTCCTTTGGCCCTATAGTCTTCAATGGGATCCGAAATATCTGTTCTCAGATTGCACAGAAATAAGGCTAGCAAAGAGATCCACGAAATACAGATGTAATTCTGTGAGATGAATTAACAGAACACTCAGCAGTTCCTCAGAAAGCTTCCTTCCAGATTTCATCTGAGGATATTTCCTTTTTCACCATAGCCCTCTAAGGGCTTCCAAATATCACTTTGCCAATTCCACAAGAACAGTCTTAGCTAAAGGCTTCTTGAGGGGAAAGCTGTAACTCTGTGAGATGATTTCACAGAACACAAAGAAGTTTCTCAGAAAGCTTCTTTCTCTTTGTTATCGGAGGATATTTCCTTTGGCCCTATAGTCTTCAATGGGATCCGAAATATCTGTTCTCAGATTCCACAGAAATAAGGCTAGCAAAGAGATCCACGAAATAGAGATGTAACTCGGTGAGATGAATTAACAGAACACTCAGCAGTTTCTCAGAAAGCTTCTTTCCAGATTTCATCTGAGGATATTTCCTTTTTCACCATAGCCCTCTGAGGCTTCCCAATATCACTTTGCCAATTCAACAAGTACAGTCTTAGCGAGAGGCCACTTGAGGGGAAAGCTGTAACTCTGTGAGATGATTTCACAGAACACAAAGAAGTTTCTCAGAAAGGTTCTTTCTCTTTGTTATCGGAGGATATTTCCTTTGGCCCTATAGTCTTCAAAGGGATCGGAAATATCTGTTCTCAGATTCCACAGAAATAAGGCTAGCAAAGAGATCCACGAAATACAGATTTAACTCTGTGAGATGAATTAACAGAACACTAAGCAGTTTCTCAGAAAGCTTCTTTCCAGATTTCATCTGAGGATATTTCCTTTTTCACTATAGCCCTCTATGGGCTTCCAAATATCACTTTGCCAATTCCACAAGAACTGTCTTAGCGAAAGGCTTCTTGAGGGGAAAGCTGTAACTCTGTGAGATGATTTCACAGAACCCAAAGAAGTTTCTCGGATAGCTTCTTTCTCTTTGTTATCGGAGGATATTTCCTTTGGCCCTATAGTCTTCAATGGGATCCGAAATATCTGTTCTCAGATTCCACAGAAATAAGGCTAGCAAAGACATCCACGAAATACAGATGTAACTCTGTGAGATGAATTAACAGAACACTCAGCAGTTTCTCAGAAAGCTTCCTTTCAGATTTCATCTGAGGATATTTCCTTTTTCACCATAGCCCTCTAAGGGCTTCCAAATATCTCTTTGCCAATTCTACAAGAACTGTCTTAGCTAAAGGCTTCTTGAGGGGAAAGCTGTAACTCTGTGAGATGATTTCACAGAACACAAAGAAGTTCCTCAGAAAGCTTCTTTCTCTTTGTTACGGAGGATATTTCCTTTGGCCCTATAGTCTTCAATGGGATCCGAAATATCTGTTCTCAGATTCCACAGAAATAAGGCTAGCAAAGAGATCCACGAAATACAGATGTAACTCTGTGAGATGAATTAACAGAACACTAAGCAGTTTCTCAGAAAGCTTCTTTCCAGATTTCATCTGAGGATATTTCCTTTTTCACCATAGCCCTCTATGGGCCTCCAAATATCACTTTGCCAATTCCACAAGAACTGTCTTAGCTAAAGGCTTCTTGAGGGGAAAGCTGTAACTCTGTGAGATGATTTCACAGAAGACAAAGAAGTTTCTCAGAAAGCTTCTTTCTCTTTGTTATCGGAGGATATTTCCTTTGGCCCTATAGTCTTCAATGGGATCCGAAATATCTGTTCTCAGATTCCACAGAAATAAGGCTAGCAAAGAGATCCACGAAATAGAGATGTAACTCGGTGAGATGAATTAACAGAACACTCAGCAGTTTCTCAGAAAGCTTCTTTCCAGATTTCATCTGAGGATATTTCCTTTTTCACCATAGCCCTCTGAGGCTTCCCAATATCACTTTGCCAATTCAACAAGTACAGTCTTAGCGAGAGGCCTCTTGAGGGGAAAGCTGTAACTCTGTGAGATGATTTCACAGAACACAAAGAAGTTTCTCAGAAAGGTTCTTTCTCTTTGTTATCGGAGGATATTTCCTTTGGCCCTATAGTCTTCCAAGGGATCGGAAATATCTGTTCTCAGATTCCACAGAAATAAGGCTAGCAAAGAGATCCACGAAATACAGATTTAACTCTGTGAGATGAATTAACAGAACACTAAGCAGTTTCTCAGAAAGCTTCTTTCCAGATTTCATCTGAGGATATTTCCTTTTTCACTATAGCCCTCTATGGGCTTCCAAATATCACTTTGCCAATTCCACAAGAACTGTCTTAGCGAAAGGCTTCTTGAGGGGAAAGCTGTAACTCTGTGAGATGATTTCACAGAACACAAAGAAGTTTCTCGGATAGCTTCTTTCTCTTTGTTATCGGAGGATATTTCCTTTGGCCCTATAGTCTTCAATGGGATCCGAAATATCTGTTCTCAGATTCCACAGAAATAAGGCTAGCAAAGACATCCACGAAATACAGATGTAACTCTGTGAGATGAATTAACAGAACACTCAGCAGTTTCTCAGAAAGCTTCCTTTCAGATTTCATCTGAGGATATTTCCTTTTTCACCATAGCCCTCTAAGGGCTTCCAAATATCTCTTTGCCAATTCTACAAGAACTGTCTTAGCTAAAGGCTTCTTGAGGGGAAAGCTGTAACTCTGTGAGATGATTTCACAGAACACAAAGAAGTTCCACAGAAAGCTTCTTTCTCTTTGTTACGGAGGATATTTCCTTTGGCCCTATAGTCTTCAATGGGATCCGAAATATCTGTTCTCAGATTCCACAGAAATAAGGCTAGCAAAGAGATCCACGAAATACAGATGTAACTCTGTGAGATGAATTAACAGAACATTAAGCAGTTTCTCAGAAAGCTTCCTTCCAGATTTCATCTGAGGATATTTCCTTTTTCACCATAGCCCTCTATGGGCTTCCAAATATCACTTTGCCAATTCCACAAGAACTGTCTTAGCGAAAGGCTTCTTGAGGGGAAAGCTGTAACTCTGTGAGGTGATTTCACAGAACACAAAGAAGTTTCTCAGAAATCTTCTTTCTCTTTGTTATCGGAGGACATTTCCTTTGGCCCTATAGTCTTCAATTGGATCCGAAATATCTGTTCTCAGATTCCACAGAAATAAGGCTAGCAAAGACATACAGATGTAACTCTGTGAGATGAATTAACAGAACACTCAGCAGTTTCTCAGAAAGCTTCTTTCCAGATTTCATCTGAGGATATTTCCTTTTTCACCATAGCCCTCTATGGGCTTCCAAATATCACTTTGCCAATTCCACAAGAACTGTCTTAGCGAAAGGCTTCTTGAGGGGAAAGCTGTAACTCTGTGAGATGATTTCACAGAACACAAAGAAGTTTCTCAGAAAGCTTCTTTCTCTTTGTTATCGGAGGATATTTCCTTTGGCCCTATAGTCTTCAATGGTATCCGAAATATCTTTTCTCAGATTCCACAGAAATAAGGCTAGCAAAGAGAACCACGAAATACAGATGTAACTCTGTGTGATGAATTAACAGAACACTAAGCAGTTTAACAGAAAGCTTCCTTACAGATTTCATCTGAGGATATTACCTTTTTCACCATAGCCCTCTATGGGCTTCCAAATATCACTTTGCCAATTCCACAAGAACTGTCTTAGCGAAAGGCTTCTTGAGGGGAAAGCTGTAACTCTGTGAGATGATTTCACTGAACACAAAGAAGTTTCTCAGAAAGCTTCTTTCTCTTTGTTATCGGAGGATATTTCCTTTGGCCCTATAGTCTTCAAAGGGATCCGAAATATCTGTTCTCAGATTCCACAGAAATAAGGCTAGCAAAGAGATCCACGGAATACAGATGTAACTCTGTGCGATGAATTAACAGAACACTAAGCAGTTTAACAGAAAGCTTCTTTCCAGATTTCATTTGAGGATATTTCCTTTTTCACCATAGGCCTCTATGGGCTTCCAAATATCACTTTGCCAATTCCACAAGAACTGTCTGAGCGAAAGGCTTCTTGAGGGGAAAGCTGTAACTCTGTGAGATGATTTCACAGAACACAAAGAAGTTTCTCAGAAAGCTTCTTTCTCTTTTTTATCGGAGGATATTTCCTTTGGCCCTATAGTCTTCAATGGGATCCAAAATATCTGTTCTCAGATTCCAAAGAAATAAGGCTAGCAAAGAGATCCACGAAAAACAGATGTAACTCTGTGAGATGAATTAACAGAACACTAAGCAGCTTCTCAGAAAGCTTCTTTCCAGATTTCATCTGAGGATATTTCCTTTTTCACCCTAGGCCTCTATGGGCTTCCAAATATCACTTTGCCAATTCCACAAGAACTGTCTTAGCGAAAGGCTTCTTGAGGGGAAAGCTGTAACTCTGGTAGATGATTTCACAGAACACAAAGAAGTTTCTCAGAAAGCTTATTTCTCTTTGTTATCGGAGGATATTTCCTTTGGCCCTATAGTCTTCAAAGGGATCCGAAATATCTGTTCTCAGATTCCACAGAAATAAGGCTAGCAAAGAGATCCACGAAATACAGATGTAACTCTGTGAGATGAATTAACAGAACACTCAGCAGTTTCTCAGAAAGCTTCTTTCCAGATTTCATCTGAGGATATTTCCTTTTTCACCATAGCCCTCTATGGGCTTCCAAATATCACTTTGCCAATTCCACAAGAACTGTCTTTGCGAAAGGCTTCTTGAGGGGAAAGCTGTAACTCTGTGAGATGATTTCACAGAACACAAAGAAGTTCCTCAGAAAGCTTCTTTCTCTTTGTTACGGAGGATAATTCCTTTGGCCCTATAGTCTTCAATAGGATCCGTAATATCTGTTCTCAGATTCCACAGAAATAAGGCTAGCAAAGAGATCCACGAAATACAGATGTAACTCGTTGAGATGAATTAACAGAACATTCAGCAGTTTTTCAGAAAGCTTCTTTCCAGATTTCATCTGAGGATATTTCCTTTTTCACCATAGCCCTCTATGGGCTTCCAAATATCACTTTGCCAATTCCACAGGAACTGTCTTAGCGAAAGGCTTCTTGAGGGGAAAGCTGTAACTCTGTGAGATGATTTCACAGAACACAAAGAAGTTTCTCAGAAAGCTTCTTTCTCTTTGTTATCAGAGGATATTTCCTTTGGCCCTAGAGTGTTCAATGGGATCCGAATTATCTGTTCTCAGATTCCAAAGAAATAAGGCTAGCAAAGAGATCCACGAAATACAGATGTAACTCTGTGAGATGAATTAACAGAACACTCAGCAGTTTCTCAGAAAGCTTCTTTCCAGATTTCATCTGAGGATATTTCCTTTTTCACCATAGCCCGCTAAGGGCTTCCAAATATTACTTTGCCAATTCCACAAGAACTGTCTTAGCGAAAGACTTCTTGAGGGGAAAGCTGTAACTCTGTGAGATGATTTCACAGAACACAAAGAAGTTTCTCAGAAAGCTTCTTTCTCTTTGTTATCGGAGGATATTTCCTTTGGCCCTATAGTCTTCAAAGGGATACGAAATATCTGTTCTCAGATTCCAAAGAAATAAGGCTAGCAAAGAGATCCACGAAAAACAGATGTAACTCTGTGAGATGAATTAACAGAACACTAAGCAGCTTCTCAGAAAGCTTCTTTCCAGATTTCATCTGAGGATATTTCCTTTTTCACCATAGGCCTCTATGGGCTTCCAAATATCACTTTGCCAATTCCACAAGAACTGTCTTAGCGAAAGGCTTCTTGAAGGGAAAGCTGTAACTCTGGTAGATGATTTCACAGAACACAAAGAAGTTTCTCAGAAAGCTTCTTTCTCTTTGTTATCGGAGGATATTTCCTTTGGCCCTATAGTCTTCAAAGGGATCCGAAATATCTGTTCTCAGATTCCACAGAAATAAGGCTAGCAAAGAGATCCACGAAATACAGATGTAACTCTGTGAGATGAATTAACAGAACACTCAGCAGTTTCTCAGAAAGCTTCTTTCCAGATTTCATCTGAGGATATTTCCTTTTTCACCATAGCCCTCTAAGGGCTTCCAAATATCACTTTGCCAATTCCACAAGAACTGTCTTTGCGAAAGGCTTCTTGAGGGGAAAGCTGTAACTCTGTGAGATGATTTCACAGAACACAAAGAAGTTCCTCAGAAAGCTTCTTTCTCTTTGTTACGGAGGATAATTCCTTTGGCCCTATAGTCTTCAATAGGATCCGAAATATCTGTTCTCAGATTCCACGGAAATAAGGCTAGCAAAGAGATCCACGAAATACAGATGTAACTCGGTGAGAAGAATTAACAGAACATTCAGCAGTTTTTCAGAAAGCTTCTTTCCAGATTTCATCTGAGGATATTTCCTTTTTCACCATAGACCTCTATGGGCTTCCAAATATCACTTTGCCAATTCCACAGGAACTGTCTTAGCGAAAGGCTTCTTGAGGGGAAAGCTGTAACTCTGTGAGATGATTTCACAGAACACAAAGAAGTTTCTCGGAAAGCTTCTTTCTCTTTGTTATCGGAGGATATTTCCTTTGGCCCTATAGTCTTCAATGGGATCCGAAATATCTGTTCTCAGATTCCACAGAAATAAGGCTAGCAAAGAGATCCACGAAATACAGATGTAACTCTGTGAGATGAATTAACAGAACACTCAGCAGTTTCTCAGAAAGCTTCCTTCCAGATTTCATCTGAGGATATTTCCTTTTTCACCATAGCCCTCTAAGGGCTTCCAAATATCACTTTGCCAATTCCACAAGAACTGTCTTAGCGAAAGGCTTCTTGAGGGGAAAGCTGTAACTCTGTGAGATGATTTCACAGAACACAAAGAAGTTTCTCAGAAAGCTTCTTTCTCTTTGTTATCGGAGGATATTTCCTTTGGCCCTATAGTCTTCAATGGGATACGAAATATCTGTTCTCAGATTCCAAAGAAATAAGGCTAGCAAAGAGATCCACGAAATACAGATGTAACTCTGTGAGATGAATTAACAGAACACTAAGCAGCTTCTCAGAAAGCTTCTTTCCAGATTTCATCTGAGGATATTTCCTTTTTCACCATAGGCCTCTATGGGCTTCCAAATATCACTTTGCCAATTCCACAAGAACTGTCTTAGCGAAAGGCTTCTTGAGGGGAAAGCTGTAACTCTGTGAGATGATTTCACAGAACACAAAGAAGTTTCTCAGAAAGCTTCTTTCTCTTTGTTATCGGAGGATATTTCCTTTGGCCCTATAGTCTTCAATGGTATCCGAAATATCTGTTCTCAGATTCCACAGAAATAAGGCTAGCAAAGAAAACCACGAAATACAGATGTAACTCTGTGAGATGAATTAACAGAACACTCAGCAGTTTCTCAGAAAGCTTCCTTCCAGATTTCATCCGAGGATATTTCCTTTTTCACCATAGCCCTCTAAGGGCTTCCAAATATCACTTTGCCAATTCCACAAGAACTGTCTTAGCGAAAGGCTTCTTGAGGGGAAAGCTGTAACTCTGTGAGATGATTTCACAGAACACAAAGAAGTTTCTCAGAAAGCTTCTTTCTCTTTGTTATCGGAGGATATTTCCTTTGGCCCTATAGTCTTCAATGGGATACGAAATATCTGTTCGCAGATTCAAAAGATATAGGGCTAGCAAAGAGATCCACGAAATACATATGTAACTCTGTGAGATGAATTAACAGAACACTAAGCAGTTTCTCAGAAAGCTTCTTTCCAGATTTCATCTGAGGATATTTCCTTTTTCACCATAGCCCTCTATGGGCTTCCAAATATCACTTTGCCAATTCCACAAGAACTGTCTTTGCGAAAGGCTTCTTGAGGGGAAAGCTGTAACTCTGTGAGATGATTTCACAGAACACAAAGAAGTTTCTCAGAAAGCTTCTTTCTCTTTGTTATCGGAGGATATTTCCTTTGGCCCTATAGTCTTCAATGGGATCCGAAATATCTGTTTTCAGATTCCACAGAAATAAGGCTAGCAAAGAGATCCACGAAATACAGATGTAACTCTGTGAGATGAATTAACAGAACACTAAGCAGTTTCTCAGAAAGCTTCTTTCCAGATTTCATCTGAGGTAATGTCCTTTTTCACCTTAGCCCTCTATGGGCTTCCAAATATCGCTTTGCCAATTCCACGAGAACTGTCTTAGCGAAAGGCTTCTTGAGGGGAACGCTGTAACTCTGTGAGATGATTTCACAGAACACAAAGAAGTTTCTCAGAAAGCTTCTTTCTCTTTGTTATCAGAGGATATTTCCTTTGGCCCTATAGTCTTCAAAGGGATCCGAAATATCTGTTCTCAGATTCCACAGAAATAAGGCTAGCAAAGAGATCCACGAAATACAGATGTAACTCTGTGAGATGAATTAACAGAACACTCAGCAGTTTCTCAGAAAGCTTCCTTCCAGATTTCATCCTAGGATATTTCCTTTTTCACCATAGCCCTCTAAGGGCTTCCAAATATCACTTTGCCAATTCCACAAGAACTGTCTTAGCGAAAGGCTTCTTGAGGGGAAAGCTGTAACTCTGTGAGATGATTTCACGGAACACAAAGAAGTTTCTCAGAAAGCTTCTTTCTCTTTGTTATCAGAGGATATTTCCTTTGGCCCTATAGTCTTCAATGGGATACGAAATATCTGTTCTCAGATTCCACAGAAATAAGGCTAGCAAAGAGATCCACGAAATACAGATGTAACTCTGTGAGATGAATTAACAGAACACTAAGCAGCTTCTCAGAAAGCTTCTTTCCAGATTTCATCTGAGGATATTTCCTTTTTCACCATAGGCCTCTATGGGCTTCCAAATATCACTTTGCCAATTCCACAAGAACTGTCTTAGCGAAAGGCTTCTTGAGGGGAAAGCTGTAACTCTGTGAGATGATTTCACAGAACACAAAGAAGTTTCTCAGAAAGCTTCTTTCTCTTTGTTATCGGAGGATATTTCCTTTGGCCCTATAGTCTTCAATGGTATCCGAAATATCTGTTCTCAGATTCCACAGAAATAAGGCTAGCAAAGAAAACCACGAAATACAGATGTAACTCTGTGAGATGAATTAACAGAACACTCAGCAGTTTCTCAGAAAGCTTCCTTCCAGATTTCATCCGAGGATATTTCCTTTTTCACCATAGCCCTCTAAGGGCTTCCAAATATCACTTTGCCAATTCCACAAGAACTGTCTTAGCGAAAGGCTTCTTGAGGGGAAAGCTGTAACTCTGTGAGATGATTTCACAGAACACAAAGAAGTTTCTCAGAAAGCTTCTTTCTCTTTGTTATCGGAGGATATTTCCTTTGGCCCTATAGTCTTCAATGGGATACGAAATATCTGTTCGCAGATTCAAAAGATATAGGGCTAGCAAAGAGATCCACGAAATACAGATGTAACTCTGTGAGATGAATTAACAGAACACTAAGCAGTTTCTCAGAAAGCTTCTTTCCAGATTTCATCTGAGGATATTTCCTTTTTCACCATAGCCCTCTATGGGCTTCCAAATATCACTTTGCCAATTCCACAAGAACTGTCTTTGCGAAAGGCTTCTTGAGGGGAAAGCTGTAACTCTGTGAGATGATTTCACAGAACACAAAGAAGTTCCTCAGAAAGCTTCTTTCTCTTTGTTACGGAGGATATTTCCTTTGGCCCTATAGTCTTCAATAGGATCCGAAATATCTGTTCTCAGATTCCACAGAAATAAGGCTAGGAAAGAGATCCACGAAATACAGATGTAACTCGGTGAGATGAATTAACAGAACATTCAGCAGTTTTTCAGAAAGCTTCTTTCCAGATTTCATCTGAGGATATTTCCTTTTTCACCATAGCCCTCTATGGGCTTCCAAATATCACTTTGCCAATTCCACAAGAACTGTCTTAGCGAAAGGCTTCTTGAGGGGAAAGCTGTAACTCTGTGAGATGATTTCACAGAACACAAAGAAGTTTGTCGGAAAGCTTCTTTCTCTTTGTTATCGGAGGATATTTCCTTTGGCCCTATAGTCTTCAATGGGATCCGAAATATCTGTTCTCAGATTCCACAGAAATAAGGCTAGCAAAGAGATCCACGAAATACAGATGTAATTCTGTGAGATGAATTAACAGAACACTCAGCAGTTTCTCAAAAAGCTTCCTTCCAGATTTCATCTGAGGATATTTCCTTTTTCACCATAGCCCTCTATGGGCTTCCAAATATCACTTTGCCAATTCCACAAGAACTGTCTGAGCGAAAGGCTTCTTGAGGGGAAAGCTGTAACTCTGTGAGATGATTTCACAGAACACAAAGAAGTTTCTCAGAAACCTTCTTTCTCTTTGTTATCGGAGGATATTTCCTTTGGCCCTATAGTCTTCAATGGGATCCGAAATATCTGTTCTCAGATTCCACAGAAATAAGGCTAGCAAAGAGATCCACGAAATACAGATGTAACTCGGTGAGATGAATTAACAGAACATTCAGCAGTTTTTCAGAAACCTTCTTTCCAGATTTCATCTGAGGATATTTCCTTTTTCACCATAGCCCTCTATGGGCTTCCAAATATCACTTTGCCAATTCCACAAGAACTGTCTTAGCGAAAGGCTTCTTGAGGGGAAAGCTGTAACTCTGTGAGATGATTTCACAGAACACAAAGAAGTTTCTCGGAAAGCTTCTTTCTCTTTGTTATCGGAGGATATTTCCTTTGGCCCTATAGTCTTCAATGGGATCCGAAATATCTGTTCTCAGATTCCACAGAAATAGGCTAGCAAAGAGATCCACGAAATACAGATGTAATTCTGTGAGATGAATTAACAGAACACTCAGCAGTTTCTCAGAAAACTTCTCTCCAGATTTCATCTGAGGATATTTCCTTTTTCACCATAGCCCTCTATGGGCTTCCAAATATCACTTTGCCAATTCCACAAGAACTGTCTTAGCGAAAGGCTTCTTGAGGGGAAAGCTGTAACTCAGTGAGATGATTTCACAGAACACAAAGAAGTTTCTCAGAAAGCTTCTTTCTCTTTGTTATCGGAGGATATTTCCTTTGGCCCTATAGTCTTCAATGAGATCCGAAATATCTGTTCTCAGATTCCACAGAAATAAGGCTAGCAAAGAGATCCACGAAATACAGATGTAACTCTGTGAGATGAATTAACAGAACACTAAGCAGTTTCTCAGAAAGCTTCTTTCCAGATTTCATCTGAGGATATTTCCTTTTTCACTATAGCCCTCTATGGGCTTCCAAATATCGCTTTGCCAATTCCACAAGAACTGTCTTAGCGAAAGGCTTCTTGAGGGGAAAGCTGTAACTCTGTGAGATGATTTCACAGAACACAAAGAAGTTTCTCAGAAAGCTTCTTTCTCTTTGATATCGGAGGATATTTCCTTTGGCCCTATAGTCTTCAATGGGATCCGAAATATCTGTTCTCAGATTCCACAGAAATAAGGCTAGCAAAGAGATCCACGAAATACAGATGTAACTCTGTGAGATGAATTAACAGAACACTCAGCAGTTTCTCAGAAAGCTTCCTTCCAGATTTCATCTGAGGATATTTCCTTTTTCACCATAGCCCTCTATGGGCTTCCAAATATCACTTTGCCAATTCCACAAGAACTGTCTGAGCGAAAGGCTTCTTGAGGGGAAAGCTGTAACTCTGTGAGATGATTTCACAGAACACAAAGAAGTTTCTCAGAAAGCTTCTTTCTCTTTGTTATCGGAGTATATTTCCTTTGGCCCTATAGTCTTCAATGGGATCCGAAATATCTGTTCTCAGATTCCACAGAAATAAGGCTAGCAAAGAGATCCACGAAATACAGATGTAACTCGGTGAGATGAATTAACAGAACATTCAGCAGTTTTTCAGAAAGCTTCTTTCCAGATTTCATCTGAGGATATTTCCTTTTTCACCATAGCCCTCTATGGGCTTTCAAATATCACTTTGCCAATTCCACAAGAACTGTCTTAGCGAAAGGCTTCTTGAGGGGAAAGCTGTAACTCTGTGAGATGATTTCACAGAACACAAAGAAGTTTCTCGGAAAGCTTCTTTCTCTTTGTTATCGGAGGATATTTCCTTTGGCTCTATAGTCTTCAATGGGATCCGAAATATCTGTTCTCAGATTCCACAGAAATAAGGCTAGCAAAGAGATCCACGAAATACAGATGTAATTCTGTGAGATGAATTAACAGAACACTCAGCAGTTTCTCAGAAAGCTTCCTTCCAGATTTCATCTGAGGATATTTCCTTTTTCACCATAGCCCTCTATGGGCTTCCAAATATCACTTTGCCAATTCCACAAGAACTGTCTTAGCTAAAGGCTTCTTGAGGGGAAAGCTGAAACTCTGTGAGATGATTTCACAGAACACAAAGAAGTTTCTCAGAAAGCTTCTTTCTCTTTGTTATCGGAGGATATTTCCTTTGGCCCTAGAGTCTTCAATGGGATCCGAAATATCTGTTCTCAGATTCCACAGAAATAAGGCTAGCAAAGAGATCCACTAAATACAGATGTAACTCTGTGAGATGAATTAACAGAACACTAAGCAGTTTCTCAGAAAGCTTCTTTCCAGATTTCATCTGAGGATATTTCCTTTTTCACCATAGCCCTCTATGGGCTTCCAAATATCGCTTTGCCAATTCCACGAGAACTGTCTTAGCGAAAGGCTTCTTGAGGGGAACGCTGTAACTCTGTGAGATGATTTCACAGAACACAAAGAAGTTTCTCAGAAAGCTTCTTTCTCTTTGTTATCGGAGGATATTTCCTTTGGCCCTATAGTCTTCAATGGGATCCGAAATACCTGTTCTCAGATTCCACAGAAATAAGGCTAGCAAAGAGATCCACGAAATACAGATGTAACTCTGTGAGATGAATTAACAGAACACTAAGCAGTTTCTCGGAAAGCTTCTTTCCAGATTTCATCTGAGGATATTTCCTTTTTCACCATAGCCCTCTATGGGCTTCCAAATATCACTTTGCCAATTCCACAAGAACTGTCTTTGCGAAAGGCTTCTTGAGGGGAAAGCTGTAACTCTGTGAGATGATTTCACAGAACACAAAGAAGTTTCTCAGAAAGCATCTTTCTCTTTGTTATCGGAGGATATTTCCTTTGGCCCTATACTCTTCAATGGGATACGAAATATCTGTTCTCAGATTCCAAAGAAATAAGGCTAGCAAAGAGATCCACGAAATACAGATGTAACTCTGTGAGATGAATTAACAGAACACTAAGCAGCTTCTCAGAAAGCTTCTTTCCAGATTTCATCTGAGGATATTTCCTTTTTCACCATAGGCCTCTATGGGCTTCCAAATATCACTTTGCCAATTCCACAAGAACTGTCTTAGCGAAAGGCTTCTTGAGGGGAAAGCTGTAACTCTGTGAGATGATTTCACAGAACACAAAGAAGTTTCTCAGAAAGCTTCTTTCTCTTTGTTATCGGAGGATATTTCCTTTGGCCCTATAGTCTTCAATGGGATCCGAAATATCTGTTCTCAGATTCCACAGAAATAAGGCTAGCAAAGAAAACCACGAAATACAGATGTAACTCTGTGAGATGAATTAACAGAACACTCAGCAGTTTCTCAGAAAGCTTCCTTCCAGATTTCATCTGAGGATATTTCCTTTTTCACCATAGCCCTCTATGGGCTTCCAAATATCACTTTGCCAATTCCACAAGAACTGTCTTAGCGAAAGGCTTCTTGAGGGGAAAGCTGTAACTCTGTGAGATGATTTCACAGAACACAAAGAAGTTTCTCAGAAAGCTTCTTTCTCTTTGTTATCGGAGGATATTTCCTTTGGCCCTATAGTCTTCAATGGGATACGAAATATCTGTTCGCAGATTCAAAAGATATAGGGCTAGCAAAGAGATCCACGAAATACAGATGTAACTCTGTGAGATGAATTAACAGAACACTAAGCAGTTTAACAGAAAGCTTCTTTCCAGATTTCATCTGAGGATATTTCCTTTTTCACCATAGCCCTCTATGGGCTTCCAAATATCACTTTGCCAATTCCACAAGAACTGTCTGAGCGAAAGACTTCTTGAGGGGAAAGCTGTAACTCTGTGAGATGATTTCACAGAACACAAAGAAGTTTCTCAGAAAGCTTCTTTCTCTTTGTTATCGGAGGATATTTCCTTTGGCCATATAGTCTTCAATGGGATCCGAAATATCTGTTCTCAGATTCCAAAGAAATAAGGCTAGCAAAGAGATCCACGAAAAACAGATGTAACTCTGTGAGATGAATTAACAGAACACTAAGCAGTTTCTCAGAAAGCTTCTTTCCAGATTTCATCTGAGGATATTTCCTTTTTCACCATAGCCCTCTAGGGGCTTCCAAATGTCGCTTTGCCAATTCCACAAGAACTGTCTTAGCGAAAGGCTTCTTGAGGGGAAAGCTGTAACTCTGTGAGATGATTTCACAGAACACAAAGAAGTTTCTCAGAAAGCTTCTTTCTCTTTGTTATCGGAGGATATTTCCTTTGGCCCTATAGTCTTCAATGGGATCCGAAATATCTGTTCTCAGATTCCACAGAAATAAGGCTAGCAAAGAGATCCACGAAATACAGATGTAACTCTGTGAGATGAATTAACAGAACACTCAGCAGTTTCTCAGAAAGCTTCCTTCCAGATTTCATCTGAGGATATTTCCTTTTTCACCATAGCCCTCTATGGGCTTCCAAATATCACTTTGCCAATTCCACAAGAACTGTCTTAGCGAAAGGCTTCTTGAGGGGAAAGCTGTAACTCTGTGAGATGATTTCACTGAACACAAAGAAGTTTCTCAGAAAGCTTCTTTCTCATTGTTATCGGAGGATATTTCCTTTGACCCTATAGTCTTCAATGGGATCCGAAATATCTGTTCTCAGATTCAAAAGAAATAAGGCTAGCAAAGAGATCCACGAAATACAGATGTAACTCTGTGAGATGAATTAACAGAACACTAAGCAGCTTCTCAGAAAGCTTCTTTCCAGATTTCATCTGAGGATATTTCCTTTTTCACCATAGGCCTCTATGGGCTTCCAAATATCACTTTGCCAATTCCACAAGAACTGTCTTAGCGAAAGGCTTCTTGAGGGGAAAGCTGTAACTCTGGTAGATGATTTCACAGAACACAAAGAAGTTTCTCAGAAAGCTTCTTTCTCTTTGTTATCGGAGGATATTTCCTTTGGCCCTATAGTCTTCAATGGGATCCGAAATATCTGTTCTCAGATTCCACAGAAATAAGGCTAGCAAAGAGATCCACGAAATACAGATGTAACTCTGTGAGATGAATTAACAGAACACTAAGCAGTTTCTCAGAAAGCTTCTTTCCAGATTTCATCTGAGGATATTTCCTTTTTCACCATAGCCCTCTAGGGGCTTCCAAATATCGCTTTGCCAATTCCACAAGAACTGTCTTAGCGAAAGGCTTCTTGAGGGGAAAGCTGTAACTCTGTGAGATGATTTCACAGAACACAAAGAAGTTTCTCAGAAAGCTTCTTTCTCTTTGTTATCGGAGGATATTTCCTTTGGCCCTATAGTCTTCAAAGGGATCCGAAATATCTGTTCTCAGATTCCACAGAAATAAGGCTAGCAAAGAGATCCACGAAATACAGATGTAACTCTGTGAGATGAATTAACAGAACACTCAGCAGTTTCTCAGAAAGCTTCCTTCCAGATTTCATCTGAGGATATTTCCTTTTTCACCATAGCCCTCTATGGGCTTCCAAATATCACTTTGCCAATTCCACAAGAACTGTCTTAGCTAAAGGCTTCTTGAGGGGAAAGCTGTAACTCTGTGAGATGATTTCACAGAACACAAAGAAGTTTCTCAGAAAGCTTCTTTCTCTTTGTTATCGGAGGATATTTCCTTTGGCCCTATAGTCTTCAATGGGATCCGAAATATCTGTTCTCAGATTCCACAGAAATAAGGCTAGCAAAGAGATCCACGAAATACAGATGTAACTCGGTGAGATGAATTAACAGAACACTAAGCAGTTTCTCAGAAAGCTTCTTTCCAGATTTCATCTGAGGATATTTCCTTTTTCACCATAGCCCTCTATTGACTTCCAAATATCGCTTTGCCAATTCCACGAGAACTATCTTAGCGAAAGGCTTCTTGAGGGGAACGCTGTAACTCTGTGAGATGATTTCACAGAACACAAAGAAGTTTCTCAGAAAGCTTCTTTCTGTTTGTTATCGGAGGATATTTCCTTTGGCCCTATAGTCTTCAATGGGATCCGAAATATCTGTTCTCAGATTCCACAGAAATAAGGCTAGCAAAGAGATCCACGAAATACAGATGTAACTCTGTGAGATGAATTAACAGAACACTCAGCAGTTTCTCAGAAAGCTTCCTTCCAGATTTCATCTGAGGATATTTCCTTTTTCACCATAGCCCTCTAAGGGCTTCCAAATATCACTTTGCCAATTGCACAAGAACTGTCTTAGCGAAAGGCTTCTTGAGGGGAAAGCTGTAACTCTGTGAGATGATTTCACAGAACACAAAGAAGTTTCTCAGAAAGCTTCTTTCTCTTTGTTATCGGAGGATATTTCCTTTGGCCCTATAGTCTTCAATGGGATCCGAAATACCTGTTCTCAGATTCCACAGAAATAAGGCTAGCAAAGAAATCCACGAAATACAGATGTAACTCTGTGAGATGAATTAACAGAACACTAAGCAGTTTCTCGGAAAGCTTCTTTCCAGATTTCATCTGAGGATATTTCCTTTTTCACCATAGCCCTCTATGGGCTTCCAAATATCACTTTGCCAATTCCACAAGAACTGTCTTTGCGAAAGGCTTCTTGAGGGGAAAGCTGTAACTCTGTGAGATGATTTCACAGAACACAAAGAAGTTTCTCAGAAAGCATCTTTCTCTTTGTTATCGGAGGATATTTCCTTTGGCCCTATACTCTTCAATGGGATACGAAATATCTGTTCTCAGATTCCAAAGAAATAAGGCTAGCAAAGAGATCCACGAAATACAGATGTAACTCTGTGAGATGAATTAACAGAACACTAAGCAGCTTCTCAGAAAGCTTCTTTCCAGATTTCATCTGAGGATATTTCCTTTTTCACCATAGGCCTCTATGGGCTTCCAAATATCACTTTGCCAATTCCACAAGAACTGTCTTAGCGAAAGGCTTCTTGAGGGGAAAGCTGTAACTCTGTGAGATGATTTCACAGAACACAAAGAAGTTTCTCAGAAAGCTTCTTTCTCTTTGTTATCGGAGGATATTTCCTTTGGCCCTATAGTCTTCAATGGGATCCGAAATATCTGTTCTCAGATTCCACAGAAATAAGGCTAGCAAAGAAAACCACGAAATACAGATGTAACTCTGTGAGATGAATTAACAGAACACTCAGCAGTTTCTCAGAAAGCTTCCTTCCAGATTTCATCTGAGGATATTTCCTTTTTCACCATAGCCCTCTATGGGCTTCCAAATATCACTTTGCGAATTCCACAAGAACTGTCTTAGCGAAAGGCTTCTTGAGGGGAAAGCTGTAACTCTGTGAGATGATTTCACAGAACACAAAGAAGTTTCTCAGAAAGCTTCTTTCTCTTTGTTATCGGAGGATATTTCCTTTGGCCCTATAGTCTTCAATGGGATACGAAATATCTGTTCGCAGATTCAAAAGATATAGGGCTAGCAAAGAGATCCACGAAATACAGATGTAACTCTGTGAGATGAATTAACAGACCACTCAGCAGTTTCTCAGAAAGCTTCCTTCCAGATTTCATCTGAGGATATTTCCTTTTTCACCATAGCCCTCTAAGGGCTTCCAAATATCACTTTGCCAATTGCACAAGAACTGTCTTAGCGAAAGGCTTCTTGAGGGGAAAGCTGTAACTCTGTGAGATGATTTCACAGAACACAAAGAAGTTTCTCAGAAAGCTTCTTTCTCTTTGTTATCGGAGGATATTTCCTTTGGCCCTATAGTCTTCAATGGGATCCGAAATATCTGTTCTCAGATTCCACAGAAATAAGGCTAGCAAAGAGATCCACGAAATACAGATGTAACTCTGTGAGATGAATTAACAGAACACTCAGCAGTTTCTCAGAAAGCTTCCTTCCAGATTTCATCTGAGGATATTTCCTTTTTCACCATAGCCCTCTAAGGGCTTCCTAATATCACTTTGCCAATTGCACAAGAACTGTCTTAGCGAAAGGCTTCTTGAGGGGAAAGCTGTAACTCTGTGAGATGATTTCACAGAACACAAAGAAGTTTCTCAGAAAGCTTCTTTCTCTTTGTTATCGGAGGATATTTCCTTTGGCCCTATAGTGTTCAATGGGATCCGAATTATCTGTTCTCAGATTCCAAAGAAATAAGGCTAGCAAAGAGATCCACGAAATACAGATGTAACTCTGTGAGATGAATTAACAGAACACTCAGCAGTTTCTCAGAAAGCTTCTTTCCAGATTTCATCTGAGGATATTTCCTTTTTCACCGTAGCCCTCTAAGGGCTTCCAAATATCACTTTGCCAATTCCACAAGAACTGTCTTAGCGAAAGTCTTCTTGAGGAGAAAGCTGTAACTCTGTGAGATGATTTCACAGAACACAAAGAAGTTTCTCAGAAAGCTTCTTTCTCGTTGTTATCGGAGGATATTTCCTTTGGCCCTATAGTCTTCAAAGGGATACGAAATATCTGTTCTCAGATTGCAAAGAAATAAGGCTAGCAAAGAGATCCACGAAATACAGATGTAACTCTGTGAGATGAATTAACAGAACACTAAGCAGCTTCTCAGAAAGCTTCTTTCCAGATTTCATCTGAGGATATTTCCTTTTTCACCATAGGCCTCTATGGGCTTCCAAATATCACTTTGCCAATTCCACAAGAACTGTCTTAGCGAAAGGCTTCTTGAGGGGAAAGCTGTAACTCTGGTAGATGATTTCACAGAACACAAAGAAATTTCTCAGAAAGCTTCTTTCTCTTTGTTATCGGAGGATATTTCCTTTGGCCCTATAGGCTTCAATGGGATCCGAAATATCTGTTCTCAGATTCCACAGAAATAATGCTAGCAAAGAGATCCACGAAATACAGATGTAACTCTGTGAGATGAATTAACAGAACACTCAGCAGTTTCTCAGAAAGCTTCCTTCCAGATTTCATCTGAGGATATTTCCTTTTTCACCATAGCCCTCTAAGGGCTTCCAAATATCACTTTGCCAATTGCACAAGAACTGTCTTAGCGAAAGGCTTCTTGAGGGGAAAGCTGTAACTCTGTGAGATGATTTCACAGAACACAAAGAAGTTTTTCAGAAAGCTTCTTTCTCTTTGTTATCGGAGGATATTTCCTTTGGCCCTATAGTGTTCAATGGGATCCGAATTATCTGTTCTCAGATTCCAAAGAAATAAGGCTAGCAAAGAGATCCACGAAATACAGATGTAACTCTGTGAGATGAATTAACAGAACACTCAGCAGTTTCTCAGAAAGCTTCTTTCCAGATTTCATCTGAGGATATTTCCTTTTTCACCATAGCCCTCTAAGGGCTTCCAAATATCACTTTGCCAATTCCACAAGAACTGTCTTAGCGAAAGTCTTCTTGAGGAGAAAGCTGTAACTCTGTGAGATGATTTCACAGAACACAAAGAAGTTTCTCAGAAAGCTTCTTTCTCTTTGTTATCGGAGGATATTTCCTTTGGCCCTATAGTCTTCAATGGGATACGAAATATCTGTTCGCAGATTCAAAAGATATAGGGCTAGCAAAGAGATCCACGAAATACAGATGTAACTCTGTGAGATGAATTAACAGACCACTCAGCAGTTTCTCAGAAAGCTTCCTTCCAGATTTCATCTGAGGATATTTCCTTTTTCACCATAGCCCTCTAAGGGCTTCCAAATATCACTTTGCCAATTGCACAAGAACTGTCTTAGCGAAAGGCTTCTTGAGGGGAAAGCTGTAACTCTGTGAGATGATTTCACAGAACACAAAGAAGTTTCTCAGAAAGCTTCTTTCTCTTTGTTATCGGAGGATATTTCCTTTGGCCCTATAGTCTTCAATGGGATCCGAAATATCTGTTCTCAGATTCCACAGAAATAAGGCTAGCAAAGAGATCCACGAAATACAGATGTAACTCTGTGAGATGAATTAACAGAACACTCAGCAGTTTCTCAGAAAGCTTCCTTCCAGATTTCATCTGAGGATATTTCCTTTTTCACCATAGCCCTCTAAGGGCTTCCTAATATCACTTTGCCAATTGCACAAGAACTGTCTTAGCGAAAGGCTTCTTGAGGGGAAAGCTGTAACTCTGTGAGATGATTTCACAGAACACAAAGAAGTTTCTCAGAAAGCTTCTTTCTCTTTGTTATCGGAGGATATTTCCTTTGGCCCTATAGTGTTCAATGGGATCCGAATTATCTGTTCTCAGATTCCAAAGAAATAAGGCTAGCAAAGAGATCCACGAAATACAGATGTAACTCTGTGAGATGAATTAACAGAACACTCAGCAGTTTCTCAGAAAGCTTCTTTCCAGATTTCATCTGAGGATATTTCCTTTTTCACCGTAGCCCTCTAAGGGCTTCCAAATATCACTTTGCCAATTCCACAAGAACTGTCTTAGCGAAAGTCTTCTTGAGGAGAAAGCTGTAACTCTGTGAGATGATTTCACAGAACACAAAGAAGTTTCTCAGAAAGCTTCTTTCTCGTTGTTATCGGAGGATATTTCCTTTGGCCCTATAGTCTTCAAAGGGATACGAAATATCTGTTCTCAGATTGCAAAGAAATAAGGCTAGCAAAGAGATCCACGAAATACAGATGTAACTCTGTGAGATGAATTAACAGAACACTAAGCAGCTTCTCAGAAAGCTTCTTTCCAGATTTCATCTGAGGATATTTCCTTTTTCACCATAGGCCTCTATGGGCTTCCAAATATCACTTTGCCAATTCCACAAGAACTGTCTTAGCGAAAGGCTTCTTGAGGGGAAAGCTGTAACTCTGGTAGATGATTTCACAGAACACAAAGAAGTTTCTCAGAAAGCTTCTTTCTCTTTGTTATCGGAGGATATTTCCTTTGGCCCTATAGGCTTCAATGGGATCCGAAATATCTGTTCTCAGATTCCACAGAAATAATGCTAGCAAAGAGATCCACGAAATACAGATGTAACTCTGTGAGATGAATTAACAGAACACTCAGCAGTTTCTCAGAAAGCTTCCTTCCAGATTTCATCTGAGGATATTTCCTTTTTCACCATAGCCCTCTAAGGGCTTCCAAATATCACTTTGCCAATTGCACAAGAACTGTCTTAGCGAAAGGCTTCTTGAGGGGAAAGCTGTAACTCTGTGAGATGATTTCACAGAACACAAAGAAGTTTTTCAGAAAGCTTCTTTCTCTTTGTTATCGGAGGATATTTCCTTTGGCCCTATAGTGTTCAATGGGATCCGAATTATCTGTTCTCAGATTCCAAAGAAATAAGGCTAGCAAAGAGATCCACGAAATACAGATGTAACTCTGTGAGATGAATTAACAGAACACTCAGCAGTTTCTCAGAAAGCTTCTTTCCAGATTTCATCTGAGGATATTTCCTTTTTCACCATAGCCCTCTAAGGGCTTCCAAATATCACTTTGCCAATTCCACAAGAACTGTCTTAGCGAAAGTCTTCTTGAGGAGAAAGCTGTAACTCTGTGAGATGATTTCACAGAACACAAAGAAGTTTCTCAGAAAGCTTCTTTCTCGTTGTTATCGGAGGATATTTCCTTTGGCCCTATAGTCTTCAAAGGGATACGAAATATCTGTTCTCAGATTCCAAAGAAATAAGGCTAGCAAAGAGATCCACGAAATACAGATGTAACTCTGTGAGATGAATTAAGAGAACACTAAGCAGCTTCTCAGAAAGCTTCTTTCCAGATTTCATCTGAGGATATTTCCTTTTTCACCATAGCCCTCTATGGGCTTCCAAATATCACTTTGCCAATTCCACAAGAACTGTCTTAGCGAAAGGCTTCTTGAGGGGAAAGCTGTAACTCTGGTAGATGATTTCACAGAACACAAAGAAGTTTCTCAGAAAGCTTCTTTCTCTTTGTTATCGGAGGATATTTCCTTTGGCCCTATAGTCTTCAATGGGATCCGAAATATCTGTTCTCAGATTCCACAGAAATAAGGCTAGCAAAGAGATCCACGAAATACAGATGTAACTCTGTGAGATGAATTAACAGAACACTAAGCAGTTTCTCAGAAAGCTTCTTTCCAGATTTCATCTGAGGATATTTCCTTTTTCACCATAGCCCTCTATGGGCTTCCAAATATCACTTTGCCAATTCCACAAGAACTGTCTTTGCGAAAGGCTTCTTGAGGGGAAAGCTGTAACTCTGTGAGATGATTTCACAGAACACAAAGAAGTTCCTCAGAAAGCTTCTTTCTCTTTGTTACGGAGGATATTTCCTTTGGCCCTATAGTCTTCAATAGGATCCGAAATATCTGTTCTCAGATTCCACAGAAATAAGGCTAGCAAAGAGATCCACGAAATACAGATGTAACTCGGTGAGATGAATTAACAGAACATTCAGCAGTTTTTCAGAAAGCTTCTTTCCAGATTTCATCTGAGGATATTTCCTTTTTCACCATAGCCCTCTATGGGCTTCCAAATATCACTTTGCCAATTCCACAAGAACTGTCTTAGCGAAAGGCTTCTTGAGGGGAAAGCTGTAACTCTGTGAGATGATTTCACAGAACACAAAGAAGTTTGTCGGAAAGCTTCTTTCTCTTTGTTATCGGAGGATATTTCCTTTGGCCCTATAGTCTTCAATGGGATCCGAAATATCTGTTCTCAGATTCCACAGAAATAAGGCTAGCAAGGAGATCCACGAAATACAGATGTAATTCTGTGAGATGAATTAACAGAACACTCAGCAGTTTCTCAGAAAGCTTCCTTCCAGATTTCATCTGAGGATATTTCCTTTTTCACCATAGCCCTCTATGGGCTTCCAAATATCACTTTGCCAATTCCACAAGAACTGTCTTAGCTAAAGGCTTCTTGAGGGGAAAGCTGTAACTCTGTGAGATGATTTCACAGAATACAAAGAAGTTTCTCAGAAACCTTCTTTCTCTTTGTTATCGGAGGATATTTCCTTTGGCCCTATAGTCTTCAATGGGATCCGAAATATCTGTTCTCAGATTCCACAGAAATAAGGCTAGCAAAGAGATCCAAGAAATACAGATGTAACTCTGTGAGATGAATTAACAGAACACTAAGCAGTTTCTCAGAAAGCTTCTTTCCAGATTTCATCTGAGGATATTTCCTTTTTCACCATAGCCCTCTATGGGCTTCCAAATATCGCTTTGCCAATTCCACGAGAACTGTCTTAGCGAAAGGCTTCTTGAGGGGAACGCTGTAACTCTGTGAGATGATTTCACAGAACACAAAGAAGTTTCTCAGAAAGCTTCTTTCTCTTTGTTATCGGAGGATATTTCCTTTGGCCCTATAGTCTTCAATGGGATCCGAAATATCTGTTCTCAGATTCCACAGAAATAAGGCTAGCAAAGAGATCCACGAAATACAGATGTAACTCTGTGAGATGAATTAACAGAACACTCAGCAGTTTCTCAGAAAGCTTCCTTCCAGATTTCATCTGAGGATATTTCCTTTTTCACCATAGCCCTCTATGGGCTTCCAAATATCACTTTGCCAATTGCACAAGAACTGTCTTAGCGAAAGGCTTCTTGAGGAGAAAGCTGTAACTCTGTGAGATGATTTCACAGAACACAAAGAAGTTTCTCAGAAAGCTTCTTTCTCTTTGTTATCGGAGGATATTTCCTTTGGCCCTATAGTGTTCAATGGGATCCGAATTATCTGTTCTCAGATTCCAAAGAAATAAGGCTAGCAAAGAGATCCACGAAATAAAGATGTAACTCTGTGAGATGAATTAACAGAACACTAAGCAGTTTCTCAGAAAGCTTCTTTCCAGATTTCATCTGAGGATATTTCCTTTTTCACCATAGCCCTCTAAGGGCTTCCAAATATCTCTTTGCCAATTCCACAAGAACTGTCTTAGCGAAAGTCTTCTTGAGGGGAAAGCTGTAACTCTGTGAGATGATTTCACAGACCACAAAGAAGTTTCTCAGAAAGCTTCTTTCTCTTTGTTATCGGAGGATATTTCCTTTGGCCCTATAGTCTTCAAAGGGATACGAAATATCTGTTCTCAGATTCCAAAGAAATAAGGCTAGCAAAGAGATCCACGAAATACAGATGTAACTCTGTGAGATGAATTAACAGAACACTAAGCAGCTTCTCAGAAAGCTTCTTTCCAGATTTCATCTGAGGATATTTCCTTTTTCACCATAGGCCTCTATGGGCTTCCAAATATCACTTTGCCAATTCCACAAGAACTGTCTTAGCGAAAGGCTTCTTGAGGGGAAAGCTGTAACTCTGTGAGATGATTTCACAGAACACAAAGAAGTTTCTCAGAAAGCTTCTTTCTCTTTGTTATCGGAGGATATTTCCTTTGGCCCTATAGTCTTCAATGGGATCCGAAATATCTGTTCTCAGATTCCACAGAAATAAGGCTAGCAAAGAGATCCACGAAATACAGATGTAACTCTGTGAGATGAATTAACAGAACACTAAGCAGTTTCTCGGAAAGCTTCTTTCCAGATTTCATCTGAGGATATTTCCTTTTTCACCATAGGCCTCTATGGGCTTCCAAATATCACTTTGCCAATTCCACAAGAACTGTCTTAGCGAAAGGCTTCTTGAGGGGAAAGCTGTAACTCTGTGAGATGATTTCACAGAACACAAAGAAGTTTCTCAGAAAGCTTCTTTCTCTTTGTTATCGGAGGATATTTCCTTTGGCCCTATAGTCTTCAATGGGATCCGAAATATCTGTTCTCAGATTCCACAGAAATAAGGCTAGCAAAGAAAACCACGAAATACAGATGTAACTCTGTGAGATGAATTAACAGAACACTCAGCAGTTTCTCAGAAAGCTTCCTTCCAGATTTCATCTGAGGATATTTCCTTTTTCACCATAGCCCTCTATGGGCTTCCAAATATCACTTTGCCAATTCCACAAGAACTGTCTTAGCGAAAGGCTTCTTGAGGGGAAAGCTGTAACTCTGTGAGATGATTTCACAGAACACAAAGAAGTTTCTCAGAAAGCTTCTTTCTCTTTGTTATCGGAGGATATTTCCTTTGGCCCTATAGTCTTCAATGGGATCCGAAATATCTGTTCTCAGATTCCACAGAAATAAGGCTAGCAAAGAGATCCACGAAATACAGATGTAACTCTGTGAGATGAATTAACAGAACACTCAGCAGTTTCTCAGAAAGCTTCCTTCCAGATTTCATCTGAGGATATTTCCTTTTTCACCATAGCCCTCTATGGGCTTCCAAATATCACTTTGCCAATTGCACAAGAACTGTCTTAGCGAAAGGCTTCTTGAGGAGAAAGCTGTAACTCTGTGAGATGATTTCACAGAACACAAAGAAGTTTCTCAGAAAGCTTCTTTCTCTTTGTTATCGGAGGATATTTCCTTTGGCCCTATAGTGTTCAATGGGATCCGAATTATCTGTTCTCAGATTCCAAAGAAATAAGGCTAGCAAAGAGATCCACGAAATAAAGATGTAACTCTGTGAGATGAATTAACAGAACACTAAGCAGTTTCTCAGAAAGCTTCTTTCCAGATTTCATCTGAGGATATTTCCTTTTTCACCATAGCCCTCTAAGGGCTTCCAAATATCTCTTTGCCAATTCCACAAGAACTGTCTTAGCGAAAGTCTTCTTGAGGGGAAAGCTGTAACTCTGTGAGATGATTTCACAGAACACAAAGAAGTTTCTCAGAAAGCTTCTTTCTCTTTGTTATCGGAGGATATTTCCTTTGGCCCTATAGTCTTCAAAGGGATACGAAATATCTGTTCTCAGATTCCAAAGAAATAAGGCTAGCAAAGAGATCCACGAAATACAGATGTAACTCTGTGAGATGAATTAACAGAACACTAAGCAGCTTCTCAGAAAGCTTCTTTCCAGATTTCATCTGAGGATATTTCCTTTTTCACCATAGGCCTCTATGGGCTTCCAAATATCACTTTGCCAATTCCACAAGAACTGTCTTAGCGAAAGGCTTCTTGAGGGGAAAGCTGTAACTCTGTGAGATGATTTCACAGAACACAAAGAAGTTTCTCAGAAAGCTTCTTTCTCTTTGTTATCGGAGGATATTTCCTTTGGCCCTATAATCTTCAATGGGATCCGAAATATCTGTTCTCAGATTCCACAGAAATAAGGCTAGCAAAGAGATCCACGAAATACAGATGTAACTCTGTGAGATGAATTAACAGAACACTAAGCAGTTTCTCGGAAAGCTTCTTTCCAGATTTCATCTGAGGATATTTCCTTTTTCACCATAGGCCTCTATGGGCTTCCAAATATCACTTTGCCAATTCCACAAGAACTGTCTTAGCGAAAGGCTTCTTGAGGGGAAAGCTGTAACTCTGTGAGATGATTTCACAGAACACAAAGAAGTTTCTCAGAAAGCTTCTTTCTCTTTGTTATCGGAGGATATTTCCTTTGGCCCTATAGTCTTCAATGGGATCCGAAATATCTGTTCTCAGATTCCACAGAAATAAGGCTAGCAAAGAAAACCACGAAATACAGATGTAACTCTGTGAGATGAATTAACAGAACACTCAGCAGTTTCTCAGAAAGCTTCCTTCCAGATTTCATCTGAGGATATTTCCTTTTTCACCATAGCCCTCTATGGGCTTCCAAATATCACTTTGCCAATTCCACAAGAACTGTCTTAGCGAAAGGCTTCTTGAGGGGAAAGCTGTAACTCTGTGAGATGATTTCACAGAACACAAAGAAGTTTCTCAGAAAGCTTCTTTCTCTTTGTTATCGGAGGATATTTCCTTTGGCCCTATAGTCTTCAAAGGGATACGAAATATCTGTTCGCAGATTCAAAAGATATAGGGCTAGCAAAGAGATCCACGAAATACAGATGTAACTCTGTGAGATGAATTAACAGAACACTAAGCAGTTTAACAGAAAGCTTCTTTCCAGATTTCATCTGAGGATATTTCCTTTTTCACCATAGCCCTCTATGGGCTTCCAAATATCACTTTGCCAATTCCACAAGAACTGTCTGAGCGAAAGACTTCTTGAGGGGAAACCTGTAACTCTGTGAGATGATTTCACAGAACACAAAGAAGTTTCTCAGAAAGCTTCTTTCTCTTTGTTATCGGAGGATATTTCCTTTGGCCATATAGTCTTCAATGGGATCCGAAATATCTGTTCTCAGATTCCAAAGAAATAAGGCTAGCAAAGAGATCCACGAAAAACAGATGTAACTCTGTGAGATGAATTAACAGAACACTAAGCAGTTTCTCAGAAAACTTCTTTCCAGATTTCATCTGAGGATATTTCCTTTTTCACCATAGCCCTCTAGGGGCTTCCAAATATCGCTTTGCCAATTCCACAAGAACTGTCTTAGCGAAAGGCTTCTTGAGGGGAAAGCTGTAACTCTGTGAGATGATTTCACAGAACACAAAGAAGTTTCTCAGAAAGCTTCTTTCTCTTTGTTATCGGAGGATATTTCCTTTGGCCCTATAGTCTTCAATGGGATCCGAAATATCTGTTCTCAGATTCCACAGAAATAAGGCTAGCAAAGAGATCCACGAAATACAGATGTAACTCTGTGAGATGAATTAACAGAACACTCAGCAGTTTCTCAGAAAGCTTCCTTCCAGATTTCATCTGAGGATATTTCCTTTTTCACCATAGCCCTCTATGGGCTTCCAAATATCACTTTGCCAATTCCACAAGAACTGTCTTAGCGAAAGGCTTCTTGAGGGGAAAGCTGTAACTCTGTGAGATGATTTCACTGAACACAAAGAAGTTTCTCAGAAAGCTTCTTTCTCATTGTTATCGGAGGATATTTCCTTTGACCCTATAGTCTTCAATGGGATCCGAAATATCTGTTCTCAGATTCAAAAGAAATAAGGCTAGCAAAGAGATCCACGAAATACAGATGTAACTCTGTGAGATGAATTAACAGAACACTAAGCAGCTTCTCAGAAAGCTTCTTTCCAGATTTCATCTGAGGATATTTCCTTTTTCACCATAGGCCTCTATGGGCTTCCAAATATCACTTTGCCAATTCCACAAGAACTGTCTTAGCGAAAGGCTTCTTGAGGGGAAAGCTGTAACTCTGGTAGATGATTTCACAGAACACAAAGAAGTTTCTCAGAAAGCTTCTTTCTCTTTGTTATCGGAGGATATTTCCTTTGGCCCTATAGTCTTCAATGGGATCCGAAATATCTGTTCTCAGATTCCACAGAAATAAGGCTAGCAAAGAGATCCACGAAATACAGATGTAAGTCTGTGAGATGAATTAACAGAACACTAAGCAGTTTCTCAGAAAGCTTCTTTCCAGATTTCATCTGAGGATATTTCCTTTTTCACCATAGCCCTCTATGGGCTTCCAAATAAAACTTTGCCAATTCCACAAGAACTGTCTGAGCGAAAGACTTCTTGAGGGGAAAGCTGTAACTCTGTGAGATGATTTCACAGAACACAAAGAAGTTTCTCAGAAAGCTTCTTTCTCTTTGTTATCGGAGGATATTTCCTTTGGCCATATAGTCTTCGATGGGATCCGAAATATCTGTTCTCAGTTTCCAAAGAAATAAGGCTAGCAAAGAGATCCACGAAAAACAGATTTAACTCTGTGAGTTGAATTAACAGAACACTCAGCAGTTTCTCAGAAAGCTTCTTTCCAGATTTCATCTGAGGATATTTCCTTTTTCACCATAGCCCTCTATGGGCTTCCAAATAAAACTTTGCCAATTCCACAAGAACTGTCTGAGCGAAAGACTTCTTGAGGGGAAAGCTGTAACTCTGTGAGATGATTTCACAGAACACAAAGAAGTTTCTCAGAAAGCTTCTTTCTCTTTGTTATCGGAGGATATTTCCTTTGGCCATATAGTCTTCAATGGGATCCGAAATATCTGTTCTCAGTTTCCAAAGAAATAAGGCTAGCAAAGAGATCCACGAAAAACAGATGTAACTCTGTGAGTTGAATTAACAGAACACTAAGCAGTTTCTCAGAAAGCTTCTTTCCAGATTTCATCTGAGGATATTTCCTTTTTCACCATAGCCCTCTAGGGGCTTCCAAATATCACTTTGCCAATTCCACAAGAACTGTCTTAGCGAAAGGCTTCTTGAGGGGAAAGCTGTAACTCTGTGAGATGATTTCACAGAACACAAAGAAGTTTCTCAGAAAGCTTCTTTCTCTTTGTTATCGGAGGATATTTCCTTTGGCCCTATAGTCTTCAAAGGGATCCGAAATATCTGTTCTCAGATTCCACAGAAATAAGGCTAGCAAAGAGATCCACGAAATACAGATGTAACTCTGTGAGATGAATTAACAGAACACTCAGCAGTTTCTCAGAAAGCTTCCTTCCAGATTTCATCTGAGGATATTTCCTTTTTCACCATAGCCCTCTATGGGCTTCCAAATATCACTTTGCCAATTCCACAAGAACTGTCTTAGCGAAAGGCTTCTTGAGGGGAAAGCTGTAACTCTGTGAGATGATTTCACTGAACACAAAGAAGTTTCTCAGAAAGCTTCTTTCTCTTTGTTATCGGAGGATATTTCCTTTGGCCCTATAGTCTTCAATGGGATCCGAAATATCTGTTCTCAGATTCAAAAGAAATAAGGCTAGCAAAGAGATCCACGAAATACAGATGTAACTCTGTGAGATGAATTAACAGAACACTAAGCAGCTTCTCAGAAAGCTTCTTTCCAGATTTCATCTGAGGATATTTCCTTTTTCACCATAGGCCTCTATGGGCTTCCAAATATCACTTTGCCAATTCCACAAGAACTGTCTTAGCGAAAGGCTTCTTGAGGGGAAAGCTGTAACTCTGGTAGATGATTTCACAGAACACAAAGAAGTTTCTCAGAAAGCTTCTTTCTCTTTGTTATCGGAGGATATTTCCTTTGGCCCTATAGTCTTCAATGGGATCCGAAATATCTGTTCTCAGATTCCACAGAAATAAGGCTAGCAAAGAGATCCACGAAATACAGATGTAACTCTGTGAGATGAATTAACAGAACACTAAGCAGTTTCTCAGAAAGCTTCTTTCCAGATTTCATCTGAGGATATTTCCTTTTTCACCATAGCCCTCTATGGGCTTCCAAATATCACTTTGCCAATTCCACAAGAACTGTCTTTGCGAAAGGCTTCTTGAGGGGAAAGCTGTAACTCTGTGAGATGATTTCACAGAACACAAAGAAGTTCCTCAGAAAGCTTCTTTCTCTTTGTTACGGAGGATATTTCCTTTGGCCCTATAGTCTTCAATAGGATCCGAAATATCTGTTCTCAGATTCCACAGAAATAAGGCTAGCAAAGAGATCCACGAAATACAGATGTAACTCGGTGAGATGAATTAACAGAACATTCAGCAGTTTTTCAGAAAGCTTCTTTCCAGATTTCATCTGAGGATATTTCCTTTTTCACCATAGCCCTCTATGGGCTTCCAAATATCACTTTGCCAATTCCACAAGAACTGTCTTAGCGAAAGGCTTCTTGAGGGGAAAGCTGTAACTCTGTGAGATGATTTCACAGAACACAAAGAAGTTTCTCGGAAAGCTTCTTTCTCTTTGTTATCGGAGGATATTTCCTTTGGCCCCATAGTCTTCAATGGGATCCGAAATATCTGTTCTCAGATTCAAAAGAAATAAGGCTAGCAAAGAGATCCACGAAATACAGATGTAACTCTGTGAGATGAATTAACAGAACACTAAGCAGCTTCTCAGAAAGCTTCTTTCCAGATTTCATCTGAGGATATTTCCTTTTTCACCATAGGCCTCTATGGGCTTCCAAATATCACTTTGCCAATTCCACAAGAACTGTCTTAGCGAAAGGCTTCTTGAGGGGAAAGCTGTAACTCTGGTAGATGATTTCACAGAACACAAAGAAGTTTCTCAGAAAGCTTCTTTCTCTTTGTTATCGGAGGATATTTCCTTTGGCCCTATAGTCTTCAATGGGATCCGAAATATCTGTTCTCAGATTCCACAGAAATAAGGCTAGCAAAGAGATCCACGAAATACAGATGTAAGTCTGTGAGATGAATTAACAGAACACTAAGCAGTTTCTCAGAAAGCTTCTTTCCAGATTTCATCTGAGGATATTTCCTTTTTCACCATAGCCCTCTATGGGCTTCCAAATAAAACTTTGCCAATTCCACAAGAACTGTCTGAGCGAAAGACTTCTTGAGGGGAAAGCTGTAACTCTGTGAGATGATTTCACAGAACACAAAGAAGTTTCTCAGAAAGCTTCTTTCTCTTTGTTATCGGAGGATATTTCCTTTGGCCATATAGTCTTCGATGGGATCCGAAATATCTGTTCTCAGTTTCCAAAGAAATAAGGCTAGCAAAGAGATCCACGAAAAACAGATTTAACTCTGTGAGTTGAATTAACAGAACACTCAGCAGTTTCTCAGAAAGCTTCTTTCCAGATTTCATCTGAGGATATTTCCTTTTTCACCATAGCCCTCTATGGGCTTCCAAATAAAACTTTGCCAATTCCACAAGAACTGTCTGAGCGAAAGACTTCTTGAGGGGAAAGCTGTAACTCTGTGAGATGATTTCACAGAACACAAAGAAGTTTGTCGGAAAGCTTCTTTCTCTTTGTTATCGGAGGATATTTCCTTTGGCCCTATAGTCTTCAATGGGATCCGAAATATCTGTTCTCAGATTCCACAGAAATAAGGCTAGCAAGGAGATCCACGAAATACAGATGTAATTCTGTGAGATGAATTAACAGAACACTCAGCAGTTTCTCAGAAAGCTTCCTTCCAGATTTCATCTGAGGATATTTCCTTTTTCACCATAGCCCTCTATGGGCTTCCAAATATCACTTTGCCAATTCCACAAGAACTGTCTTAGCTAAAGGCTTCTTGAGGGGAAAGCTGTAACTCTGTGAGATGATTTCACAGAATACAAAGAAGTTTCTCAGAAACCTTCTTTCTCTTTGTTATCGGAGGATATTTCCTTTGGCCCTATAGTCTTCAATGGGATCCGAAATATCTGTTCTCAGATTCCACAGAAATAAGGCTAGCAAAGAGATCCACGAAATACAGATGTAACTCTGTGAGATGAATTAACAGAACACTAAGCAGTTTCTCAGAAAGCTTCTTTCCAGATTTCATCTGAGGATATTTCCTTTTTCACCATAGCCCTCTATGGGCTTCCAAATATCGCTTTGCCAATTCCACGAGAACTGTCTTAGCGAAAGGCTTCTTGAGGGGAACGCTGTAACTCTGTGAGATGATTTCACAGAACACAAAGAAGTTTCTCAGAAAGCTTCTTTCTCTTTGTTATCGGAGGATATTTCCTTTGGCCCTATAGTCTTCAATGGGATCCGAAATATCTGTTCTCAGATTCCACAGAAATAAGGCTAGCAAAGAGATCCACGAAATACAGATGTAACTCTGTGAGATGAATTAACAGAACACTCAGCAGTTTCTCAGAAAGCTTCCTTCCAGATTTCATCTGAGGATATTTCCTTTTTCACCATAGCCCTCTATGGGCTTCCAAATATCACTTTGCCAATTGCACAAGAACTGTCTTAGCGAAAGGCTTCTTGAGGAGAAAGCTGTAACTCTGTGAGATGATTTCACAGAACACAAAGAAGTTTCTCAGAAAGCTTCTTTCTCTTTGTTATCGGAGGATATTTCCTTTGGCCCTATAGTGTTCAATGGGATCCGAATTATCTGTTCTCAGATTCCAAAGAAATAAGGCTAGCAAAGAGATCCACGAAATAAAGATGTAACTCTGTGAGATGAATTAACAGAACACTAAGCAGTTTCTCAGAAAGCTTCTTTCCAGATTTCATCTGAGGATATTTCCTTTTTCACCATAGCCCTCTAAGGGCTTCCAAATATCTCTTTGCCAATTCCACAAGAACTGTCTTAGCGAAAGTCTTCTTGAGGGGAAAGCTGTAACTCTGTGAGATGATTTCACAGACCACAAAGAAGTTTCTCAGAAAGCTTCTTTCTCTTTGTTATCGGAGGATATTTCCTTTGGCCCTATAGTCTTCAAAGGGATACGAAATATCTGTTCTCAGATTCCAAAGAAATAAGGCTAGCAAAGAGATCCACGAAATACAGATGTAACTCTGTGAGATGAATTAACAGAACACTAAGCAGCTTCTCAGAAAGCTTCTTTCCAGATTTCATCTGAGGATATTTCCTTTTTCACCATAGGCCTCTATGGGCTTCCAAATATCACTTTGCCAATTCCACAAGAACTGTCTTAGCGAAAGGCTTCTTGAGGGGAAAGCTGTAACTCTGTGAGATGATTTCACAGAACACAAAGAAGTTTCTCAGAAAGCTTCTTTCTCTTTGTTATCGGAGGATATTTCCTTTGGCCCTATAGTCTTCAATGGGATCCGAAATATCTGTTCTCAGATTCCACAGAAATAAGGCTAGCAAAGAGATCCACGAAATACAGATGTAACTCTGTGAGATGAATTAACAGAACACTAAGCAGTTTCTCGGAAAGCTTCTTTCCAGATTTCATCTGAGGATATTTCCTTTTTCACCATAGGCCTCTATGGGCTTCCAAATATCACTTTGCCAATTCCACAAGAACTGTCTTAGCGAAAGGCTTCTTGAGGGGAAAGCTGTAACTCTGTGAGATGATTTCACAGAACACAAAGAAGTTTCTCAGAAAGCTTCTTTCTCTTTGTTATCGGAGGATATTTCCTTTGGCCCTATAGTCTTCAATGGGATCCGAAATATCTGTTCTCAGATTCCACAGAAATAAGGCTAGCAAAGAAAACCACGAAATACAGATGTAACTCTGTGAGATGAATTAACAGAACACTCAGCAGTTTCTCAGAAAGCTTCCTTCCAGATTTCATCTGAGGATATTTCCTTTTTCACCATAGCCCTCTATGGGCTTCCAAATATCACTTTGCCAATTCCACAAGAACTGTCTTAGCGAAAGGCTTCTTGAGGGGAAAGCTGTAACTCTGTGAGATGATTTCACAGAACACAAAGAAGTTTCTCAGAAAGCTTCTTTCTCTTTGTTATCGGAGGATATTTCCTTTGGCCCTATAGTCTTCAATGGGATCCGAAATATCTGTTCTCAGATTCCACAGAAATAAGGCTAGCAAAGAGATCCACGAAATACAGATGTAACTCTGTGAGATGAATTAACAGAACACTCAGCAGTTTCTCAGAAAGCTTCCTTCCAGATTTCATCTGAGGATATTTCCTTTTTCACCATAGCCCTCTATGGGCTTCCAAATATCACTTTGCCAATTGCACAAGAACTGTCTTAGCGAAAGGCTTCTTGAGGAGAAAGCTGTAACTCTGTGAGATGATTTCACAGAACACAAAGAAGTTTCTCAGAAAGCTTCTTTCTCTTTGTTATCGGAGGATATTTCCTTTGGCCCTATAGTGTTCAATGGGATCCGAATTATCTGTTCTCAGATTCCAAAGAAATAAGGCTAGCAAAGAGATCCACGAAAAACAGATTTAACTCTGTGAGTTGAATTAACAGAACACTCAGCAGTTTCTCAGAAAGCTTCTTTCCAGATTTCATCTGAGGATATTTCCTTTTTCACCATAGCCCTCTATGGGCTTCCAAATAAAACTTTGCCAATTCCACAAGAACTGTCTGAGCGAAAGACTTCTTGAGGGGAAAGCTGTAACTCTGTGAGATGATTTCACAGAACACAAAGAAGTTTCTCAGAAAGCTTCTTTCTCTTTGTTATCGGAGGATATTTCCTTTGGCCATATAGTCTTCAATGGGATCCGAAATATCTGTTCTCAGTTTCCAAAGAAATAAGGCTAGCAAAGAGATCCACGAAAAACAGATGTAACTCTGTGAGTTGAATTAACAGAACACTAAGCAGTTTCTCAGAAAGCTTCTTTCCAGATTTCATCTGAGGATATTTCCTTTTTCACCATAGCCCTCTAGGGGCTTCCAAATATCGCTTTGCCAATTCCACAAGAACTGTCTTAGCGAAAGGCTTCTTGAGGGGAAAGCTGTAACTCTGTGAGATGATTTCACAGAACACAAAGAAGTTTCTCAGAAAGCTTCTTTCTCTTTGTTATCGGAGGATATTTCCTTTGGCCCTATAGTCTTCAAAGGGATCTGAAATATCTGTTCTCAGATTCCACAGAAATAAGGCTAGCAAAGAGATCCACGAAATACAGATGTAACTCTGTGAGATGAATTAACAGAACACTCAGCAGTTTCTCAGAAAGCTTCCTTCCAGATTTCATCTGAGGATATTTCCTTTTTCACCATAGCCCTCTATGGGCTTCCAAATATCCCTTTGCCAATTCCACAAGAACTGTCTTAGCGAAAGGCTTCTTGAGGGGAAAGCTGTAACTCTGTGAGATGATTTCACTGAACACAAAGAAGTTTCTCAGAAAGCTTCTTTCTCTTTGTTATCGGAGGATATTTCCTTTGGCCCTATAGTCTTCAATGGGATCCGAAATATCTGTTCTCAGATTCAAAAGAAATAAGGCTAGCAAAGAGATCCACGAAATACAGATGTAACTCTGTGAGATGAATTAACAGAACACTAAGCAGCTTCTCAGAAAGCTTCTTTCCAGATTTCATCTGAGGATATTTCCTTTTTCACCATAGGCCTCTATGGGCTTCCAAATATCACTTTGCCAATTCCACAAGAACTGTCTTAGCGAAAGGCTTCTTGAGGGGAAAGCTGTAACTCTGGTAGATGATTTCACAGAACACAAAGAAGTTTCTCAGAAAGCTTCTTTCTCTTTGTTATCGGAGGATATTTCCTTTGGCCCTATAGTCTTCAATGGGATCCGAAATATCTGTTCTCAGATTCCACAGAAATAAGGCTAGCAAAGAGATCCACGAAATACAGATGTAACTCTGTGAGATGAATTAACAGAACACTAAGCAGTTTCTCAGAAAGCTTCTTTCCAGATTTCATCTGAGGATATTTCCTTTTTCACCATAGCCCTCTATGGGCTTCCAAATATCACTTTGCCAATTCCACAAGAACTGTCTTTGCGAAAGGCTTCTTGAGGGGAAAGCTGTAACTCTGTGAGATGATTTCACAGAACACAAAGAAGTTCCTCAGAAAGCTTCTTTCTCTTTGTTACGGAGGATATTTCCTTTGGCCCTATAGTCTTCAATAGGATCCGAAATATCTGTTCTCAGATTCCACAGAAATAAGGCTAGCAAAGAGATCCACGAAATACAGATGTAACTCGGTGAGATGAATTAACAGAACATTCAGCAGTTTTTCAGAAAGCTTCTTTCCAGATTTCATCTGAGGATATTTCCTTTTTCACCATAGCCCTCTATGGGCTTCCAAATATCACTTTGCCAATTCCACAAGAACTGTCTTAGCGAAAGGCTTCTTGAGGGGAAAGCTGTAACTCTGTGAGATGATTTCACAGAACACAAAGAAGTTTCTCGGAAAGCTTCTTTCTCTTTGTTATCGGAGGATATTTCCTTTGGCCCCATAGTCTTCAATGGGATCCGAAATATCTGTTCTCAGATTCCACAGAAATAAGGCTAGCAAAGAGATCCACGAAATACAGATGTAATTCTGTGAGATGAATTAACGGAACACTCAGCAGTTTCTCAGAAAGCTTCCTTCCAGATTTCATCTGAGGATATTTCCTTTTTCACCATAGCCCTCTATGGGCTTCCAAATATCACTTTGCCAATTCCACAAGAACTGTCTTAGCTAAAGGCTTCTTGAGGGGAAAGCTGTAACTCTGTGAGATGATTTCACAGAACACAAAGAAGTTTCTCAGAAAGCTTCTTTCTCTTTGTTATCGGAGGATATTTCCTTTGGCCCTATAGTCTTCAATGGGATCCGAAATATCTGTTCTCAGATTCCACAGAAATAAGGCTAGCAAAGAGATCCACGAAATACAGATGTAACTCTGTGAGATGAATTAACAGAACACTAAGCAGTTTCTCAGAAAGCTTCTTTCCAGATTTCATCTGAGGATATTTCCTTTTTCACCCTAGCCCTCTATGGGCTTCCAAATATCGCTTTGCCAATTCCACGAGAACTGTCTTAGCGAAAGGCTTCTTGAGGGGAACGCTGAAACTCTGTGAGATGATTTCACAGAACACAAAGAAGTTTCTCAGAAAGCTTCTTTCTCTTTGTTATCGGAGGATATTTCCTTTGGCCCTAGAGTCTTCAATGGGATCCGAAATATCTGTTCTCAGATTCCACAGAAATAAGGCTAGCAAAGAGATCCACGAAATACAGATGTAACTCTGTGAGATGAATTAACAGAACACTCAGCAGTTTCTCAGAAAACTTCCTTCCAGATTTCATCTGAGGATATTTCCTTTTTCACCGTAGCCCTCTATGGGCTTCCAAATATCACCTTGCCAATTGCACAAGAACTGTCTTAGCGAAAGGCTTCTTGAGGGGAAAGCTGTAACTCTGTGAGATGATTTCACAGAACACAAAGAAGTTTCTCAGAAAGCTTCTTTCTCGTTGTTATCGGAGGATATTTCCTTTGGCCCTATAGTCTTCAATGGGATCCGAATTATCTGTTCTCAGATTCCAAAGAAATAAGGCTAGCAAAGAGATCCACGAAATACAGATGTAACTCTGTGAGATGAATTAACAGAACACTCAGCAGTTTCTCAGAAAGCTTCTTTCCAGATTTCATCTGAGGATATTTCCTTTTTCACCATAGCCCTCTAAGGGCTTCCAAATATCACTTTGCCAATTCCACAAGAACTGTCTTAGCGAAAGTCTTCTTGAGGGGAAAGCTGTAACTCTGTGAGATGATTTCACAGAACACAAAGAAGTTTCTCAGAAAGCTTCTTTCTCTTTGTTATCGGAGGATATTTCCTTTGGCCCTATAGTCTTCAATGGGATCCGAAATATCTGTTCTCAGATTCCACAGAAATAAGGCTAGCAAAGAGATCCACGAAATACAGATGTAACTCTGTGAGATGAATTAACAGAACACTAAGCAGCTTCTCAGAAAGCTTCTTTCCAGATTTCATCTGAGGATATTTCCTTTTTCACCATAGCCCTCTATGGGCTTCCAAATATCACTTTGCCAATTGCATAAGAACTGTCTTAGCGAAAGGCTTCTTGAGGGGAAAGCTGTAACTCTGTGAGATGATTTCACAGAACACAAAGAAGTTTCTCAGAAAGCTTCTTTCTCTTTGTTATCGGAGGATATTTCCTTTGGCCCTATAGTCTTCAATGGTATCCGAAATATCTGTTCTCAGATTCCACAGAAATAAGGCTAGCAAAGAAAAACACGAAATACAGATGTAACTCTGTGAGATGAATTAACAGAACACTCAGCAGTTTCTCAGAAAGCTTCCTTCCAGATTTCATCTGAGGATATTTCCTTTTTCACCATAGCCCTCTATGGGCTTCCAAATATCACTTTGCCAATTCCACAAGAACTGTCTTAGCGAAAGGCTTCTTGAGGGGAAAGCTGTAACTCTGTGAGATGATTTCACAGAACACAAAGAAGTTTCTCAGAAAGCTTCTTTCTCTTTGTTATCGGAGGATATTTCCTTTGGCCCTATAGTCTTCAATGGGATACGAAATATCTGTTCGGAGATTCAAAAGATATAGGGCTAGCAAAGAGATCCACGAAATACAGATGTAACTCTGTGAGATGAATTAACAGAGCACTAAGCAGTTTAACAGAAAGCTTCTTTCCAGATTTCATCTGAGGATATTTCCTTTTTCACCATAGCCCTCTAATGGGCTTCCAAATATCACTTTGCCAATTCCACAAGAACTGTCTGAGCGAAAGACTTCTTGAGGGGAAAGCTGTAACTCTGTGAGATGATTTCACAGAACACAAAGAAGTTTCTCAGAAAGCTTCTTTCTCTTTGTTATCGGAGGATATCTCCTTTGGCCATATAGTCTTCAATGGGATCCGAAATATCTGTTCTCAGATTCCAAAGAAATAAGGCTAGCAAAGAGATCCACGAAAAACAGATGTAACTCTGTGAGATGAATTAACAGAACACTAAGCAGTTTCTCAGAAAGCTTCTTTCCAGATTTCATCTGAGGATATTTCCTTTTTCACCATAGCCCTCTAGGGGCTTCCAAATATCGCTTTGCCAATTCCACAAAAACTGTCTTAGCGAAAGGCTTCTTGAGGGGAAAGCTGTAACTCTGTGAGATGATTTCACAGAACACAAAGAAGTTTCTCAGAAAGCTTCTTTCTCTTTGTTATCGGAGGATATTTCCTTTGGCCCTATAGTCTTCAATGGGATCCGAAATATCTGTTCTCAGATTCCACAGAAATAAGGCTAGCAAAGAGATCCACGAAATACAGATGTAACTCTGTGAGATGAATTAACAGAACACTAAGCAGTTTCTCAGAAAGCTTCCTTCCAGATTTCATCTGAGGATATTTCCTTTTTCACCATAGCCCTCTATGGGCTTCCAAATATCACTTTGCCAATTCCACAAGAACTGTCTTAGCGAAAGGCTTCTTGAGGGGAAAGCTGTAACTCTGTGAGATGATTTCACAGAACACAAAGAAGTTTCTCAGAAAGCTTCTTTCTCTTTGTTATCGGAGGATATTTCCTTTGGCCCTATAGTCTTCAATGGGATACGAAATATCTGTTCTCAGATTCAAAAGAAATAAGGCTAGCAAAGATATCCACGAAATACAGATGTAACTCTGTGAGATGAATTAACAGAACACTAAGCAGTTTAACAGAAAGCTTCTTTCCAGATTTCATCTGAGGATATTTCCTTTTTCACCATAGCCCTCTAAGGGCTTCCAAATATCACTTTGCCAATTACACAAGAACTGTCTGAGCGAAAGGCTTCTTGAGGGGAAAGCTGTAACTCTGTGAGATGATTTCACAGAACACAAAGAAGTTTCTCAGAAAGCTTCTTTCTCTTTTTTATCGGAGGATATTTCCTTTGGCCCTATAGTCTTCAATGGGATCCGAAATATCTGTTCTCAGATTCCAAAGAAATAAGGCTAGCAAAGAGATCCACGAAAAACAGATGTAACTCTGTGAGATGAATTAACAGAACACTAAGCAGTTTCTCAGAAAGCTTCTTTCCAGATTTCATCTGAGGATATTTCCTTTTTCACCATAGCCCTCTAGGGGCTTCCAAATATCGCTTTGCCAATTCCACAAGAACTGTCTTAGCGAAAGGCTTCTTGAGGGGAAAGCTGTAACTCTGTGAGATGATTTCACAGAACACAAAGAAGTTTCTCAGAAAGCTTCTTTCTCTTTGTTATCGGAGGATATTTCCTTTGGCCCTATAGTCTTCAATGGTATCCGAAATATCTGTTCTCAGATTCCACAGAAATAAGGCTAGCAAAGAAAACCACGAAATACAGATGTAACTCTGTGAGATGAATTAACAGAACTTTCAGCAGTTTCTCAGAAAGCTTCCTTCCAGATTTCATCTGAGGATATTTCCTTTTTCACCATAGCCCTCTATGGGCTTCCAAATATCACTTTGCCAATTCCACAAGCACTGTCTTAGCGAAAGGCATCTTGAGGGGAAAGCTGTAACTCTGTGAGATGATTTCACAGAACACAAAGAAGTTTCTCAGAAAGCTTCTTTCTCTTTGTTATCGGAGGATATTTCCTTTGGCCCTATAGTCTTCAATGGGATACGAAATATCTGTTCGCAGATTCAAAAGATATAGGGCTAGCAAAGAGATCCACGAAATACAGATGTAACTCTGTGAGATGAATTAACAGAACACTAAGCAGTTTAACAGAAAGCTTCTTTCCAGATTTCATCTGAGGATATTTCCTTTTTCACCATAGCCCTCTATGGGCTTCCAAATATCACTTTGCCAATTCCACAAGAACTGTCTGAGCGAAAGACTTCTTGAGGGAAAAGCTGTAACTCTGTGAGATGATTTCACAGAACACAAAGAAGTTTCTCAGAAAGCTTCTTTCTCTTTGTTATCGGAGGATATTTCCTTTGGCCATATAGTCTTCAATGGGATCCGAAATATCTGTTCTCAGATTCCAAAGAAATAAGGCTAGCAAAGAGATCCACGAAAAACAGAAGTAACTCTGTGAGATGAATTAACAGAACACTCAGCAGTTTCTCAGAAAGCTTCTTTCCAGATTTCATCTGAGGATATTTCCTTTTTCACCATAGCCCTTTAGGGGCTTCCAAATATCGCTTTGCCAATTCCACAAGAACTGTCTTAGCGAAAGGCTTCTTGAGGGGAAAGCTGTAACTCTGTGAGATGATTTCACAGAACACAAAGAAGTTTCTCAGAAAGCTTCTTTCTCTTTGTTATCGGAGGATATTTCCTTTGGCCCTATAGTCTTCAATGGGATCCGAAATATCTGTTCTCAGATTCCACAGAAATAAGGCTAGCAAAGAGATCCACGAAATACAGATGTAACTCTGTGAGATGAATTAACAGAACACTCAGCAGTTTCTCAGAAAGCTTCCTTCCAGATTTCATCTGAGGATATTTCCTTTTTCACCATAGCCCTCTATGGGCTTCCAAATATCACTTTGCCAATTCCACAAGAACTGTCTTAGCGAAAGGCTTCTTGAGGGGAAAGCTGTAACTCTGTGAGATGATTTCACAGAACACAAAGAAGTTTCTCAGAAAGCTTCTTTTCTTTGTTATCGGAGGATATTTCCTTTGGCCCTATAGTCTTCAATGGGATCCGAAATATCTGTTCTCTGATTCCACAGAAATAAGGCTAGCAAAGAGATCCACGAAATACAGATGTAACTCTGTGATATGAATTAACAGAACACTCAGCAGTTTCTCAGAAAGCTTCTTTCCAGATTTCGTCTGAGGATATTTCCTTTTTCACCATAGCCCTCTATGGGCTTCCAAATATCACTTTGCCAATTCCACAAGAACTGTCTTAGCGAAAGGCTTCTTGAGGGGAAAGCTGTAACTCTGTGAGATGATTTCACAGAACACAAAGAAGTTTCTCAGAAAGCTTCTTTCTCTTTTTTATCGGAGGATATTTCCTTTGGCCCTATAGTCTTCAATGGGATCCGAAATATCTGTTCTCAGATTCCAAAGAAATAAGGCTAGCAAAGAGATCCACGAAAAACAGATGTAACTCTGTGAGATGAATTAACAGAACACTAAGCAGTTTCTCAGAAAGCTTCTTTCCAGATTTCATCTGAGGATATTTCCTTTTTCACCATAGCCCTCTAGGGGCTTCCAAATATTGCTTTGCCAATTCCACAAGAACTGTCTTAGCGAAAGGCTTCTTGAGGGGAAAGCTGTAACTCTGTGAGATGATTTCACAGAACACAAAGAAGTTTCTCAGAAAGCTTCTTTCTCTTTGTTATCGGAGGATATTTCCTTTGGCCCTATAGTCTTCAATGGTATCCGAAATATCTGTTCTCAGATTCCACAGAAATAAGGCTAGCAAAGAAAACCACGAAATACAGATGTAACTCTGTGAGATGAATTAACAGAACACTCAGCAGTTTCTCAGAAAGCTTCCTTCCAGATTTCATCTGAGGATATTTCCTTTTTCACCATAGCCCTCTATGGGCTTCCAAATATCACTTTGCCAATTCCACAAGAACTGTCTTAGCGAAAGGCTTCTTGAGGGGAAAGCTGTAACTCTGTGAGATGATTTCACAGAACACAAAGAAGTTTCTCAGAAAGCTTCTTTCTCTTTGTTATCGGAGGATATTTCCTTTGGCCCTATAGTCTTCAATGGGATACGAAATATCTGTTCTCAGATTCAAAAGATATAAGGCTAGCAAAGAGATCCACGAAATACAGATGTAACTCTGTGAGATGAATTAACAGAACACTCAGCAGTTTAACAGAAAGCTTCTTTCCAGATTTCATCTGAGGATATTTCCTTTTTCACCATAGCCCTCTATGGGATTCCAAATATCACTTTGCCAATTCCACAAGAACTGTCTTAGCTAAAGGCTTCTTGAGGGGAAAGCTGTAACTCTGTGAGATGATTTCACAGAACACAAAGAAGTTTCTCAGAAAGCTTCTTTCTCTTTGTTATCGGAGGATATTTCCTTTGGCCCTATAGTCTTCAATGGGATCCAAAATATCTGTTCTCAGATTCCATAGAAATAAGGCTAGCAAAGAGATCCACGAAAAACAGATGTAACTCTGTGAGATGAATTAACAGAACACTAAGCAGTTTCTCAGAAAGCTTCTTTCCAGATTTCATCTGAGGATATTTCCTTTTTCACCATAGCTCTCTAGGGGCTTCCAAATATCGCTTTGCCAATTCCACAAGAACTGTCTTAGCGAAAGGCTTCTTGAGGGGAAAGCTGTAACTCTGTGAGATGATTTCACAGAACACAAAGAAGTTTCTCAGAAAGCTTCTTTCTCTTTGTTATCGGAGGATATTTCCTTTAGCCCTATAGTCTTCAGTGGGATCCGAAATATCTGTTCTCAGATTCCACAGAAATAAGGCTAGCAAAGAGATCCACGAAATACAGATGTAACTCGGTGAGATGAATTAACAGAACATTCAGCAGTTTTTCAGAAAGCTTCTTTCCAGATTTCATCTGAGGATATTTCCTTTTTCACCATAGCCCTCTATGGGCTTCCAAATATCACTTTGCCAATTCCACAAGAACTGTCTTAGCGAAAGGCTTCTTGAGGGGAAAGCTGTAACTCTGTGAGATGATTTCACAGAACACAAAGAAGATTCTCGGATAGCTTCTTTCTCTTTGTTATCGGAGGATATTTCCTTTGGCCCTATAGTCTTCAATGGGATCCGAAATATCTGTTCTCAGATTCCACAGAAATAAGGCTAGCAAAGAGATCCACGAAATACAGATGTAATTCTGTGAGATGAATTAACAGAACACTCAGCAGTTTCTCAGAAAGCTTCCTTCCAGATTTCATCTGAGGATATTTCCTTTTTCATCATAGCCCACTATGGGCTTCCAAATATCACTTTGCCAATTCCACAAGAACTGTCTTAGCTAAAGGCTTCTTGAGGGGAAAGCTGTAACTCTGTGAGATGATTTCACAGAACACAAAGAAGTTTCTCAGAAAGCTTCTTTCTCTTTGTTATCGGAGGATATTTCCTTTGGCCCTATAGTCTTCAATGGGATCCGAAATATCTGTTCTCAGATTCCACAGAAATAAGGCTAGCAAAGAGATCCACGAAATACAGATGTAACTCGGTGAGATGAATTAACAGAACACTAAGCAGTTTCTCAGAAAGCTTCTTTCCAGATTTCATCTGAGGATATTTCCTTTTTCACCATAGCCCTCTATGGGCTTCCCAATATCACTTTGCCAATTCCACAAGTACAGTCTTAGCGAAAGGCCTCTTGAGGGGAAAGTTGTAACTCTGTGAGATGATTTCACAGAACACAAAGAAGTTTCTCAGAATGGTTCT